>NC_139958.1:10232013-10362013 GCF_963454915.1 Gymnoscopelus microlampas
TGTTCAGCATCAGAATGCCTGTCTTAGGTCTCCTACAGACACACATTGCATTGATTACACAACAGTTAGTTTCTCCTGACCAAATCATTTGACTGGAACAGAGGCATTCCATGATTGCAGATGTACGTAGAGCACGACAGCATGGGGATTTTAACCACTTGTCTTAACCCATTAAGACCTAAGGCCGATTCTACAAATGCCTTCTAAATCAGTAGTTCTCTAGCCTCGATCTCCAGGCTTTTATTGTTTAGTTTTGCTAAAAAATAAAAGCCTGAAGCAACGCATCGGTGTACCCGATATAGGAAGTGTTTCATTTCCCCAACCAACCAGAGTGCAGTGGGCGTCGCTCGTAATGTTGTGTTGACGGGGCGGGGGCTGACGGACAGATCGGTGAACCAATGGGATCACACGGCTGTTCTCGCCGGAGATGTTAAACACGGCCCTTTAGGTCAGAAAACAGGAGCGCTGATGCAGCCTAGTAGTTCTCAAACCTCTTTCGTGTCAAGGACCCCCAAAATGATATGTATTTGGCCGCACGGACAGTAGAGAAGATTTGTAATTCAAAATGTTTCAACACTTTAAAAAAAATAGCAGATGTACATGCTCGAGCTTGTATATCTGCTATTTTTGAGAACCATTGTTCTTTCTGAAAAGTGAAAAACGTATGTTGCTACATATATATACAGTATATATATATATATATACATAACATCTAAAATGACACAGATGCTGCCGCCAGACTTCTGACTGGCACCCGTAGGCGGGACCACGTCACCCCCCTACACTGGCCTCCATTAGCAGCCAGTCAGATTTAGAACAGATTTTTAAAATCATTCCATTTGTTTTTAAAGCACTAAATGGACTAGCACCACCCTACAGTCCCAAACACCCGGTTTAAAGCAAAAGGGTGACCAAGCTTTTGTCCGTGGCTGGCTGGCCCAAAACTCTGGAACAGCCTTCCATCCACTGTTACAGTAGGTTCGCCCCCCCTCCCTGGAAAAAAATCTCGACTCAAAAAACACACCTCTTCTCCCTAGCATTTGATCCACCCTAGCCTGCACCCCTTTATATGGAGGCAATGACTGACTGAAAGTCATCACAAACATCCCACATGTCTGGAGGAATTTGCCATCTCATTGCAGCACATTCACTGGGCAGATAACTCAAATGAAAGAACTCTTCTGATGGTGGCTGAGAAATACGGATGGTTAGATGAATCTACACAGTCTCATTTTGTTACCCCCGTCTCATGACAGTGAGACACCGAGAGAGAGAGAATGTAGAAGAGATCAGTGTTGATTTTGTCGACTAAAACTATGACGAAAAATGTTCGTCGACTACCTTTTTTCACTGACGAAAACTAAATAAAAACTACACAAAAACTAAGCTCTGATGACTAAAAAAAGAACTAAAAGACAAGTTTTATTATGTTTGGTTAAGCTCAGGTGTTGCGCTCTGAAAATAGCAGATCTACAAGCTCACAACGCGTCCCACTGGGACGCGTTGTGAGCTTGTAAACCGGCTATTTTCAACATGCAACCAAGTGTAAAATCAGCTATTACGATGCCATCAAGGCACCACCTAAATACATTTTAGTCGACTAGATCAACTGTAGATTTAGTCGACCGAATATAATCTTAGGATATTTAGTCGACTAAAACTAGACTAAAACTAAAACATTTCAGATGACTAAAATATGACTAAAACTTATTCAAAAGACTATGACATAAAAGTAAATCAAAATTTGCTGTCAAAATCAACACTGGAAGAGACAGACGGTAGAGAAGCTGAGATGGAGACAGTGTAGGAGAGACAGACAGTAGGAAAGCTGAGAGGGAGTGTAGGGGAGACAGATAGTAGGAAAGCTGAGAGGGAGTGTAGGAGAGACAGATAGTAGGAAAGCTGAGAGGGAGTGTAGGGGAGACAGACAGACTAGGAAAGATGAGAGGGAGACTTACACCTAACAGAACAGAGGTCTATGATTCAGTACAACTGGACTGTTAGGAAGGAGAGTCTTCTTATCAATCAAACTTAGTGGATTCATATTGTGAGTCTTTCTCAGAAGGAAAAGGGGCCTGCATGCTTAATTGAGGGTACGTTAAACATATTTTTGGACAGCAGGAGAGAGCCTGATCCATCTTGGTGAATACCATCTTGCCTAAATTTTAAGCTGTGGCCTGTTCCAAGTGAAGTTGTTTTGGCATGGCAAATGCCCCAAGACCAGAAAGTAAACAAGACTTTTTTTGGTGTTATCCTTTTAGCCCAAATGTCTGAATGTACCGTGTGCCGTTTGCATTTCTGTCTAATCAAGTATTCAATCAATCAATAAATAGCATAATGCTCTTAATAACTGCCACTGCGTCGCTTACATCAAACTGTGCCACGGTCAGTCAAGCTCTTGGGTGTTTGATACTACTTATGTTTTGTTTGTTTTTTCTCTCTTTTGAGCGTGTGTGTGTGTGTGTGTGTGTGTGTGTGTGTGTGTGTGTGTGTGTGTGTGTGTGTGTGTGTGTGTGTGTGTGTGTGTGTGTGTGTCCATGTGTACACAGTATGTGCGTGTGTATGTACATGTGCGTGCATGCGTGTGAACAAACCTGTTTTCCTGTGCTTCGGGAGCAGCAGGCTGGGCTAAGGCAGCAGCTGCTGCTGTGGACTGTCGTCTACATAGACTGGTCCTCGTCCTACCGACTGAAGAGGAGACACACACACACACAAGGATAACACATTAAGACAGCAGTTCTCAAACTTTTTCGCACCAAGCAAGCGCGTACGGTCATTGGGGCCAACGAGGCCATGGCCCGGTCTGTGTAAACCCAGATCCACCAAGGGGAAAAAACAAAAAATCAACATAACAACATAACAACATTAGCAGCCCCTCACCCTTTAAGTCGCCTTTGTTTTCAAATGGGGCTCATTTGCATTCGGCCGAATTGTTAATGAGTGGCCATTAGGAAACCAGTTTCGCCGTCAAACTGGTTCTCCATTGCGCAGAGACAAGCACCTCTCCATTCAGAAATGTAATAGAAGAAGAATCGTCGTCCTGAAACACCCTGCCTAACACCCACCCTGTCTAAACCGGCGGCCTCGGTCCGCGGAAAAAATGGGGCAGTGTGTTTTGGGACGAGCGTTCCGTTTTCCACCCGGAATGGCTTGTTAATTCTCAATAGACTTATCAGCCATTGTTGCGCGAACCACCCCCTGGCCCGGTCAACGATAACATTCACCATACGCTGCTGGCACCAAGTACCCCCAAAGTGATTCGGCCGCGGACCCCTGGGGGTTCCCTGACCCCACTTTGAGAACCAATGCATTAAGAGACATGGTGTATACAGGCACACACAGCATCCAATGCAAAAACATTTATTAGTCAATCAGTTTTTAACGCATCTGGAGAAAAACGCAGTAATCGAACTAGGTTGGATTGTTTTTTTTGTTTTTTATGAGGCCCCGTCAGTCACAGCCAGTCGTCGGACAGCAATTACAGAGTAGGTGTGCTAGAGGTCATTTTAAAATGTCATTCATACGAAAGAAATTGGACTCTACACAGTTTGTAATTTTTCAATGACAGTGCACTGGACACATTTGCTGGAGTTCAACCGAGCCAGGCAATATATCAATACTGTGTTGTTAACTCACTGTTCTAGCTGTTAGCAATTATGTGCCTTTATCTACTTAGTTATTATATGGTAATGATTATTTATCAATCATATCATTGTATTAATATCTTGTGGGAGGGGTTGTCCCACAATATCGATATTCAAGTATTTGGTAGAAAGAAATATCAGGATATTTGATCATGTGTGTCCATATTGCAAAGTCCTACGTTCAAACTGGTAGAGTATCCCCCAGCCAGTGGTGGAAAGTAACTAAGTACATTTACTCAAGTACTGTACTTTTGAGGAAGTTTTACTTTACTGGAGTATTTATAATTATACTATACCATTTTCAATTATTTTACTTCTACTCCACTACATCTCAGAGGCAAATATTGTACTTTTACTCCACTACAATTATTTGACAGCTTTAGTTACTAGTTACTTTGCAGATTTAGATTATTATCACAACACACACATTAACCACTTCAGCCCTATATACTTAAGGCAATGAAAATAGCCAAACTTTGAATTACAGACTTTTACTTGTAACAGAGTATGTCTACATTGCACTATTGATACGTTTACCTAAGTTAAACAATGGAGTACTTTTTCCACTACTGATCACCCACCCTATGGCCCTGTGTCAGGAGGGAGTCACAGTCACAGGACATAGACTTCTCTGAGGACACTGCTCTTTTCAGAGAAGTACTCCTGGGAGCTGGCTACTGCTCTGTTGGTTTAACAACAAGTCGTCCCACTGGAACAACCACACCTTGCTAAAGGCACCTCAACACAACAGTTAATTGAGGACATGATTGTGTTTCTGTGTGCAGTCTTGTTGCCCCCCTGTCTTACAGACATACTAATGTGTAATAATAACATCAATTATTTTTTTTAGACATGCACCTGCTTGAGTTTGCCACCAAGTCAAAGTCCCTCTCACTTAGACCGAGGGTTGCATTGTGTAAAAGAGAGAACACTAAAGGAAACTTGCCATTTAAAGTGTTTGTATAGGCTGTTTATGTAATTATAACACAGAAAACGAACCAAGGGTCATTTTGGTCGTGAGCCTGAGCCATGCAGTACCCCCACGCCGCCACTGGGTGTCGTCCCGGTGCGATAATTATGCAAGTGGAGAAATGTGAAATTGTGTAACGGGGCCAAAAGAAACCCCTAAAAAACAACCCAAAATGTCTCTTATGCTCTCTTTTAAACCTTTTAAAACAAAAACAAACGCGGAAACCTCAAATACACGGCCCTTCACGTTTAGTGACGACACAACTAAACAAGTACGGGAGGTTAAGCCTTTTATGTAACGTTTTGTACCGTCCTCTACTGACTGACTGTTGCTACATAAACGTCCGCTGGCACTAGCCATGGTTAACGACGCTCGTCTGTCACAAGCGTCATGGCGCAACTTGTTCCTGGTTTTGGCACTTTCTCCATTTACAACCCGTTCATCTAACATACACGTTCATATTTCAAATATAAAGTGCTGACCCCACGGCCACGGATGTAACAAGTTGAAACGGCTTGGTCTAAGTACTCGTATCTTCCGTATTGTTCAATAAAAAGCATTTTAATCCGATCGGCAATCATTTTCTCATAGAGTTGTAACGTATCGGAGTGCAATACCACTACCAACCGATAGGGTCGCGTAGTTGAAAGCGTACGAAGGACATTTTTAGAAAATGGCCACCGAAGGGATTAAAATGCTTTTTATTGAACAATACGGAAGATACGGGTACTTAGACCCAAGCGTTTCAACTTGTCACATCCGTGGCCATGGGGTCAGCACTTTATATTTGAAATATGAACGTTTAAGTAGATGTAAGGGTTGTAAATGGAGAAAGTAACAAAACCAGGTTGAAGTTCCGCCATGACTGTCACGATATGACAGTCATGTTTCAGAGGGCTACGCTGGAACGTGCATGTTTACAGTTAAAGGTTAGTGATTAATCGAGACGAATCGCCGAAAATGGTAGATCGATCTACAAGCTCGCGACGCGTTGTGAGCTTATAGATCTTGTCATTTTCGGGAGATTTTTTTGCGACGATTTCTGGCTATTTACGATGAAGTCTAAAATGACACAGTGTAGTGTGTAGTGTGTAGTGCAGACTTACACATAAGTAGTCGAGTGGCTTGGCCCAGGACCGCCATACTGCTGCCGATGCTCCTCTGATACATCTAGGGTCACAGACACAACATCAAACGAAGAGGGGTTTGGGGAGGAATGACACTAAAATGTCACTGAATTCCTTCAACCAACACAAATGTGTGTGTGTGTGGTTCTGCTGTCTGTTGGGGTTGCTTGCTGGAATGGGAGTCTGTTGCCTGACGTACTCTAGCGATTCCGTATACGTCACGGATCGACACGCCCCCACTCAGCCCCTACGACACGCCCACCGTGCCCTCACTCACTAAAATTCTGGTGACACACTTTTATTGTCACAAAACACTGACACACACAAATTTAAATTAAATTAAATTAAATTAAATTAAATTAAATTAAATTAAATTAAATTAAATTAAATTAAATTAAATTAAATTAAATTAAATTAAATTAAATTAAATTAAATTCAGTTCAGTTCAGTCAACATAACATATATGAACAATTAAAGATAATAGACCTACTGTAATAGATGTGCAAACAGAGCACAGTAACATTGCAACACTGTAATATAGTAGGTAAACTTAACTTAATCATACAAACAGAAAAAAAGTGCTTTCGCTTAGCTGTCAAAGAAAAGAAAAACTATATCTATCTGCCCCCCCCCCTCCCCCTCTCTCTCTCTCTCTCTCTCTCTCTCTCTCTCTCTCTCTCTCTCTCTCTCTCTCTCTCTCTCTCTCTTCACAGATAGATTATCTGGAGGACACAGTCTGTACTTTAGGCTGGTTTATAGATGTTCATGAATGTAATGTGCATTGTTTCCTACTGTTTGATTGAGAAACAGAAAATTACTCAGGATAAAAAATAGCCCATGAAGTTAATACTGTATAAACCAAAATAGGCTATTTTACCAAATAATATACATTTATAGCATTCAGTTGAATGAAGTATGAAGTAACTTGGATGACAAAATGTGGAATACATTGTTCTTTGTTTGTTTGTTTTCACTCAAGTTACAACAGAATTTAAAGATGATACTCAAAGAATCAGGAAAAAATGTGAAGGAGAAGGCATTCTCCGGGAATGTTTGTACATTCATTGTAGGATAAAATTACATCAATGTGGAATATACACATCTATTACAAATAAAACATTAATAGACATGTCATACAGATGAAAACAACAACAACAATATGGACAATATAACAAAGAAAATACATTTAAAAAGGCATATCGCAACAATAAAAGTCATAGGCACAAAAAGTAAACCTCTGGGGAAAATATTGAGTAATTAGGCAGACCATAAGGAAAGTATTTGGTGGAGAAGAGAAGCGATTTTAGAACTTTAGAAGACAACTCCAGTCGATGTAATGGCAGAGAATTCAATATTCTATCTAGACCCTACACGTAGCCAATATTAAACCAGACCACAATGATCCCAGGGAACATGAATAAATCGGGAGCAGTTAGGCCCTAAACAGGCCCCTTTTTGTTTTTGTTTTTATAAAAATAAACCATATTTTAAACAACATACTACAATGTTGTACATACAGTAGGTTTATTGTGTTATTAAAGTAGGCCTACATACTACCTGACTTCATTGTCAGCAATGCATTTTTATTTCAGTGCAAAACCAGTTTAGCAGCATTGTGTGTTGTTGCTTTTATGCAACATATTCTAACTGATCAGACTTGTTTAATGAAGCATATTTATATGCATGAGATTGAACGCTTCTCCTACGCTCTCTCCCTCTCTCAGCTTTTCATTTCAGAATCAATGCAAAGACTTTTAGGCCAGTACTTCATATGGGGAAGGTGATAGATTCGTGCCGCTGGCCTAGCCTGTATTTCATTTTGATTTCCCTAGACGTATGAGATCTCAGATTGTCTGGCTAAACGAGACTAATTGCCCCTGATCCATCTCCCTCTCAGCTTTCTTACTGTCTGTCTGTCTCTGTCCTATACCGTCTCCCTCTCAGCTTTCCTGCTGTTTGTCTCTCCTACATTGTCTCTCCCTCAGCTCTCTTAAATTAACATAAAATAGGGCAGAGTGATCTCAGTCTCAGTCAGAGTAGTGTAGTAATAGTTGCTCAAGAGCTGTCAAGCAACATTTGAGTTACGCTGTGTTCTCTTCCTTGAACTGAATAGTATAAGGAAATAGACAAGTTAAAAGCAACAAGGAAGCTATTTAACAACAAATACATTTCTGCATGGGTGGGTATGTATGTGCATGGACATACAGACTACAGTAGGCTACACACATGTATACAAAAGGAAATACCAAGAAGACAATGAGGAACCAGTTGGATATCCTTTGTGACCAGCAGGGAGGAGTGATCTAAATGCCTAAGATAAGGATAATTCCTTTTAACAGGTTGTTCATGAAAGTCCTTCCGGTCTTGTTTCCAATGAGAACCTGTGAGCAATTAGGGGTTAAGAGTCTTGCTCAGGGACAAATTTCATTTCATCGACACATATGCTGACATGGCCTGGAATCAAACCTGGGCCAACCAGGGCCTTTGGCTCCCTAGGGGGGCTCACTAACCATTCAGCTATGGCCGCCCCCAATGCTAATGCTTTACCTGTTGGCTGTCTTTTCATATTGTTGAACTGATGATCGTCTGATTTGTTAACCAGATCCAGAGCCACTGTGAGAATATGATTTAGGCTGTGTAAACCAACTATTGATGAATCCGATGCTTGGCTCTCTGGAAGGAGTTAATGTCTCTCTGGGTCGCTGTTGGAACTCTACCCGACCAAGGCGTGTTTGAGCCTTCCTATACCGTTGGCTGCGACCCTAATGTCACTACGGTGATGTCAAGTAGTGTCAGGCATCTCCATATTCGATTGTTAAGACGTGACGTTGCGCCCCGCTAGAATAACTTCCGGGTCCAAGTGTTTTAATGTTAAAGGTGTAGTGAAATGAAAAATATGTTTTTCACACTTTTAGAGCATATCCGTGGTCATCATATGGGCACACCTAACAATAGATGCCCAAAAAAATGAAAAAAACCCATTTTTGTGTATTTTTATATCTAAAGCCCCTAAAAAGCCAATCTTAATTACTTCCTGTAAACGAAAACGTGCTGCGTGATGACATCAGACAGCCTTCATGAATATAAAAGAATCTTGATTACGTGCACCTGTTTGATTCCCATAGCTGCACGTTCTTCAAACACAGCTGGTTTTAATTACAGAGATACTCCGTTTTGAATCTCATTGAAGATGAGTGTATTACTCATTTTAAACTTCATCTGCACACTAAAATATGTATCTGAAAACATTATAGGTTAGAACTAAGCCAGGTAGTAGCAAACGCGCTTCACTGGCCGTCTCTCTCTCACTTGTAAACAAACACTAGCCGTGTTGCCCACGGGTGAAGTGATTGAGATCCAACGTCCCATAGCCTGAAGGGATGGGACCTTCTGATTGGTTTAGAGTCGTTGAGCCGGCGTTTCAGGCTGAACCTTCAAAATAAAATGCCCGAAAATGTCACTTCAGTGCGTCTTTAATAATAATAATGTTAAATCATAATAATAAATAAATACTTTGTACTTCTATGATATTAGCATTAAGACCCTTATTAACCCTCAATGGTTCATTTCTGAAAAAGGAGGTTATTGTAAAAAGATTTACGGGTTCCAACATGTTGTTTACAATGAAGAGTGGACGGCGCTGGTGCCTTTTGGACCCGGACGTGACGTCGGACTACAAAATTACGTCAGACTTAAGAACCGATATTGGAGCGGCCTATGTCAGTTATGCCCAAATCTGTGACTGTGACGTCAGTCCTAGACGTGTCGGTTATCTCCATATAGGGAGTTCCGGGACGGGAGGGGTTCTCTGATGTCAGAGCTAGATATGCCAGGTGTCTCCATATATAGCCGTCTAGGAGATTCTATGATGTCAGACTTGGGGAGGTTGGTTGTCTCCATCTATGGGATCTCCATATATGGGAAAGTTGGGATCGACTGGGTCACTAAGGTCGGGACTGAATGGGTCGGTCATTCATCCCCTTATATAGGTTTCTGGGCATCCTGCCATGATTCCCCTTGCGGTGTTATCCATCTATGGCTAATACTGGCAAATATGCCCTGAATGTTCTTTACACATATACCGTAAATATGATCGAAAATGTATATTGAAATATTTAGGGGTTACCTGAGAGATCTGTGTCATCACTTTTGCAAGGTCAATTTGCTGGTGCTTGCACTTTAATGGTTTGTGTGGAACAAATTAACAGTAGTGGAAACTAACTAAGTACATTTACTCTCACTGTACTCAAGTACAATTGTGATTTTTACTGTAGTAGTCTACTTCCAATTGTCTACTCCAATCCATCTCAAAGGCAAATATTGTACTTTTACTCAAATTACTTGAAAACATTAGTTACTAGTTACTTTGTAGATTTGGATTATTACAAAACCACTTCAGACCTATATTTTGGCAATTTGAAAATAACAGATCTACAAGCTGACAGTGAATTGTTTTACCAGGAGGATGTAACACACATGGATTAAAGCTAAATAAAATCTCACAAGTGAAAATGTTTGTATGACCGAGTCCTACTGTGCGATTTGTGAAACGGTATGAAAGGAGACAAAATATACAAAATACAAAATAATTCACTATGGGAAACAAAGAGCCTACATGAGTACGTTAAGTAGTCAAAATAAATCAGAGACTCTTAGCACATAAATACGTTTATTGCGGACGTACATTTTTTTGGACAGAGCGGAACAGTTGGTTGGTTTAAGGAAACAACATCAGTCATCAACATATCAACTTCATTTACTGAATTTTTCCTAATTTCTGAATGTCATTAAATAATGTTTAATTATTGTGAGAACAGGTAAGCTGGCATGTTTCCATGTATAAGAACCAGTGTCTCCTAACACTCTAGAGTACACATCCATGCTGGAGCTGGATAACGAAGTCCAACGTAGATGTATAGATTTATAAATTAGGCTTTACACCTGCCAGGGATTCACACATTAACAAAGCTCACGGACAAAGGCAAAAGGTCCTTCTACAAGGCTTCTTAACTGACCTGTGGTCCCATCTTAACCACTCTCTGTTTCACATTTTACAGCATCGCTTGGCTTGGCTTGGCATGGCATGTGATGTCAATGCATTTGGGCAAACCCTGACCTAGTGTGAGGTTTAAAAGGAAAACAAGCCTTCATCAAGGCTTTAATGAAGTATCCAATCAACTAACTAACTGAGATAATCCTCCTATAAACCAGTTGGGATAAACAGTACAGTATAACACCAGAAGATATCAATTCAATTCAATCTTTATTTCAGACCCACGGGCGATCCATATCAAATATCAGATAATGAGGTGGAGAAAGACGATTCTGGCTGGTGTGTGTGTGTGTGTGTGTGTGTGTGTGTGTGTGTGTGTGTGTGTGTGTGTGTGTGTGTGTGTGTGTGTGTGTGTGTGTGTGTGTGTGTGTGTGTGTGTGTCTCTCTGAATGTCTCTTGAAATAACCATTGCTAGATGCATCTGATTTGCCTGAGGTGACTGTAGTCTGTGTTTGTTTCCACAGTGCAGTAGCACTGTCCATATGTTCTGTATGCAAGTTTGGATTCATGGTCAATACATATACACTTACGGAACACACACACACACACATCAATTCACGCTGAACTGTGCATGGGCTACTGTATGTGTGTGTGTGTGTGTGTGTTCACGGTTGGCTTTGTATGAAGCGTAGGTAAAGAGATGTGGTGTCTGTTTAGCAGCCGTGTGTGTGTGTGTGTGTGTTCATGGTCGGCAGCGTTGTATGAAGCGTGGGTACAGACACACGTCTCTGATGTGGTGTCTGTTGAGCAGCCAGGTGAGGAAGCGCTCCAGGCCCAGTCCGTATCCACCGTGAGGACAGGTACCGTACTTCCTCTGTAAGAAGACACCAAACATCATCATAAGCATCATTCAGACTTTGTTTACAAGCTCACATGATATGCCGCGATATGACGCGTTGTGAGCTTGTAGATCGTCTATTTTGCACACCACAGTACGACGACGTATAAAATAGTGGTTAATCAGATAAAAAATACATTCAAGTTTCTTCATGTTAAACATGTACGTGTGTTATCGGTTTACTATTTTTACTGTTTTGTTCTGTTATGTTGTTTCAATTGTATTTTTTGTCAGAAAATGACAGACCTCTTTGTCCTCACTACTTGCCACAATGTTTTTTTTATTGTCTGCAAAAAAGTAATAAAGGGATTTGTAAAAAAAAAAAAGGTTTCTTCATGTCGATTTGTTGATATATGGGAAAAGAATATGTATAAAAAACCTTGCTTCTCGATTATAAGTCGTTATTGGTTTTAATATCAATATATTTTTGGCTAATTGTCCAGCCCTATGACAGTGTATAAATTAAGCATGTATAGACAGGAAGAACATATAGGTAGAAACAGGCACACATGCACAGGCTGACGCACTGATGGACAGACACAGTACCTGGTCGTTGTACCAGTAGTAGGGTGTTGGGTCGATTCCTTCTCTCTTGTATCCCTCTAGAAGCTCTTCTGCGTCCCAGATACGCATGGAGCCTCCGACGATCTCGCCCACGTTGGGCATCAACACATCCACCTAAAAAACACACCAGACACGGCAATTAGATCAACACGTCCACCTGAAGCACACCACAGACCACTCAGTCAGTCAGTCAGTCAGTCAGATCATCACGACTGCTGAAAAAAACCTTTGCAGCCAAATCACTACATTAAGTTGGCAGATAGAAATACTGATGCATCATGTTGTGTGTTCCTAGATCAGTATGTGTGAATGAAGGAATTTGGTGCTCAGGAGATAAGATATACGTGCAGTAATGTCTGTGTATGTATGTATGTAATGTACAGCAGTGGTTCTCAAACTTTTTCATGTCAAGGACCCCCTAATTGACACTTATTACCCCGCGGACCCCCATTTGAAAAGATAAGCCAGGGACCCCAATAAGAGAAGGTTTTTACGGCTCTCTAGCAGTGATTCTCAACCTTTTTAATTTCAAGGACCCCCAGTTTGACAAGCATTAGGGCTACGGACCCCCATTTAATGGCATTTCTATCACTTGGACCGCAATTTATATTGTAAAATCTATGTCAATTTAACTCTGAGAGTGTACAAATGTACACTCTCAGAGTTACAGACCCACAAGGGTCCATTTGGTTCCTATCCATCATTTAGCTAGGGACCCCCTGGAACCCCCTCAAGTACCCCTGGGGGTCCCCGGACCCCCACTTTGAGAACAAATTAGGAAAGAGGTTGATAGTGGGAAGCTGTGTGGAATGGTACTACTGGACTTACGGAGAGCATTCGACACGGTGAACCACATTAGACTTCTCAACAAGCTTGAGGCCCTGGGGGCAGACAGGGCAACATGCAAATGGTTTCAATCCTACCTAACGGACCGCGAACAGAGGGTAGAGGGAAATGGTGTTTTGTCAGATTCAAGCATCATGAAATGTGGTGTTCCTCAGGGAAGCATTCTAGGCCCTGCACTGTTTTTGGTATACGTGAATGATATGACAGACGCCTGTAACTGTGATTTGTTCTTGTATGCCGATGATTCTGCTCTGCTGATGTCCCATAAGGAACAATCCACACTGGAGAGTTCCCTGAGTGAGGAATTGACAAAGGTTAATTCCTGGCTTATAGATAATAAGTTATCTTTACACACAGGGAAGTCGGAATCTATTCTATTTGGTTCTAAAATCAAATTAGGAAAGAGCCCTGATTTCAAGGTCAAATTAAATTCTGACTTCATTGAGGCTAAATCATCAGTGAAATACCTGGGTTGTATCTTGGAGGGTAACCTAGATGGCCGAAATATGGCCAGTAAGGTACTGAGCAAAGTCTCCGGACTGACTAAATTTCTGGCAAGGACAGCAAGGTACTTGGATAGGGAGACAAAACAGGTGGTAGCCAATTCTCTTATTATGTGCCATTTTGATTTCGCGTGTACATCTTGGTTTGAGGGCTTATTGAAATCCCTCAAAACAAAGTTACAGTCAGCTCAGAATAGACTGATCAGGGTCATTCTAGGGTTAGGACCCAGAACCCATATAGGTAGGAACCAGTTTAGAGAACTCAACTGGCTCCCAGTAGAATCCAGGGTAATCATGGCCAGATTGACCATGGTTCATAAGATAATATATGGAGAGGTCCCCATATTTTTAAAGACATGTTTTACTCAGAGAAGCGAAGTACACCATTTTTTCACCAGAGCCAGTGTAGCAGACGTGAGCCTTCCGGCTTTTAAAAGTAAAGTAGGCAGGGAATCATTTACTTACATAGGAGCCACACAGTGGAATGACCTCGAAAACAGTGTCAAACTGACAACAAATCTGAGGATTTTTAAATACAAAACTAAATCATGTCTATTAGAAAAGGTTCCCCTATAGAGGGTCTTTAGACTAGGAAAGATAAGGTAGCACTTGTTTGTGTACTGTGTATGTTACTTGTGTTCTTGTATTGTTTGTATGTATGTACTGTGAATGTTACTTGTGTTTTGTATTGTTGTGTAATGTGTACTGTGTCTGTACTGTGTATGTCACTTGGGTCTATGTAGTGTTACATGTGCTGTATTGTAAAGTATTTTTAACGTATTGATTGTTAATTGTTAGAGGACCTCAACGGAAATAAGTCTCAGGACTTTCTTGTGTTATCCTCGAACTGCGGTGACCATGTGGTGATGGCTTTTCAAATAAATCAAATCAAATCAAATCAAAAACCAATGATTTAAAGGAGCTGTTGATGGAAACGGAAAAAAATTCAAGTGGCTCAAGCAACTCAACCTGGGAACAAAGTAAACCAAAGTCACCAATGGTTACAGCCAATACAATACTCTGCTATTGATGTGAACAGACTAACCAATGGTGTGACCGTTTGGTGACCATCTGTGTGTAGCGCTATCCGTGACACTGACATGAACAGAAAGACAAGACCAGTCTCTCACTCTGCTCATCTCTCTTAAGCAGGTTACCATAGCAACGATGAGTCACAACTGTCTTCACCTTCCGTTTCCTGTAGTTTCTCCCTCTCTCTCTCTCTCCCTGTTTCGTTACATTCTTCCTGTCTTTTTTGTTCCTTTCGTCTTTCTGCCCGTGTCTAACATCCGTCTCATTTTGTCTGTCTCCTTTATTGATCTTCTGCAATGTAATATTATTCTCTCGTCTTTCCGTTTTAGTTTGTCTTCCATTTGTAAACTGTATATAAATGTCCCTATATGCGTTTCTTTTGGGTCTTAAAGCTCTGTGTATTAATATGTCTTAATGCTTAAAAGTTGTGTACAGCACTTTGAATTGGCTTGTTGAAATGTGCTGCACAAATGAACTTGCCTTGTCAACCATCAGCCATCCATCTCATAGACTTGTGGACCGTTGGTTACAGACCAAGGGCTTCCATGGAACACGACTTTGGACTACTATTACAATATACTTTTATTATAGCTGGTATTGTTATTGCTGTCATTACAGCGGTTGTTATTGTTGTTGCTTGCATGCCTCTTGTATGTGATTCAGCATTATATTAAAATTGAATATCTGTCTCCATTTCCACTCGCTTCTGTCCACCTTTCTCTCCTTTCTCCATGTCTGTCTGTCTCTAGCAAAATTGCAGATCTACAAGAATAAAATGATGTGACTTTTGTGATGCATTGTGAGCTTATAAATCAGCTATTTGCAGCATGTGACGGCATCATGCGACAGAGCATATTAATTGCATATCTGTTTCCTTGACGCTGGCCCAGAACAGCCAGGAGAGGAAACCCTTTGTTGCTGCCCTACATGCCAGCCGGCATAAAGGGCAGAAAGAAAGTCTCCTTTGTATTCGTCTCCCTCCCTCCCTCTTTAATTCTCTCTCTCCTCTCCAGCCAGGTAGTGAGGTAAGAGACTAAGAGTTCGTACCGATTCGGTCAGGCGCTTGTCGTCAGTACAGCGCTGCATGTAGAAGGATTTGATCTCGGCGGGGAAGCGGCACAGCAGGATGGTCTCATTGATGCTGTCTGTCATCAGCCTCTCCGGAGCCTCTGGGATGTCCTGAAACAGGAAGAACACACAGTGAACTCTATGGAATGTCCTGAAACCAGAACATAAAGGAAAACTGGCAGAAAAAGACTCGCTCGCTGCATAAATATTAAAGAAAACTCCTTAGTCAGAGGCTTAAGAAAATAGCATTTATTTTGTTTGAATTGCTCATAAAAAGCTATGTGCTCATAGTAAGGGGAGTTTGTTTACTCTTGAGTGGGAAAACAATGTTGCACTTTAAGCAAATCGTTTTGGGGACCCTCTAAAAAACCCTTTGGGAACCCCCCTGAACCCACAGGTTGAGTTCTAGGGCACAGCCAAACGCATACCTGCCTGTGCCAGAGAAGCCACTGGCTCCATCTAGTGGTGAGACATAGGTACGACTACTACTACTGCTGCTGCTGCTGCTGCTCATGACCCTTTTCTGAACTGTGTGCAGGTCAACAACCAAAATCAAGCAAATACTTCAATATAAATGGCATTGGAAAGGCCCAAAATCTATGCTCATTAGTCGGGCCAGGCCGAGTCTCAGGTTTCGTGAAAAAAAAGGAAAATAAATTTCAACTGCCCCTAGCGGCCTAACGGTAATAGCAGGGCGGGAATATGCCGTTTTCAATACACGATAGTGCACTTGGTGATACAAGCGCGAAATTTGGCACAGATGTCCTTCATATGACCCTAATTGATAATCAACCTCTGGCCACGCAAAAATCCTAAGATTTCAAGATGGCCACCACCAGTTTTCAAATGGCTGCAACTGGGCCAATGTTTTGGACTATATCACTTTGCTGGGGCTTATTTTAATATATGAGAATATGTTCTGGATGTATTTCTACCAAGTACGATAAAAAATAACATTAGGTTCCAATATGGCGGCATGTTTTCCAATATGGCTGCCGATAAATTGCAGAAATGTGCATCTGTTCATGGTTTATCCACATGAGCTTGTAGTACATGTCTGTGTATTAATTACCATACACGGAATCCATTTATGGAACATTTGAAAGTGATTTATTAGCTTGGTAAAGCTTAGTGCTTACTTTTTGTTTTGTTATAAGTCATTATAAACACATTCTCATTTACAATGGTGGCTGCGCAAGTGACAGGCCAGTTTACTAGCAACTGCAACCACAGAGGGGTGTGCAGATAAGTCCAAACTTATAGCATTTGCAGTGTCCAGAACATGCTTTTTTACATCCACATTGTGTCAGCTTCTGGCATAATTTGGCAAACAGGACTGCACAAGAGTGACTGGCCCTGTCAGGGTCCCCACACATTTTTAGCAATGAATTTCCAAAACTTTTCCAAAACTTTTCCAGAATATTTAGCCCAAATTCCAGGCCTATATAACAATCATTCGGCGCAATAATGTGTCTCTTACTCCTATGTAGAATGCCCAAAGATAGGCAGTGTAGCAAAAATAAAGTTTGAGACATACATTAGGCTGCCGTCACACAGCCCGTTCGGCGAAAAACTACTTATGTTACATATTTCGTGTAATATTATTCATGTTTATGAAAATGTTTTGTTTTAACAAAATCAATAGCCAAAAACAATGCATAGCCAAATATTTTTCCAGGACCCTTGATAAATTCCAGGACCTTTGATGATGTTTGATCAATTTCAAACCTTTTCCAGTACTGGATTTTTTTTTTTTTTTTTTTCAAAATATTTCCAGGAATTTCATGACCGTGGGGACCCTGCCCTGTATATGTCCTGCTTGGAATGCACTTCACTTGCATTCACTTCCTTGTAGGAACTACTTCTATGAAGTTCTATCGTACATGAGTACTATGAACTCCTCAATGACTTGCATATGTTTATCATTTATTGCAAAAGGTGTTGAACCTAATTTGGAGAAGTTGTCTGCCATGCTGACCTTTTTCCCTTTCCATGGAAGGACGAAACTGTGTGGCATCCCCTGAATGCATGAAAGAAGCAAAGACCTGATGACTTTGATTCAATAGCTGATGCAATTTCATGAACAGGGATCCATCTGAGATCCTTCCCTCCTTCCAAAGGCAATCCACAGCTAATTCAAGCCAAGTCTTTGAACAAGTGAAACTGTTATGTCAACAATGTCAGTATCTGAGGCAGAGCTCAGAGGATAGCATCTGACACATCATGATTCGCAGCTCAGATACTGACGTTGTTGTCATAGCAGTTGCACTTGTTCATATTAAGTAAGTCTGAGACTTATTGTCACTATCAGCTGAGAACGCAGGGGTCTTATAGACCCCCTGGTATTGCTGAGGTGGAGCGCCACACTCACTGTACCTACTCATACACTGATCCTGACCGAACCCATGACCATGTGATCCGAAGGTGAAAGCTCTACCAACTGAGCTACCCAGACACAAAGACTTGGCTTGAAAAAGCTGTTGAAGAACCTCAGATGGATCCCCCTTGAAAAAAAATGCATCAGCTATTGGATCAAAGTCATCAGGTCTTTGCTTCTTTCATGCGTTCAGCAGATGCCATACAGTTTTGTCCTTCCACAGAAAGAGAAAAAGGTCAGCACCTGTTTGAGAAAATATCCCTATATACAGTATATATAAGTTTTTGTATTTATTGGTGAACATATTGAAAAGTCTGTTGCCCTAGGTCATTAAAAAGCCACCAAATCACTTTAAAATGTGCTATAAATTGATTCTGGGTATGGTAATTAATACAAATACATGTGCTACAAGCTCATGAATGTACATTAATGCAATTCATCGGCAGCCATATTGGAAAATATGCCGCCATATTGGAACCCAATATATTTTTTTTAATCTTATTTGGTAGAAATACCATCAGAACATATTCTCCTACATTAAAATAAGGGGGAAATCAAAGATTTACAGCCCCAGCAAAGTGATATAGTCCAAAATGTTGGCCCAGTTGCAGCCATTTTGAAAACCGGTGGTGGCCATCTTGAAATCTTAGGATTTTTGCGTGGCCAGAGGTTGATTATCAATTAGGGTCATATGAAGGACATCTGTGCCAAATTTCTCGCTTGTATCACCAAGTGCACTATGGTATCAATTTCCCGCCCTGCTATAAGTGAACATTACCCAGGTATCTAGTTTGTCGCCGTGCGACCTTCCTAGCCCGTTATTAAAGAAAAACGGGCGACGATGGCCAAAACTCAAATAAAAAATCGGCGAAAGTGGCCGTTTTCAAGATGTTTTGGCCATTATCTCTGGAACAGAAGGTCCATTCTGCTCAGTTCAAAGCTTGTTGGGTTTGTCGGGCGTTCGGGCCTAAAAGTATGGTAATAATTCAGGCGGGGCCAAAAACTCTCAGGCCTGTTGAGAACTCTAGTGGAGACTAACAGTAATAGTAGTATTTAGGAACATCACATAACTCATTTCTCTTCCTAACATTTTAATGACATGGGGCTTCGGAACAACTTCACTGAAGAAAATTCTTTAAAACATAGTTGGGAAAATGATCTGAAAACTTTAATACTGGTCTGATCGTCAACTAAATGAGTTGGCGTTCCTTACCTCTCCAAACTCGTAGTATGTGCCGTCATCCTTTTTGATGTCATGCTCTTTAAGCCAATCAATGGCTTCGGTGTACTCCATCCTCTTAAAGGGTCTCTTGGGGGGCTTGAAGTCCTGAAGGATATGAGCAGATTATTGCTATTATTAATATCATAGATTGGCACAAAGACAGTGTGTAAAGGGGGGGAAACGCCATGAAAGTGAATCTAATGAAGGCCGTGTGTGTGTGTGTGTGTGTGTGTGTGTGTGTGTGTGTGTGTGTGTGTGTGTGTGTACACATACTGGGTTCAGGTCATAGAGCAGGGAGGCAGCAGGGGACTTGAGCACACGGTCCACCACATCACACACCAGGTCCTCCAGTCTGTTCAGCAGGTCCTCAAACGACATGAAGGGACATTCAGCCTCAATGTGGGTGTACCTGAGACAGAGAGAGAGGACAGATAAGAGAGAGGAGAATGGCTTCATGTCTTTATTTACCCTAGTCCAGGGGTCCTCAACGTAGAGAGAGATGAAGCAGGGACCCCCTCTATATTGTATAAAATTGTGCTGCAGATTAATTCGTTTTTTTACTTGGTCTGCTCTTTTTTTCCCTCTACACCAAAATGTCTTTGCCAAAAATAGCCGATCTACAAGGCCCACAACACGAGGCGTTGTGGGCAAAAAGAAAAATCATATCACACAAAGATTTGGCGGACCCCCTGTAGTAACTCTGAGGACCCCCTGTTGAAGACCCCTGCCCTAGTCATTACAGAGAAGGAGAGCATCTAGACCAACTTCTCTCAAACCACACACAAACAGCACACCGGTTATTAAAAATAGATTCCACGTTTATTCCATCGACACCCTCCCTTCTCTCAAAGCCTCCCTTTGCTCTCAACTCATTTCCAATAACAAAACCGACCTGCCGATATATCGGTTTGGTCTATTTATCAGCCATTGTTTGACCTTTTAGGTATTTTTTTTCTTTTGGATATCAGTATCTGCAATTATGAAGCTGATGTGTCTAAACATTTTTACAACTTTCAACATGGCGTCTCTATTTTGGGCATAGACAAAACTTTTCAAAAAGGACTCTCCAAAAGCGGGGTCTGACCCAAAAATCTGGCATCGGCCAGGCTCTAATATGCCAGTGGCTCTCAAGTGACAATTTAAGACCTTTTAATACCTTTTTAATACCCAACAAAAAAAAGAAAGACCATTAGTGCATCAAAAGTCATCAACAGACTATACTATAAAAATTGGTCAAACATTGGCCAAATTGTCAAACAATATAAGAGGTAAATATTGTGAAAATAGCAGATCTACAAGCTCACAACGCCTCACTTTGCGAGGCGTTGTGAGCTTGTAGATCTGCTATTTTAACAATATTTATCTGTGGAGCCGAGTCAAACTACATTGAATGCAACTCCTACAATTCCAAGTGCTTGTCATGGTCCCCCGTTCAAATATGATTACTTTAGGGGGGGGAAAGGTTGAGAACCACTGCTCTATGCAGTATTCTTCTCTCATCATGACCCACTCTCTGAACACCATTTTCTGCCCCAACTGAACCCTCATCAACTCACTCGGCCAGATGTCTGCGCGTGCGGGACAGCTCGGCGCGGTAGGACTGGGCGATGCAGAAGGTGTCTCCCAGCGCGGGGATGCAGGTCTCCAGGTAGAGCTGGGAGGACTGGGTCAGGTACGCCTCCTCCCCAAAGTAGTTGAGGTTGAACAGCGTGGAGCCGCCCTCCACTTGGGTCTGGACAAAGGTGGGAGGGGTGATCTAGAGAGGGGAAGGGGCGGGGAGGAAGGAAACTAGGAGTTTAGAGCTAAATACACTGCCCACGAAACTTAACTTTGGTTGATTATTTCTCCCCTTTAATAATACCCATTGGTATTGTGTTTTATATCATTTTTATCGTTGATTAGTCACCTTTGCAACGAGGTACAGCTTGTAAGGATTGGGCATTCGTGGAATGAGCGACACAGCTAAAACGTGTGGGTAGCGCCCCCCAAAAAACATTTGCCAAAATCACCCAATATGCTTCCGTTGGTATTCTCTCTCGTACACACAAGCACACAACTGCTGGCAGGGTGTGTGCTGGCAGGTCTCTCAAAACCAGTCACAGCTGAGTGACTGGCACCTGAACATGGGTTCTGCAACTTTGTTGAGTTTGTGTGTATGCACCAAGCAGCAAAACACTGCCCCCATGGAAAGATGCCACGTTTGTCCCTTCAGGATAAGACCCATGGTGCAATAAGGCAAGTGGAAGCTGGTGTTCCGTTACGCAGAGTGGCAGCATTATTTGGTGTCAGCCCTGGTACCTGGTAAACGTAGGACCAAGTCCTGTGAGACTGGTGAAGTCAAAGGAAGACAACAACCCAAGAAGACCGGTTCCTCACCCTTGCGTCACTGAGTAACCCACAGGTTTTCTTCCAGAGATTTACAGGCAAGATTTGAACAACGGTACCAAAGACAGATGTCAAAGTTGCAGAACCCATGCTCTGGTGTGTGCCAGTCACACACACCTGTGACTGGCACACACCTGCCTGCAAATGGTACCAGGGCTGACACCAAATAATGCATAAGCTGCGCGACGGAACACCGTGCTATGTTCATGCAGGTGTACTATGCTCAAGTACCGTACTTGAGTAAATGTACTTAGTTACTTTACACCAGTGGTTCTCAAACTTTCCCATGTCAAGGACCCCCAAATCGACACTTATTAGCCCACGGACCCCCACTTGAAACAATATGCCAGGGACCCCCATAAGAGAAGATTTTTTACGGCTCTAGCAGTGATTCTCAACCATTTTAATTTCAAGGACCCCCCAGTATGACCTGCATTAGGCTACGGACTCCATTTAATGGCATTTATGTCTCTGGGACCCCAATTTATATCGTAAAATCAATGTTAATTTAACTCTGAGAGTGTACAAATGAGTGTACAAATGTACTTACAGCCCTGTAAGGGTCCATTTGGTTCCTAACTATCTATCACAGGGGTCTTCAACGTTTTCAGCCCAAGGACCACCTAGTTGAGAGAGAGATGGAGCAGGGACCCCCTCTATATTGTCTGAAATTGTGTTTCAGATGAAAAAATGTTATGTTTACTTGGTCTTCTCTTCACCTATACCTCTTTGCCAAAAATAGCCGATCTACAAGCTCACAACGCCTGCTATTTTTGGCTAAAGTTCACCTCAGAAAAGGGATGGGGTTAAGGTAAAAAAAAAATCATATCACACAAAGATTTGGCGGACCCCCTGTAGTAACTCTGAGGACCCCCCCGAGGGGTCCCGGACCCCCTGTTGAAGACCCCTGATCTATCATTTAGCTGAGGACCCCCTGGAACTCCCTCAAGGACCCCACCCCTGGGGGTCCCCCGGACCCCACTTTGAGAACCCCATCCCGGGTTCCTCACCTCACAGTATCCGCGGCTGAAGAAGTGTTCCCTGAAGCAGTGTGTGACGGCGGAGCGCACCCGGAGGATCTTGGACACGCTCTCTCCTCTGATCATCATGTGGCGGTTGTTCAGCTGCACGTCCACGTCCGACTCCTCGTTGATCAGGTTGTCGGCGCCGCCCGCCGGGGCCAGGCCAATCAGCTCCCAGAAGTCGCAGTTCAGCTCGTGGCCGCCGGGAGCCTATTGGGGGAGGACGGGGAGGTCGGTACAATTAATGCAATAAACAGTCTACTGTTCATTCCCCACATTAACCAATCTTTTATCAGATCGTTTATCGTTTCCTAAACCCTGGCATCGGTCAAGTGCTGCTGCTGCTTATCTTATGTACATTTACCTGTTTGCCCTCTGGTACGGCTGTTACCGTTCCATACAGAGCCACTGTGCTCTCTGTGGACAGCACCAAGGCATTGTAGCAATGACACTGAAACACAGCAAGGAAGAAAAATCATGTTATAAAATACAGTAAGAATCTCCAACAGTAATTGTTCAAGTTGTTTCCATGACACATAAGGAAGTAATGCAGATGAACTAGCAAGAGGTGAGGCAATGGAGGAGTTACACAAAGAAAAATAATAATAGAATAGAATATATAAATAACAATTAGTAAATTATTTGAAAGATAGGGGGAACTAAATCAACAGCATACATTCCTAGTTGTTTTTTTTATAATCCAATTAACATTGTGGTCACATGAATGACGAAGTTAATAGAAATTATACACAAATTCAAATAAATGAGTTTAATTAATAAAGGATGGAAATACCAGTTTATCATTCAGAACACATTGGAGGTAACCACTGCCATCTCTCAGGATGATGAACAGCAGGTTCTTTCCTAAGAAGAAAGAGGGGTAACATTCAGTAAGGAAGACGCAATACAAGTTCAAGTTCAACCTCATGTCACACCAATATTTCACTGCACGTACTTGCATAAGCAACGGACAATTAAACCTTGTCCATTGTCATGTGTATTATAATACTTGGGTTCTGGCCTTAACATTAAGGACACAGCATGCCAAACACAACATAAAACTCTACAAACCTAAACAGACGGTGTACACAATGCACCCATATGTATACATTATGCATAATGTACAGTACAGTAAAGTAAACTGTTGCAGAGATGGGTGGTGGTGTGTGATTTGATGCTCTGGTAATGTTTAAAGTATGAAAGATTGAACAATCAAACATGTCTTTTCAAGCCCTAGTTTCACAAAGTTAACGTCGAAGCAACAGAGATTGTTACAAAAACAAAGAATACAAATTCTCTATTGAATTTATGCAGTGGAATTTGGATTTTTCTGACATATGCTCCGAGCAATACTCCATGAGTCTGGTGCATGGTCTTATTATTTTACCTTGTTTTCTCAGTCGATGAACCCATCCAAACACCTTCACTCTCTGACCTCGCATGGGTTCCATGCCGCCGATCTTCACCTGGATAAACAATGAAAAAATAAAGAAGGTATGTAAGAAATCATGATTAAATATTTAACAATTAGGCAGACAGACATGCTTGCAGTTTGACGACAGATACACACACAAATACAGTCATGCCATGCAGTTCTCTTGGCCTGTACTGTCTGTGTCCACGTTTCATACACACAGTCAACGCTGCACATAACATAAATGCACACAGATCACACAAGTAGAACCAAATTTGGTTCTATTTGTATGCTCTCAGAGTTACAGCTCCATAAGGGTCCATTTGGTACCTACTGTAACTACATGAATCATTTTGCTGGGAGGGGACCCCCTGGAACCCCACTATGAGAACCACTGGACTAACGGACAGCCATGAAAAGAGACAAGAGGCAAATTAACCAACACAGACAAAGCAACAGAAAGACCAACATACCGTTTTTGCCTCAGGCAGGCTAGGATCCATCTCCACGACGATTTTCTTGGCGTCTTCCAAGTTCTTTTCCCTCCTCTCGCCGTCCACGGCCTGTGGGTCCCACAGGAAACATCACTTTATATGCCATTTTGGAATATTATTTAACCACATGAGCCCTAGCATCTGTATTCTGGGCATGTGATAACAGGCAAACAATGTATCACATTTCAACATGTTGAGAGCTTGTACATCGGCTATTTTTGGCAAAGATATTCGGTACATCATAGTTTTTTCCGCTGATTATGACATGCCCAACATAGGGATGCTAGGAGGTTAAGCTTGTAGGCTAGAGCTTTCATCAGCAAATAAGAATTTAAGATCAAACTGTGCTTGCTTGACACAAAAATGTTTTTTTGTCTGGATACAAACATACCAGATAATGATTCATTACCAAGAATGAACCACTTTTATCACCCAACATGTACCCCTAACCAAAAATATGCCTATTATAGAGCATTTGAGCAGCTGTTTTGGTTGCATGATGCCTGCTTACATATTGACACATACCTCCTTCTTGTCTTTGGCACCAGTTTTCTGCTGCTCACGGTTGAAGGCTTTCTTGGCATTCTTCATCCCGGTCTTGGAAATAAGGGCCCAGCGCTGCAGGGATGGGAGGGGAGGAGGAGAAATTGAACACTTGATCAACAACAGCACTAGAAACATGTAGGTAGGGTGGGCGTGTGGACAAAATCAAATATCACGATATTGTTTTACCAAATACTTCTACCGGATATCAATTTTGGGATGATATCAATTGTTTTTGTAATTTTTCAAATTTCTTTGAAAATAGCTAAAATAGTATATACATAAGATGGACATCGCCCATTAATACTTTGTTTCTCCTTACCTCTTCTTCCTTCTGTGAGTCCACATAGATGGTCGGGAAAGGCTCCTTCCCAACAAACAGCAGAGCCTGTGGAAATAAGATGTGAAAATGGGCTCAGGTCATTAACATTTGTAAAATTAAACTGTAAGAAGTACAAGGGTCAGAACCATACTTGTCACGACACGGATGAAGTGCAAAGGCAAAAAAAAAAGAAAAAAAAGAGAGACACGCACTAAGAAGAGTACAAAAGTTTTTGTAGATGCGGCAGATGCGTCAAAGGTCTCTTAATAATGAGAAGGCTATGTATATACAGCAATAGGGAATATAAGTATCATTTATACGGTTTGTTCATTTCTCATGAAAAACTCTATTACAGGATTCCAAATTTGAGTGAAAATGTGAATCCTGTTATTGCTTGAAAACCTCAGCTTTTACAAATGCAACACATTCATTAACTCTCTTATCCAGATCGCATACGTTGGTACATGGTCTAACTTCCAGTTAAGGAGAATCATAAACACAACCTTTTATAACATTACAACATAACCACATGTGACATGGGGGGACAGGGGTTGTAAATGTAACAATGTCAATTTATTTACATTGTCCCTGACATATAATCAAACAATGGTTTGCTACCTTCAGACTGGTCTTGAAGGGCTTCTGCTCGCTTCCGTCTCCATCCTGGTCACTGCCCTCTTTGTCTGATACATACAGCTCCCCTGTAGAAACACAAGCAGATACAGATTAGGGTAAAGTAATTATCTCATTATTCTATAATCTATTACCCTTTTCAATGAATCGCATAATCAAGAACTAAGCATGTTTATCATAGTTTTAGATTATTTATATATCAACCCATTGAGGCCTGAGGTTCCGATTCTGCAAAATGTCTTCTAAATCCTAACAGTTTTCTGTTTCTATAATCAGTGGTTTTCAAACTTTTTCATGTCAAGGACCCCCCAAATGATATGAATTTGGCCGCCGACCCCCATCTCAAAATATGTTGTTCCAGGGACCCCGAGAAGCAAAGATTTGAGTTAATGTTTGCTTTAAAAGAATATATATATATATTCAAAGATTTGCACACATTTTCCCGATTTTTCAAAAATAGCAGATCTACAAGCTCTATGGGCTTGTAGATCTGCTATTTTTGAATGGCTAAAGTGTAAAATAATGCTTTTCAGCTCAAATGAAAAAGTGACACAGATGCGTTTCAGGTCTTAATCTTATGCCCAAAATAGGGATTGATTATTAATTGATAATTTGATCAACATATGGAATATAGATATTTTTTTATAATAGATTCAATTAATTAGTTCAGGGGTTTTCAACTGATTGTGAACCAGGGGCCACCACCATGACTAAGAATCAACCTGGGGACCACTGTTGTGTTGGGTGGGGATATGGGCTAAGATTAGGGCTTTTGGTAACACTTGCTATGCATTCCATGTCTATAATGCATTATTATCACCTCATAACACTGCACGATTATAGTTATAAGAACAAAAATATGCATAACCCTTTTATAAGACGGTTTCTCAAACAATGGTCCATGGACAAATGTTCTTAAATAATAACTGAAATATTATGCTAGTGAGCATTCCAGCTTACTTTATCCATGCAGCCTTCTATATCAAACACATGTTAACTGATATACTGATTTGTAACTTATGTATGAGTGAGCAGACACATGCTATTCCATGGGCACATTTCCTAATAATGATAACCAAGGCAATCCGGTAGACTTCCCTTTCTTGAGATTCTAATTCCCTTTCCTGTGGAAGTTCTTGACCTCCTACTTTCCAGTAAATGCTGTCAACAACATTGACGCGTCATCATCATAGGTCACCAGATCATCGAGTGAACCGTTTCTCAACTAGTGGTCCATGGAATGATTACGGGTGGTCCATGTCTGTCTCTTCTTGGCTAATGTGGAGTCTCATGTCATTTTCTGGCTCAAACCTTGCCCTGTACATATTCTTCAGGTACGCCAGCATTAAGATACTACGGTCACAGAGATACGTAGTTACAAGAGGTCAAATACATGTTGCCTTTAGTGTAAACTCGGGTAATTCTGCCTTACTCATCCAGAACTTCACAAGGGACTGCGTTTCATGTGCCTAGATCTTGACGTGTCAATAGGTTGATCCTTGTTTGTAGTTGTTAAGCTTGAAGTACTTTTGGAATTGAAGCATAAGCCTCCAGAAAGGACCGCTGATAATGATGATGATGTCTTTAATTCCTCTGTCCACAAATACCAAGTTACTAAGTTTATCCAAAATGAAACATAATGAAAATAAATCAATAAAACAATCTTCACTTTCCTACATTACTGAATGCATGATCAGGGACCACATACAATACCTCCACGGACCACCAGTGGTCCACGGACCACCAGTTAAAACCCCTGAATTAGTTCGATTAACTGTTGCACCCCAATACAGATCCTTTCATTAGCACACAAAAGACATGACAGGTGGGCTTCATGTTCATGGCATTCATCTCAGGTTAAACACAGAATGAATGGTTTCACCAACATCATTGAAAAGAGCATGTTTACTGTGACTGTTTCGAAGCAAAACAAAGCGCACAGCGGCGTTGGGATACCATCGGCTCACGTTTTCAGAATGTGGCATAGGCCACCCTTCCCTGTTCCGGTTCTGTTTCTCATAGTTGTGTTAGATTGGCTTGACAGTAGATTTGAACCGGAAACATAATGACACCTTTGTATGGAAACACCCATTATGATGATACCTTCAATCCTTCATTATGCGTTACTGGTTCAAATCAGCTGCTGAGCCAATCAAAGACAGTGAAACAGGACGACGGTGCAGTTATGCACAGAGCCTACAGTATAAACCAGGGGTAGGCAACCTTCGGCACAGGTGCCTACATTGGCACAGGGGAGGGCGATCACTGGCACACTGGCATAAGTGTGTGAGAGACAATGTTTCTTTTAAAATATAATATTTTTAAGTCAATTAAATTACGTTCCCTCACATCGTTCTGTATGCAAATTAAACCCTGCACCTAATTCTACATTCATTCAAACTCTGAACTCTGACTGGGGAGGGAGTCTGGTTATTGCTCTGAGTCTAATGTTCATTACATTCTCATGTGAAAGAAAACATTTCAAAATGTTTTATAAAAATAAAGGTTGTTATGCATGGTCGATCTTCTGTTGGAAATATTTTTATTTTGATGTGGTGTCCTAATTATGGCAGACCGACTATCAAGAAAAAAAAAATGTGTCACTTTGTGTCAAAAAGGTTGCTGACCCCTGCTATACACCATGCTCTCCCATACAACAGAAAGTCAGAAACTCTCTCCTGAAAATCACCAACACAATAATTGGCCTGGATCAGGAAATGTGTGCTATGTCACCTTCTGAAAACTGCACGAGACGATAATTCTGTTTGCCCTGTTACTGTTTGGAAAAAAAGTGATATCGTTATCAGTTTTCAAATTATGCTGTTGCTTTGATTTAAACCAGCGGTCTGGGGACCACCAGTGGTCCTTGAGGGGGTTCCAGGGGGTCCCCAGCTAAAGGTGTTAATACATTTTCACCCCTTTATCCATATTGTATACGTTGGCTATTGGATTTTCAAAAAATCTTGTAAGTGTCTGAAGACTTTTTTTAAATTTTGATCACAAATCTGCTCTTCTGGGGGTCCCTGGCACAAAACATTTTCAGCGGCCAAATGTATATCAATTTAGTGGTCCTTGGCATGAAAAAGGTTGAAAAACACTGATTTAAACTGCATGAGCATGTGTGTTTAGGAGTTATCTGATAACCTGAACCAGTATGGATAAAAAAAAGTGTACATTTGAAGGGTCCTCCTTATGCTGTGTACTGTACAGACAAAAGTGGCATCAAATTATCAACTTAACTCATCTTCAGGTATTTTACCTCCCTCGTCAACTTATAACAAATTGTGATGATGTTGTCAGATTCCACTTTCTTTTGCTTATAATATAATAAAGTGGGAGGGGGGTTAGTTGGTTTCGTTTTCCTTCGAACCGAAATTAACCTAACATGTGTTAACCCTTGCATTTGTTTCAAGAAGCCTTGACTAAAGTCTGAAAATAAAATAAAATAAAAGGTGTTTCTCTCTCATGGTTTTGTTGGTTACAACCAACATGGCTCTAGAGTTAAAAAAAAACAAGGGCTCACATCACTTCATCAACAGCAAATGCAGCATCAGCTAGCCACCTCGCAATTAGCCATAGTTCACGTGACGTCATGGCGGAACTTCAACCTGGTTTTGTCAGTTTCTCTATTTACAACCCGTACATCTACATAAACGTTAGGATTTCAAATAAAAAGTGCTTAACCCATGGCCACGGATGTAACAAGTTGAAACGGCTGGGTCTAAGTACCCGTATCTTCCTTATTGTTCAATAAAAAAGGATTTTAATCCGATCGGCGGCCATTTTCTTATAGAGTTACTATGTATCAAGAGTGCAGTACACCTCCCAACCGATGGGGTCGCATAGTTGAAAGCATATGGAGAAAATTCGGAGATAATGGCCACCAATCGGATTAAAATGCTTTTTATTGAACGATAGGGAATATACGGGTACTTAGACCCACCCGTTTCAACTCGTTACAACCGTGACCGTGGGGTCGGCACTTTGTATTTGAAATCTGAACGTTTATGTAGATGTACGGGTTTTAAATGGAGAAAGTGCCGAAACCAGGTTGAAGTTCCGCCATGACTGTCATGATATGACAGTCTTGTTTCATGGCTAAATCTGATGCAACCATTGACACAGTAAAATCCAGAGTGTTCTTCATTTAACTCTTGATTGGTGTACACACGTACGCCAACTTTTTTTGTAAACATTTAACACTCTCAGGTTTACAGCAGAATGAATAATAAATATTTGTAACCATACGCCCATTGAGTTCAACAGCTAGCCGCGTGCTACTAGGTTCAAGTTGACAGTTACACTGGAATTGTTGACCCATTGACTATGGTGACTCCAGGGGGCGCCGTTTCAATGGGGCTACTATGATAAATACATATCAACAAACACCATTTCTCCAAAGTGCCTCTGAATCAGTGGTTGCATGTGTTGGACAACAACCTCAAATGTCATCCGAAACACTTCAACAGCGAGGCGAGTAGTCGCAGAAATAGACGAGTCACCGATTCAGGCGTAACACTTAGCGTTAGCCACCCGGACTGATGCAATACTAAAACGTCTCACACCTGACCCAACACACATCCTCTCCTCCTCTCTTACCCACTGCCAGCTGTTCCGCACCTTTTGTTATGCCTTCTGCCATGACTGGCCAAAGAACACTCCAGCAAATAACTAAAAGGAAACCGAATTAAATGCGTTTTAAAACCGATGAATGAATGACAACTGTCACTGCCAAGCCAGCCTTGCTCCTTCACGCGAGTTCTGAGGTTCACGTCAGCTTCCGCCGGGCGTGAGGGGCGTCACCACAACCAGGCTGTGAAAGCCTGGGTTTCTATTCACTGCTCAGTGCTGAGATCCGGTCTAGAGCCCGCCTACCATGTCCTGTAATTCGCACGTACACATACATGGGCGCACGCAGACCGTCTCCTTAGCCGCTGTAGACCGGATCTGCAACCTATAGCTGCTGATTTAAAATTGAGCTGATTTTGGCTTTAAAATATTCCGATTTTCCATTGAATCAAGAAGAATCCAGGTCAAATATAGCTGCAAGCAGAAATGCCTTGCATTGCAACTCATTGTGAGCTTGTAGATCTGCTATTCTCAAAATATGTTTATACATTTTCTACATTCTAAAACTTGTGAAATGGATACTTTATATTTTTGGTACTTCATGGAATTTTACTTGTAACAGAGTGTTTCTATATTGCAGTATTGTTACTTTTTTTCTTAAGTAATAAATGTGAGTACTTTTTCCACCACTGAGACCACTCTCCACTTTTTTTGTGACACACTGACACTGTTGCCACAAATAGTATTCTGCATGTAACACATGTTATATTAGTATACAAATAACCTGAACTAGATTGAATCAATTTGGAATGGCTTGTATCAATGGCTTTAGTAAAAAAGAAGGGGGAAAAAATACATTATATGTTCTGAAATCAGACATTTTCCAGCCTGTTCACCATGAAAAACAATGACAACAGGTTGCATACCATATGGCTTTTAATTGAGGGTCACACGTAGGCCTCAATCAACCAAAATGATGAAGAAGCATTGTCTTGCATTATTAATGACGATATTCTGGGTGATTCCTCATATTCTGGGTGATTCCTCCGAGTGTTTTACTCAAGGACCTGTGTAAGAAGCACATACAGTAAACACATTATTACACACCAAAGGACAAATAATTGACTCACTCATGACTTTATGTCAATTATTGGACAGCTATTGCTGTTATTGAAGGGAGCATACTGTGATATACTGGCATATTGCTCATCGTAATAGAGTTTCTTTGTTTTTTCCTTTTCAGTCTCTTTTTTAGTTTCTAAAGTTTCACAAATCTCTCTATGCTGGACAGTTTCAAATAATAATACATCAAATGCCTTAGAAGTGATCTACAAGCGTGTTGTGAGCTTGTAGATGGTCTATTTTCAAACATTTTAGTATTTCTACTTTTGGTACTTTAATTACATTTTGATACCAATACTTTTGTACTTTTACTCAAGTAAATGTTTAATTCCGGACTTTCACCTGTAACAGAGTACTTCTACATTGCAGTATTGATACTTTTACTTAAGTAAAACGTTTGAGTACTTTTTCCACCACTGATGAAATAAACAAATATGTAAAATAAAGGCTCACTCATCAGTCACTAGGCAGATCAGCCGTGTCTTCTACGTGGTCCCCCGTTGAATGCACTGCCAGTCCGCCTTGATGCACCAATCCCATTGACTGCATCGGGCATCCAGCCTCACCAGGCGCCACAACCTTCTCTGTGATATCTTGCAGTTTCCGGTTACAGCCAATTTCCCGTTACAGCTAACAGGGAGGAGAGAGAAGTTAGAACATATTCTGTGCGTGCGTGCGTGTGTCAGTGGTGGAAAAAGTACTCAAATCTTTTGCATAAGTAAAAGTATCAATGTATCAATACTGCAATGTAGAAATACTCTGTTACGAGTAAAAGTCCAGAATTCAAAATGTACTTGAGTAAAAGTACAAAAGTCTTTGGTATCAAAATGTATTTAAAGTACCAAAAGTAGAAAGTATTCATTATGAAGAAAGTCATAATTTCACGTTTTCAAATCACGTTTTCAAATCTATCTATCATTGTGATCTGCTATTTTCAAATCGCCGAAATATATATAGGGCTGAAGTGGTTATTGTTTTGTAATAATAATCAAAATCAAAATCTAAGTTGTCAAATAATTGTAGTGGAGTAAAAGTATAATATTTGCCTCTGAGATGTAGTGGAGTAGAAGTAAAAGTACTGACATTTGGAAATACTCCAGTAAAGTAAAAGTACCAAAATGTTTTACTTAAGTACAGTACTTGTGTGTGTGTGTGTGTGTGTGCGTGTGCGTGCGTGCGTGCGTGCGTGCGTGCGTGCGTGCGTGCGTGCGTGCGTGTTTTCTTACAGATGCGTAATCCAATCTGAAACTTTACGTCCACAGTTAGTGCCGTACGTGTCCCACATGAATTCACGGTCCCTCCGGTATCCATACATGACTGATGTGATGACGATTTTAGACGTCATCGGTTCTGCAGAGAAGAACCAGTTAGTAAAACAAACATCCCATCAATCGCTTCAGATTAAATATCTTAAATAAGTCCCTGTCCGCACAAGCATGGATATTTTGCAAATATATTTATGCCTCTCTTCCACACGCAACACTATTTAAAGTCACTAAAACACTTCATTTTGTTTATACCCATTAGGCCTATTGCTCTTCATAATGAGCATGCACATGCAACAACAACAATAATGGCTGTTTCTGTGTTGATTTGATTTGATTGTATTAGACGTTATACAGGAAAAAAACGCTACATTATGTTCATCGGAGAAACGTCACATAAAAGTATTGCAACTTATTTTCATTGTGGTCCTTGTCTGAGACAAACAACATTGCAACAAAATACATACACGTAGACAGTAAAGTAATAAACTAGACGCGTCGCAATTCTGGGAAATTGCAAAGTGTGGTTGTGCCGACGCCGGTCGCGGCCGCCGAGACTCGAGGAATACGCCTGGAGGAATACCGTCGGAGGCCGCGCGACGTGCGATTCGAATTCGGTGCCGATCGGATCCCGCGTTCGTGACACCTGCCGTTTTGATTTGAGGAAATAGGCACCTCCCACTAAAGAAACAGGCCCCTCCCACAAATGTAGCGGGCCAATGACATGAGATCACTTGCTTTTCTTTTTGAGAGAACTGATCCCCCCAAAAATCATGTTTTTGCATCAAACGGTTACATTTTGCGCATTTGTGGCGCCTCCTATGGATCAAAGTGGAAATGCTTTTAGGGATTCGTTAAGTAAACCACCCTCGACATGTGATTCAAATTTGGGATTGACGGGACGTTTCGTTCGTGATTTTTGGCATTCTTTGTAAAACGGGCCCCTCCCAATAACTTTGGAAGTCAATTACGGATGAACGGTAAGGACTATCAAAATGCCGTTTGGATATGTTTATTGCATGGGTCCAGAGATCATGTGTACCGATTTTTGAAATTTGGATAAAATACGTGGGAGGAGGAGCTAAAAGTGTGGTTGCCCTATTCGGGCAACCACACTAATAAAACAATCAATTCAATAGCTACACTACCTACATCATAAATACAGATAATCGCATTGCTAACATAAGTGACCCTACTATTCTGCAACATGTTCTAAAAGCCATGATTTGACCCTTATCTTAAAAAGGAGATGGCTGCTGGTGCTCTTTATAGTCAGGGGTAGCGAGTTCCAGTTAACTGCTCCTACAAATCTAAATGAGCGTTTTGAATGGGCTTCGCTAAGCTTCTGAAAAAGCTTACAGAGGTACACAGGGGCGCTGTTTATGTAGATGTTATGCACCATTTTGAGAAACCTGTAGCTTCTCTTTTAGGGCTTTGGTTAGGCCACCGTACCATGAGCCAATAGCATAGTCGAAACAACATAGAACCACTGAGTTTGTAAATAAGCGAAGACTAGCCGAGTCCAGAAACTGCGCTTTTCTGGTTAAGGATTTGGTTCTGCCATTCACCTTACTGATGGTTTTAACTTAAGAGCCATGGTTTCACCACACAGGCTGTGTTAGATTTGTTTCTGAATTAATGTGTGTACTGAGATCAGCATTTAAGCTAAGATTGTGTATTTTGTTGTATTTATTTTTACGGTGGTCAAAAATGTCTTTATAGAAAAGCATCCATAAGTCAAGGCCTTATAGTCAATATCTTCAAGCTGACAATACAGAGTTTCTTACTTACCGCAATACACAAACATGAGATGCGTGCGAGCACACACAGTTACTATTGGACACACACACAACATATACACACACACACACACACACACACATTTATTAGAATTCCACAAGTATTCTTTTATAACAATGGACAATTTTCAACATCTACGTACTGTATATAAGAATTATTTATTCACATTACTAACTGAAAGTGATTTCATGGGGTCATGCAGTGTCCAAGCTAAGTTTGAATAAATACAATTTGCATTAATGTCCAGTTTTCAGAAGTGTACTTACTAGATTCACTGTGCACCTCCCAGCTTACAGCAGCCAGCACTGAAACATACACAACAGTGTCAAATATTACATAAATACACTAACATGAAACATTTTTAGATCAATCAATAGGGAGATCACGAGCCTCAAGATAAAGACATTTGTTCCAGGGACCAAGATTTTCAAAATGTTTCACGATTTAAAAAAAATAGCAGATCTACAAGCTCATAGCGCAGCATGAAGTGACACGCTATGAGCATGCATATCTCCAATTATTTGCCAAAATGTAAAATAACGGTTAAAGAGGTTAAAATCTAAAACGACACAGATGCTTTTCCCGGATTAATAAACATAATGGAATTTTAATTCAACCTATAGGGCAGTGGTTCTCAAACTTTTACATTTCAAGGTCTCCCCTTAACTCAGACAGGGTACAAATGGGACCAAATGGACCCGAGTACACTGTCTGAGTTACATACTTGTAAGGGTGAATTTAGACCCCCCTAAAGGCACCCAGAGAGTCCCTGAAATCCACTTTGAGAACCACTGCTATAGGGGATAAAATATGACCCAGTCTAAGAGTCTACTTACCGATGAGGGCGAGCAGGATTCTGAGGTTGGCCATGTTGTCAGCTCAAAGGAGAACAACCGATGCACGACCTGCTTCAATCCGTGTGTTACATATTATGTGGATTTGTGAGGGTTGTATTTTTTATATTTATTGCACAGTGCTTGGTAGTCCCACTGGCCACTGCACTGACTTACTCATTCAGCTCGGGTCCTACATGGGGGAGGAGGAGACCTGCCTGTGGCGGAGTCCTTTCAAGAGCTGGGCCAATCAGGGAGAAGGCCTCCTGCTATTTAAGAGCTGTCAGCCGCTGTGTGCTTTGGCAGTGTGTGTGACATGCTGCCCGTGGTGTTACACGCTGTCCATGGAGACGGTGCTCGGGGAATGTTTGGTCTAACTGTGGTGTCCAAAAGTTTGGGGACATGCACCCTGCTTGAATTGTTGAACCCGCTCATGTTCTGTCTTGGTACACCCTGTTTGGGAAATGTTGAACTTGCTACGGTGACATGTTAAAGTGAAGAGTTTCGGGGCAGCCTTTGGTTCAGTGTTGATTTTGACAGCACATTTTGATTTAGTTTTAGTCATAGTCTTTTGAATACATTTCCATTTAGTTTTAGTCATATTTCTGTCATGTGAAATGTTTTCGTTTTTGTCTAGTTTTAGTCGACTAAATGTCATAAGATTATAGTCGATTAAATCAACAGTTTTCACTGACAAAAACGAAATAAAAACTAAGCTTTGATGACTAAGACTAAATGTATTGTCAATTTAGTCAAAAAATAAAAATGTGACTAAAATGTTAGGGAGGGACAAGTGGAAAAGAGATCCAGTAGAACTAAGAGACAAGTCACTTTACGTCTGGTTGCGCTCGGGTGTTTGCGCTCTGAAAATAGAAGATCTACAAGCTCACAACGTGTCGTGCTGGGACGCATCGTGAGCTTGTAGACCAAGTGTAAAATCAGCCATTACGACGTGGCCTAACAAAATCAACTGTACATTCGGTCGACTAAAATCTTATGATATTTAGTCGACTAAAACTAGACTAAAACAAACTTTTCAGGTGACTAAAATATGACTAAAACTAAATGACATTTTATTCAAAAGACTATGACTAAACTAAATCAAATAGCTCCTGATAGGCTGAAATTGGCAACCCGCCTGAAAATGTATTTTCTATTTATTAAAGAGCTGGAGAGACGGACCCTTTTTTTTGTTAAAAACATGGTCTCAGCTTCCTAGGCTCCCTCTTGATCTGCACTGTGAACATGTGTGTACTTTTGATAACGGATGTTGATCTCAAAAAAAGGTTTTGGTTGATGAGGCAAATTTATATTATTTTATTATATTGCTTAGCATTGATTGGTCTGTGTTGCCAGCTTGAGTTTGAGAGCTGAGAACATGGGCCTAAAACACCAGCTGCTGATAAGGCCGGAAAAGGGAGTTCAGGTCGGCAGGTCACAGTTAACAACAAGTCAGTGGCCCTTTTGTTTTGTGGCTGTGCAGGGGAGATATGTTTGTTTTAGCACTAACAAGCTCAGGAGAAAAGATCCAAAGTATTACTGTTTTACTTGCCAATTTAAGCTGGCCGTCAGGGAGCAAGTCAGTCTATCTTTGAGCCTTAATAACTGGAACAACATGTCTGATGTATGAATGTTAGAGCGCTGTAAATACATCTTTCTATTGCCATTTTATATCGCATCTGAGTCAAGGTTTATCTGATCTTTTGAGAGTTTCAATTCCGCTAGACTTCAAGGTCAAGGTCAAGTTTATTAATGTGTCGAAAACTGGGCAATTTACATTAGTGCGGATAATATAAAACTCTAAAACACAGTAAACATACATAAACAAGACATAGACATAGACTTAAAAACTGGAGTCCATAAATTATAAGCAAGGATTTCCTCGTCAGGGTCCATGTATGTTTCATTCATGCATCTTTTTCACCATTGTTTAGAGTAGCAGAGGCGCCTCTAAATAGTATAAGTCAACTCCTTGAGAGTGTTGTTGTTATTCATGTTCACTTGACTTTTATGATGGCGTAAGCCTGATGTCCTGTCTGTCCTGTGTGCCAGTTGTTAGGTGATGTTCACGTGTACGTATTTTTCAACAGCCAAAGAAATCTAAAAATGACACAGATTCTTTCCCGGTCTAAATGGTCTAAAGCTCGCCTTCAAATGGGTTTTATTAGACAAACAAACTCCCACTTGAAATTCCTCAACCAGTAGAAGGAGGAATATTCCAGTCTCACACAGTAAAATGTACTTTTGCACATGTAGTCTCATACTTGCAGATAAATAATAATTACTTATCGTGTACTGGGGCTTTTTGGTTCCAAAATGAATTTTATTTTCATGACAGCTCTACCATCATCTAGTAAGAGTAAATAGGTGTCACACAATAGGTTTCCACATTTCATTTGGAAACAAAACTCCAAACTGTGGTCCTGTGTTCATACACACTGGTCGCTGGGCAGGTGTTCATGGTCCGGGTTCCAGGTGTTCCTGCCGAAGCACTCTGCAGACTTCCTGTCACACTCGCAGATGAACATCGCACAGACGTCGTTCCTGCCTGAGGATGGGAAAGTTAAAATCCTCTGTTAATTCAAAGAATAGAACTGTGGTCAATAATATACATGTACTGTACATACATGTATATATCACTTATAGCCCCTTCTAACCAAAACAATATCACTTAACCCATTAAGACCGGGAACGCATATTGTGTCATTTTACATTTTTAACAAATTACTTTTTAATTATTTTATACTTTTGGCTATTCAAAAATATCAGATATAAAAGCTCATAGCCCGGCACGAGTCCGCTCTACAAGCTTGTAGATCTTCATTTTTTTTTTAACCATGACATTTTTTGCAAATCTTTGAATATATATATGTTTTTAAACAGCAAAAAAAAATGTTGTTGTTATAATCAGTGGTTCTCAAACTTTTTCATGTCAAGGGCCCCCAAAATGATATGTATTTGGCCGCGGACCCCCATCTCAAACTATGTTGTTCCAGGGACCCCCCAGAAGCAGAGATATATATATATATATATATTTGCACACATTTTCACGATTGTTTTTTTAGCAGATCTACAAGCTCATAGCGCGGCACTCGGTGCCGCACTATGAGCTTGTACATCTGCTATTTTTTTTTTTTTTTTAATGGGTTAAACAGTTGCTCAAACAGACAGGTAAACTATATATTTCACAGTATGAGACATGCAGGCCCAGACTTTAAACAGTGGTTATAGTTTACCCTCCATGACCTTTCCGGGAGGCAGTTTGTCAGAGATAAGGAATTATAAATACACTGCAGAGCGATACGCTGCATGGGGTCGACAGAGGACATGGATTTCAAAAGTAGTATTATGTCACTGAGTATATCGTCTAGTCCAGTGGTTCTCAATCCTATTCATGTCAAGGACCCCCAAATTGATAAATATCTGGCCGCGGACCCCCATCTGAACATATGTTGTGCCAGGGACCCCCAGAAGCAAAGACTTGTGTTAAAAATGGGGTGAGTAGGCCTAATTGATAGAAAATACGTCATCTTTTGGGTGAACTATCCCTTTAACACGGCTGTCGTGTTAAGTGGTCAGATCAGGTGGGTGGGCCGCGAGCATTTTCAGAGCATGTTTATTTTAATGGTCAATCAATCAACTGTGTTGAAAAATGAAAACACATTTTTCAAGATTTTCAAGAACAAAATATGCCATTTTGTTACATTCTTTTTTATATTAATGTTATTATATTATCAATACAATTTTAGCGTTTGCCAATTATTTGGGGGCTCGCTTGCAATATCTTTGTGGCCCACCAGTGGGCCCCGGGCCCACAAGTTGAGAATCGCCGAAACAAGACGTACTTTGCAATGGGACTCCAATCTGAATGAAGTAACTGAACTAAACGTTTTATACAGATGTGTTTTTTTGATGATTTCTTTACGGCAAGAATGTGTCAGATAAATAGGGACCAGTTCTAGTGTACTTACTTTGACAGGTTGCCTTCCTAGCGGCGTGGTCACAGCTCCAGAAGTAGTGTGCGATGTAAGGGTTGTCTAGGATGTACCAGCACTCATCATGCTGCAGAGCTTCAGTGTAACAAGAGTCATGTACCTGACAGCACCTACATTTCAACCAAAGAGACAAATATGTAACTAGAAAAAGTGCTCCTCGGAGCTATAATAGGCCAATGTGAATGTGAAAAGGGTGCCATTTCTTCTTAGGCCTTTCACGGCAATCGGACACCGCATTCATGATTTGTGCATGGCATTTTGTTCCAAAAATGTGTTTTGCAAAATTAGACCCGCTGGTGGCGCTATAACAGGCCAATGTGAAAAAGCGTGGCATTTCTTCCTCGGCCTAGTGGGAATGTGCGTGTGAAATTTCACGGAAATTGCATGCTGCGTTAATGATTTGAGGCATTTTGTTCAAAACAGACCAATCCTGCAAACTTTGGAAACCAACCTTAGCCAATCAGGATGGAATATGGGAAATCGGACAGATCCGGGTTGATCACATGACTATAGAGATACTGTGTACCAATGTGCATGACGTTTGGCTAAAATCTGTAGGAGTAATGTCAAAAAATGGGTTCTGCACAAATCGGCCTCCTGGTGGCGCTATAACAGGCCCAAAAATGTGGGGCAGAGGTTCTGAATTGGTATCGAGGGAGTGTGTGCGCACAGTTTCGCAGCGAGCGGGCCAACGATGCCGGAGATTAGCTGCTAGCACACAGACAGGACACACGGACGGACGGACGGACGGACGGACGGACGGACGGACGGGGGGTAAAACATACTCTCTCGCCATGCCTTTCGGCCTGGCGGAGACAACAATAGTCATTAACTAATCGTCTCGCATTGCCAGACTCTCCACAGCTTCCCCTACTGTCCAGTAGGCGGAGCTGTGGAGAGTCTGGCAATGCCAGACAGCACCTGCTACGTGTCAAAGAAAGAGACAAAATTTAGACTTCTGAATCCGAATCAGTTCATTGGCCAAGAACGTTCACACAGATGATGTAACTATTATTGTTACAAAAGTTAAGCAATAAAGATGTGTGTGGTATAACAACTTATAGAAATGCATGTGGAATAAAATGTTACAGGTGCATACATACAGAAATGCTTGTAACCTTTCTGTGCAGGCCTCATCCTTGAATGCCAATTCTGGCCCGTGGGCCACCTGTTGCCTACGTAGTAACATTTACTCCAGCGGTCTTCAACAGGGGGCCCGGGACCCCTAGGGGGTCCTCAGAGCTACTATAGGGGGTCCGCCAAATCTTTGCGTGATAGGATTTAGTTTTTTTTACATTAACCACTTGAACCCTAGAATTCATTTTCTGTGGGGAACATTAGCCGAAAATAGCAGATCTACAAGCTCTCAACGCCTCAGACTAAGCAGACTAAGTAAAAAAAAAAACTTTAATCTAAAACACAATTTTATACAATATAGAGTAGGGGGTCCCTGCTTCATCTCTCTCTCAGCTAGGGGGTCCTTGGCCTGAAAACGTTGAAGACCCCTGATTTACTCTATTTGAGGTACTTTTACATTACTGATGTAGGCCAGTGGTTCTCAAACTGTTTCGTGCCAAGGACCCCCAAATTGATATGTATCGTGGCCGTGGACCCCCACCTGAAAATATGTTGTGCCAGGGACCCCCAGAGGCAAAGATTTGTGTTAAAAATGTTCGCCTTTAACGAAAAAAGATTTAAAGACTTGCACACGTTTTCAAGATTTTTCAAAAATAGCAGATCTACAAGCTCATAGCGCGGCTATTTTTTAATAGCCAAAGTATAAAATATGGATAAATGGGTTAAAATGATTGTGGTGCTTTATTAACCAATTTAGCTGGGGACCCCCTGGTACCCCCCCCAAGGACCCCTGGGGGTCCCCAGACCCCAACTTTGAGAACCAATGATGTATCACTTTGTGACCCTGAAAGGGGTCTGACCTGTCCAGTTCGTCCACGGGGGTCCCGGAGCCCCCCTTGCCACAGTAGCAGCCGTAGTCGGCGTAGTCAAAGACGGGCCAGCTGTCCGGCATCACGCACAGCATCATGGCTCTGAACTGGAGCAGGTTCCTGTCCTCGAATGCCTGGGCTGGAACAGCACGAAACACACACACACACGCACGCACGCACGCACACATACACATACGCGCGCGCGCACGCAGACACACACACACACACACGCACACACGCACACACACGCAGACCGTTTTTAACTCTAACCATTTTTTGGCAAAGAGGCTATGAGGGAAAAAGAACAGTAAACGTCAACAAAAAAAGTTGAATCTGAAACACAATTTTATACAATATATTACTTTTGAATAGGTAAGTATTTCTTAGCAACTTTTACTTGTATTTGAGTAATACACCAATCATTTATATTTTTCAATACTTGATACTTCTACTCCTCTACATCTCAGAGGCGAATATTGCACTTTACAAGTCACTTTTCAGATTTAGATTATCAATACTTATCATACACATTAACCAATTAAAGGAGGAGTTCACCCAAAAAATGACTTATTTTCTATCAATTGCACACCCCATGAAACCTTGAATCCATGGATTTATTTGTGTTTTTGTCGCATTCCTAAGCTAATAATTTGATTCCTGTCTCCTACCGGCTAATGTATCCGGTAGGAGACACAAAGTAGATTATTTTTGTCTCCTACCGGAAATACACCCGGGCATCAAATTATTGGCTTAGGAACTCCTCCTTTAAGCCCTATTTTATACTTCGGCTGTTTAAAAATAGCCAATCTATAAGCGCACACAATGCGTCGGCATTGATTTTGACAAATTGTGAAAACCTTCGAAAAAGAACGTGTAAAATAGTTCATATGACCACCAGGCTTGTAGTCATGATCAACAACATGTGTAAAGTGCTACTCACCAACAGAGAGGGCTAAAGTCGCAAGAAACAGGCACTGGAGGGTCTTCATGTTGTGAGTGTGCAGACGGTCAGCCGGAGATGGAGCTCTTCTAACCCTGGGAGGTGCTTCCTTTTATAAGTCAGGTGTGACGCCTTGGTACCTGCCCCCTAAAACACAGCACACAGTGAAATCCAGAGTGTTGATTTAACTCTTTCGCCTGTGTGTGTCCACAGCATCCAGGAAGGATAAGAGTCTCTAAGACGTGTGGAGTGTTGGCCAGGGTGTTTTAGGGCAGTGGTTCTCAAACTTTTTCGTGTCAAGGCCCCCCCCCCCCCCCCCCCCCCCACCCAAAATTATGTATTATGTATTGGGCCACGGACACCCATCTGAAAATATTTTGTGCCCGGGTACCCCATACACATACAAGATTTGAATAATGAAAATGTTACAAAATATTAAAAAATGTTCATGATTTTCCAGCTCACAACGTATCGCATCAGACACGTTGTGAGGGTAAGCTTGAAAGATTGAAAGATTTGGGAGGTTGTCGAAGACCATTTGCAGATTCCTTGGGTCCTTGTCAGAGAAACAAATGGACAAAATGAACACTGAGGATTTTACTGTGTGGGACTTCTCTGTCACACATGGTCACGCAGGCAAGCACTCTCACAGGGGCACAAGCCAGCTAAAACCAGATGATAGATCCCACGGTCTAAATTACCTCACGACTTGTTGCATGTATTTAATGTTCCACCGCAGTAGGAACACTGTGATCTGTGACACATCATTTCACCTGGGTGAACATCAGTTGTGATATGGAGTTTGTTAGTGCAGTTTGTTAGTGACTCACCTGTGAACAGAATGTGAACTTGGCATTGAATGCACATTGTGGCCTTGCTGGCCAGTGCCATGGGAAAAGGGGATTTTGATAAACAAATGATCACCTGCCATTCGTCATTGCCCTTGTATTATCCAGCTCTAGTCAGGCTCTTTTGAGATTAGTGGCCTTATAAGCAGAGCAGCATGCGCGAGAAATATGGCATCGGCCCAATAGTTTGATTAGCTATTGGACTCACTGACAGACAGAAGGATGGACAGAAGGATGGACAGACGGATGGTACATATGTGAATAATGAAATTGACAGATAGGCTAAAAACAAATTACATTTAGCTTTCTTCATAATGTACTATCTCCGCCAGCCGAAGGTGGAGTGAGAGATTATGTTTTCACCCCTGTGCCTGTCTATGTGTGCCTGCATCCTCAGCTAATCTTACAAAACGCTGGAACAATCGGCACCAAGCTTGCGCACGTCTCACTCCCCAAAAGGTAAGTTGTGACTTAGTGACCAAACGTAAACATGTGCCTTGAAGGGGGGGGCAAATAAGGCACACTTTTTGAAAATGTGGCGAGATAAGGGCAAACCACTCGCAAATGTTCTTCTTTTGCCCTCATTTTCAAATCATTTTGGCAGTCAATTATAGCAGAAATTACGAAGATCTTTAATTTGAAGAAAAAAAAAACATTATTCTGGGAAAATCACCATTAGAGCTAACGCAAGAAATAGATAAATACTTATATAGAATCCTTATAATTGCAGCCCTAAAGCATGATGATGGGATGATGGATGAGACCCAGCATTGATTCCATGGCGGGAGCTCGGGCTGTGGTCTCCAAACCATTCCAAATTCAAACCAATAAAACCTCTGAGGAAAAAGGTAGTCAGATCTTAGGAACTGACATGAAAATAGAGACAACTAAATGTTCGCAACATAGAGGACACACATACCCCCCCCCCCTTATTTTTCTTTTGTATTTTTTATTTATTGTCTTATTTAACATTATCAATATCACTAGCATTATAATTTCGCATTATTTATTATTGCATATCTTGTTTTGTTTATTTTTCTTCGTGACAGTCAATGAATATGAATGAATACGGATGAAGAGACTCATGTTAGACTTAGATTTGTGTAATTATGTTTTTTTTGTTTGTTTTGATAACTGCATCTTAATATAGTCTGTAACCCTGGGTGTATATAAAAAAAAAAAGAAAAAAAAGGAAAAACGAAACAATTGCAAGAAGACATACTGCAACATGAAGTAACTGCAATAAAAGTATATATATATATATATACAAAATGAAATGCATGTGTCCGACAGTGTTTTATTTGATAGGTTAAGCACCTGTTGTTCTGTGTCTGGCGGGCAGGGTTGCCAGATCTGCTTATTATAATTTCCCCGCAAGATTTTATTTGAAAATAGCCGATCTATAAGCTCACAACGCGTCGCATCGCTACACGTTGTGAGCTTGTAGATCTGCTATTTTCAAATAGCTGATGTATATGTTAAAGTGCTCATGTGGCCCATAGTCGCTTCTTTTGGACTGGTTTTCCTAGACCTGGTTGCTTGTTTTTCTCACAGAATCTGGCAACACTGCTAGCGGGCCTGCTACGGTTCCCTGATGTGGCCACGTTGAGGCCTTCTTCCCCCGGCCCCTATTTCCGCCAGTGCCTGCCTTACCCTTTAGCTCTGATCATGTGAATTCACATTATCGTGCGTCTTCTGCACATGATAATGTGAATTCACACGACCGGGATGGTTTACCAGGCTACTGGACAGACAGACAGGATTCTAGGTCAGTGATTCTCAACCACTTTCATTTCAAGGACCCCCAGTTTGATATGCATTAGGCCACGCACGGACCACCATTTTTGATACAATGTTTTTTTTTGCCCCTGGTAACTTGTATAACAATGTAGTCATCATTGTACTGTTTGTTGCAAGTTTCAGGTCCAATTTGCAACGTTGCAACAGTTTTGTTGCATCATTGGAGTGGACTGCATGGGCTTGAGACTCCAACTGGTTTACAGACCCATAAGAGTCCTTTTGGACCCCCTGTACATTTGTGCAAATCTTTGAATATAGATATTTTTAAATCTTACCTTTGAAACTCAAATCTTTGCTTCTGGGGGTCCATGGAACAAAATATTTTGAGATGGGGGTCCGTGGCCAAATCATATCTTTTTTTAAATCATTTTGGGGGTCCTAGGCACGAAAACGTTTGAGAACCACTGTGTTAGTGCAACGATTAAACACAGTGAAGGTATTCAGGGAACCGGTCTTCTCTCCCTCTCCTTGCTTCACCACTCTACAACGCCTCTGTGCGGCTGCTGGATGCTATAACCAGTGTCAGTTGTGCATACAAGCATACTATGAACACAACACTGCTCATCCATGCTCTGCTGTTGCCCCGAGAGCTGACACAACAAATGGGTCGCCTCCTCCCGTCTTGGTCTCCCTGGCCTGGTGGCCGGGCTTATTTCCACGTCTGTGGCGAGAGTTTAAGTGGCGGCGCTGGTACTGGGGCTCTTGGTTTAGGCCACCCTCACCACCACCACCACCCATCAGTTTCTCTTTGTTTGGTCTGAAGCCTTTGTAGTTGTTCTGCCTCGTCGATTTGTTGCTCTGGTGGTCTGGAGGACCTCCCTGATTCTCGTCACCTTCACAGCCTTCAGTCATCTCTCCTCGTGGTCCGTTGGTGTAAATGGGTTGGCACTGTTGTTGTTGTTGTTGTTGCATCTCTCCCTCTGGGGCGCTCTCAGCAGCCTCGCTGTCGCTTTGGAAGTTGTCCGGACCGTCTCCGGAGCCTTGTGGAGCCCTCCTGCCGGCCGGGTAGCGTCTGTAGCCTATCGCTGTATTCCTATCGGCGGCGTACCTGCTCCCTTGGACGGCGGTACCTCCCGGGCCGGTGACATTGGCCGCCTCTTGTCCCTTCTCCCCGTCGACCACGTCAAATTCCACAGTTTCTCCCTCTCCGACGCTGCGAAGGTACTTCCTCGGGTTGTTCTTTTTTATGGCCGTTTGGTATACGAAAACGTCCTCTTTCGTGTCGTTCCTGTTGATGAAACCGTACCCGTGGCTGACATTAAACCATTTCACTGTACCCAAAACTTTGGTTGAGATGACATTCCCATCGCCCAGGGAAGCGGACGGCCCGGATAGGCTCTCCGCATCGGCAGCAGGGTGCGGTGGTTGTTGTGCGTTGGCCTCGCTGCTCATGCTTGCTGGTGTAAATAAATAAAAGCTATGTGGGCGAGGAGACTCTGGTTGGTATATTTCCGGTGTTGGGTGGAAGCCTAGGAGTTAGATGGTAACCTCTGTGTTAGACGGAAAACTGGACAAGTGATCTTATGGCTCGCTCTTGAAGTCTAAAGCAAGCCGAAGAACCTGCAATGACTTATAGGCTGGTCACACGTCACACATTAACACAAAGAGTTGCCAGGTAAACAATACCAATTTCAGGCGTTCGTATCTGCGTACACAGATGTGCCTCTGGTGGCAAGAGATAGTTTTCCATCCAGAACAAGACGCGAAGCAAAATGTGGCTTCTACCACAGTGGTTCTCAAACTTTTTCATATCAAGGACCCCCAAATTGACACTTATTACCCCGCGGACCCCCATTTGAAAAGATAAGCCAGTGACCCCAATAAGAGAAGGTTTTTACGGCTCTAGCAGTGATTCTCAACCATTTTAATTTCAAGGACCCCCAGTTTGACATGCATTAGGCTACGGACCCCCATTTAATGGCATTTATACCTCTGGGACCCCAATTCATATTGTAAAATCAATGTTAATTTAACTCTGAGCGTGTACAAATGGAACCAAAAATGTGACGTCATGAAAATATTCTGTCCAATCAGCGAGCAGCAATTTTGACATGGTAGGGGCAGCAGCTATATTTATCCTTGCTATCTTGAAGTCTTCCTCTTGCAGGAAGCAAAGATGACATGAACAAGTTGAAGAACAAGTTGAAGAAGTTGATGAACAAGTTGAAGCTCGGCTATACAAAGCTTGGCTATACGAATTTACCATTTACAATATCACTCTGGTTACAGGACCTTAGGTTTTCTTTTTAAATTAGCAAAAAAAGTACTCTATCAGAGGTTCAGCTCAAATGTTTTACTCTATCTGGGGCCCCTTCCACTTATATTTCCAAAACCAAAACGCGCTCTCCCCTCCGCCATCGGTGTGTGAATGTGTGTGTGAATGTAATGCACAATCTATGTAAAGCGCTTTGGATAAAAGTGCTATATAAATGCACCATTTACCATTTGTGTGGGTGTGCGCACGCGTGCGTGCGTCTGTCTGTGTGTGTCCAGTGTAATCTTGCAAACCACTGGACCGATCAGGCCAAATAAGTAACATTTGTATTTGATTATTGTCTCCGCCAGAGGAGAGTATGTTTTCGTCTCCGTCCTCCCGTGTGTCCGCTAAGCCAACATTGGTCAAGCTTCACATGACACGTGACAATATGGTGAAAGGGTGTGCTTTGATTGGCTAGCGAGACGCACGACGAAATAGAGACCTATAAATAGGTGTGTCACTTCAAAAAATCATTTATATTTTGAGCTTCCATCAGCCAAGTTAACATTGGTCAAGTGACACGTGACAATATGTAATATTGACAGCATTAAGAGTATATCTTTTCCTCTCCGTCCGTCTCTGTATGTGTTCGTCTGAGAACACCCAACATTGGTCAAGCTTCACGTGACATCACAATATGTAATATAAATAGGTAAGACAGGATCAATCAGGAACAGTACTTTCCAGTACAAATTACCCGTCCGTGCGTGTGTGTCCGTCTGAGAACACCTAACATTGGTCAAGGTTCACGTGACATCACAATATGTAATACAAACAGCTTAGACAGGATCAATCAGGAACAGTACTTTCCAGAACAAACTGAGATCACAGCTGAGATCACACAATGCAACTAACTCCCATTAGCGAACTGAAGAAGCATTTCTAGAAAACTATGGTTAAAGATAGGGTAAGTGATTTCCTTTGGTTAAAATAGCACGGGTCTGCTGGCGGAGACTTGTGCTCCGAGGAGCACATTTTCTAGTTATTTATTATTACACAAAGGTTTAGTGTTGTGCATAATCAATATTAACATCAATCTGTTTCCATGTCTGATGGCTTCATTCACTTACACAATGATATCATTAGATGTTTTCAAAGATGAGACGGTATTGCATTTCACAAACCTTTAACTGTTCTGAATACAAATAAGTCACTTTTGAAATTGACCCATTATATCTAAATCAAGCACACAGTCAACAATGTAACACTTTTTCCCCCATGTCATGTAATGCTTTGCACACAAAGTAGACATGACGGTGACACCAGAGGTGTTTTAGAGTCAAATACACATGATGACAAGTTATACACACACACACACACACACACACACACACACACACACACACACACACACACACACACACACACACACACACACACACACACACACACACACACACACACACACACACACACAGAGTCATGCATACTCTCTCACTCACACTCATTGTTATTTACTATCATTATGCCGCTGCAATGTCAGAAGGAAGCCGAACAAAAATAAGCTTTACTCATGCACCTGTACACACACATGTAACATTAAAGAACATCCTCATTCACCTGTACACAACTGAGTGAGTAAAGTAAGTACATTTTATTTATAAAGCACTTCTCACAAAGACAACTCACAAAGTGGCTTTACATCAGCAGACATGATTGCAAAGAAGAACAAATCAAGGACATTCTGCAAATGTTTGTCTAAAACAGAAATGCTTTTAAGTGGTTCTTAAAAAAAAGCCCTCAGGCTCTGCAGGACCTGTGGAAGAGCATTCCACAGTCTGAGAGCTACAAACCCTCTGGTTATTTATCTGGTACCAGGGAGGGGGGATGCTGAAGTGTCGCGGGTGTGTTCAGGCATGGGTGTGGAGGTAAGGGGGGCGGGGGGGGGGGGGGAGTCTAATCTGAACAAAGCCACAATACTTTTTTAACCCATTCAAACCGGGAACACATCTGTCTAATCATTTAAACCATTATTTTATATTTTAGCTATTTTTCTTGCAGATCTGCTTTTCTTTTTGGAAAAAGCGTGGACATCTTTGCAAACCTTTGAATATTCATATGTATAAAGCGAACATTTGTAACTCAAATATTTCCTTCTTGGGGGGGTCCCTGGAAGTCTGGAACAACATATTTTGAGATGGGGGTCCGCGGCCAAATACATATCATTTTGGGGGTCCTTGACATGAAAACGTTTGAGATCCACTGATATTACAGCAACATAAGTTTTTGCAAAAAAAAAATGTTTTAGACGACATTTGTAGAAGCGGCCAAAATAGCGCGGCACTCGGTACTCTGTTACAAGTAAAAGTCCGGAATTCAAAATGTAGGCCTACTTGAGTAAAAGCATCAAAATGTACTTAAAGTACCAAAAGTACAAAGTACTCATTACGCAGAATGTCCCATTTAACACGTTTTCGAATGTATAAAATGCATAAAAAATCTTTTGAAAATAGCAGATCTACAAGGTCACAATGCGTCGCGACGCATTGGCTTTGTGCGTGTGTGCGTGCGCGTGTGCGTATGTGTGTGTGTGTGTGTGTGTGTGTGTGTGTGTGTGTGTGTGTGTGTGTGTATGTGTGTGTGTGTGTGTGTGTGTGTGTGTGTGTGTGTGTGTGTGTGTGTGTGTGTGTGTGTGTGTAATGTGGTGGTTGCACTGGAATTGTTTTGTGGGGTGGGAGGGTGGGGGGGCTGACCCCCCCACCCTCCCAGATCAGGTCTGGGCTGTGAGCCTTCAGGCAGGTGGAGGGGGGGTATCTATGGGTGGTGGGTGCAGAAGAATCCAGTTGGACCAGAACTATCTCTCTCCACCCTGCTCAGCACATACTGTATAAGTTGCTGTATCGGCCCTATTACACTGTGTTACCTTCTACAGACGAGCAGTGGTCGTGAGCAGGATCTTCAGGACGTTTGACAGGTAAGAGCTCCAGCAGGAAAACAGATAGATTTACAAATACATTGTTACCTAATACATATAGGTTTAAAGTGCTCTTTTGCCTATAATAATAGTCGCTTCTTTTGGGCTCATTTTCATAGACCTGGTTGCTTGTTTCTCTCACAAAACCTGGCATCACTGCTTAGAGGCTGTGTTCTCATGTCTGTTTGTTTTAAGTGACGTTGGGCTTCTTTTTATATAAAGTCGCTTGTAAATATTGTTAGTTGCGGGTTGCGCTTTTTTTTGGGCTTGTTTCTAAAGTGTAGTTGCTTATTTGGGCTTGCTTTAATTTTGTATTCAAATTATTTTGAATTAATAATAGATGTTCTGAAATATTTTCATGTCATGGCCCCCCAAATTAATGTATTTTCCCTCATCTGAAGATGTTTTTTTTACCATTTGAATATTTCAAAAAATGTTTCAAGATTCTTTGAAAATAGCAGATCTACAAGCTCACAGCGCGTCGCATGGCGTTGTGAGCTTGTAACATTATTATTCTGGTACTACATTCTACATTACTTTGCTTTCACTGGTCTACAGTATGTGTCTATATGTGATGTATATAAATTAATTCATTTGTAGAACTATGGTATACAGAAATGTACATTAATGTGTATTCCTTGATGTTCAGTCCCTTCACATCCAAAGCATTAAGAGAATGAAGCTGACATGTTGACATCATGTGTTTGTAGGAATCCAACATGAAGACACGTATCAGGAAGGCTCTGGATGATCTGAATGACCAGGAGTTCAAGACGTTCAAGTGGCTTCTGCAACAGCCTGGCAATGTTGCAGGTCTCGAGCCGCTGACAAAGAGAGCTCTGGAGAATGCTGGGATCACGGACGTCGTCGACCAGATCGTACACAATTATCCCGATTACGAAGCTCAGCTGATGGTGAATCTGCTGAAGGAGGTCAACAGGAAAGACCTGGAGAAGAGGTTTGAAAACACACCAACAGGTATGTAGGTGAATAGAGGATGGATTATGTTTATAAGTTAATGTGGTAACACCGCTATGCATCCCATGTCTATAATACATTTTAGGCACGTTTAGTCTATGTCCTTGGTTCAGGGTTGATTTCAGGTGTGGTACTGTCTAAAACATAAAGAAAAAATCACACCCAGTGTGAAGTGGGCGGTGTGGTCATCACAGTGGTCATCACAGACCCATGACTCACTTAAAAAAAAACACATAGTCCTATTTATAGGACTATGCACATGTGTCATGTGTCTCGCTAGCCAATCACAGTGCTGAATAGTCAGCCAATAGAGTCAGCCAATCACAGTGCAGCTAGTGGTCATCACAGTGATGGAAGCTCACTTAAAGAAAAGTATAGATTTGCATTGAATGTGTAGGGGTTAGGGGTGTACAATGGGTGGCCAATCACAGTGCAGGGTTAGGGGGGTACAATGGGTGGCCAATCACAGTGCAGAAAATGCCAATGTCCCAACTTCACATATAGGGGCGGCTACACCGCCCAAAAAGGGTGGAAAAAAGTCTCCAAGTGTCAAGTGCAGCAATCGTTTCGGTCATGTGATCATCATCATCAGTGCCGGATAATAGATTTTAATAGTTACAAAACCCTCAAAAATATTACAGAATAAATAAAATCAACAAGTGATGTTTTAAAATGAGATCAGACCGATCATATTTTCTTTCACAATGGAACCATGTTCCACACATGTGGAATATATATTTATTATAACAATGATTATAAAGCATTATGAGATGAATGTTTTACAACCATGAGAACTAACATGGGATGCATAGGATGCGTTGTCAAAATGTCCGCCAGTGCCTAGTAATTATTGTAGTATTATAATACTTGACTTTATAATGTGTAGAGAGTTTATGAGTAGAAGTAAATATTTATATTTCCTTCAATACAACACTATTAGAATGAATACAATAAATATAGAGAGAAGATTTTAAGAATCTAAATAAAAGTCTAGTTTACTTGTTCTGTTGATGGTTCATCATAATGTACAAATATCTGTCATTGCAGCTCAGCAGATCGAGATTTGTAGCCTCGGAAACCCATGCCTTTTTTTTTGTTTCAAAAGAAAAAAAGCCTGGGAGAACCTTGCAGGAACGCTGGTCTTAGGACCTTGTTATCTCCTAACCAATCAGAGTGCTCCAAACCCAGGCGCTGGAATCCAGCGCCTGGGTTTGGCTCCGCCCTTCAAGACCATCGATTGGGCTCGTTCTTTCAGTCTAGAGATTTGTGATCTGAAGGCTGAAGTTGAGAAACTAAAGATTGCAGCAGCAAACCAACAGAGTAAGATGCAATGTTTTTTAATCCATGTGTCAGACATTAGTTATCTGATGAATAGTTGTTATTTAATCCTCTGTGTGTAAGGCACCATGTTCCTAAAGGGGAACCAAAATATTCAATAATCATAAATTATTGAATATTTAAAATGAGATGAAGCACAACTACAATAGGCACAATTATATCATGATATATTGTAGATTAAAATGTAACCTCAGTTAAGGTCATTCTTCAGTCATGTTAATGTTTTCTTGTGTCTATTTGTCTCCAGGCGATGCTTCAGCTGTGTCTCCACGCCCAGTGCCTCCAGTGCCTACAGTGTCTCCAGTGTCTCCACTGCCTACAGTATCTACAGTGTCTCCAGTGTCTCCAGTGCCTACAGTATCTACAGTGTCTCCAGTGCCTACAGTGTCTCCACGCCCAGCAGTAGGCCTACCTGGAAGCTTGAACAGGGAGGACTATTTACAGTGTGAGTACATGGTGGTTTTGTGTGTGTGTGTGTGTGTGTGTGTGTGTGTGTGTGTGTGCGCGTGCGTGCGTGTTGGTTGGGAAGAGTACTTTTACTTTTAGTACTTTATGTATATGTCGATGCCAATACTTATATATTGAATATTTAACTTTGACTTGCAACAAGAGTGTTTCTACTTTGTGCTATTGATACTTTTACTTCAGTTAAAACACGAGGCGTTGTGAGCTTTTTTCAGCAAATGTTCCCCAGAATAGGGATGCTAGCCAAAGTTCTAGTAAAAAAGTTCAAATCACAAACAGATTCGGCAACAAAAATTATTATGTCCCTTATTTTTATCAGATGTACAATGAATTGAAATCAGTCCGGACACGGCGACCGGCAGTTCACATTTTGTTGTGATCACGTGATCACAACAAGCTCATAAGCTTGTAGATCTGCTATTTTAGAAAAATCGTGAAAATTCTACAAATGTCGTCTAAACAGTTTTTTTTGGTTGAAAAAACGTATGTTGCTATAATGTCAACGGTTCTCAAACTGTTTCATGTCAAGGACCTCCGAAATGATATGTATTTAGAAAATCTGAAAATGTGTTGTTCCAGGGACCCCCCAGATTTGAGTTAAAAATATATATATATGTATTCAAAGTTTAACACACAAAAAATAAATAGCAGATATACAAGCTTTTGAATAGCCCAAAGAAATCTTAAATATGACACAGATGCGTTCCCGGTCTTGAATGGGTCAATTATATTTTATCATGTGTTTTTCTCACAGATTCCTCTCCTCACACTCGCCTTTGCACCTGCTCCTCCCCCCCCCTGCTCCTCCCCCCTGGGCTCATTTTTTTTTCGCTCCCCTCACGCACTGCCCCCCCCTGAGGCAGGGCGTGAGAGTAGGGTTTTTTTGCCCATCCCACCCCCCCCCCCAACCCCCCCCCCCCCCCCCCCCCACAATGTTCTTGCAAAGAGGGAACGGGCATCCCGCCCAAGATAGCGCCGCCCATGGCTGCTGTGGTGTTGGGGAGTGTTGTTTCTGTTGTAAATTGTGTTCCGCTGTACCAAGTCTAATTCCTAACATGTTCACATGTCATGGCAATAAAGTCTTCTGATTCTGATTCTGATTCTGATTCTCTGTCATTGGACCCAAACACAGTGAATGAGAGACTCATCCTGTCAGAAAATAACAGGAAGGCGACTCATACAGGACAATGCCAACCTTATGCTGATCATCCACAGAGATTTACCTATGGTTACCCTAATGTGTTGAGTACAGAGAGTCTGTCTGATCCTTGTTACTTTGAAGTTGAATGGAGTGGACTGGGTGTTGCTATAGCAGTCAGTTATAAAGACATCAACAGAAAGGAGGAGGGGCTATCAGCCTTTGGATGGACTGACATGTCCTGGGGGTTATGGTGCGGTGGTCCTGTTGGTGATAAACGCTACGGGTTCCTTCACAACAAGATTTGTACTGCAGTGTCAGGACCTGTTCCCTCCGCAGGAAGGAACAGGGTCGGGGTGTTTGTAAACCAGAGAGAAGGTCTTCTCTGTTTCTACGATGTAGATGGAGCCGACAACATGTCGCTCGTTCATACAGAAAGAACCTCCTTCACCAGAGGACCTCTCCATGCAGGAATATTAGCTAATAAAGCTACTGCAGAGGTGTGTGAGATCTGGTAAACATGAAACGTAATGTATAACCTCTTAAACCCTCTTTACTATAGCTCCACGGTTCTCAAAGTGGGGTCCGGACCCCTGGGGGTACGCGGCACATAGCCAGGGGGTCCGCAAAATAATTCACAGATTGTAAAATGATGGTTTATGATAAAAAAATATGTTTATCTACGGGTTCAATTGTTGCAAGTTGTGCAATAAACAGTTTTGTTCTGTTCATTATGTTTCTCCATAGACTGTGTGTTTCTCCCATTCTCCCAGTCAATCTGTCGTGACCACTCACAGGTAGCGTTGCCATGTCTGCTTATTATAAGCGACTGTTTTAAGACGCGCTGTGAGCTTGTAGATGGGCTATTTTCAATATATATATACTGTATATATATGTAGGTCATGTATAGTCGCCCCATGACTACACGCCAATACAGAGTTTTGGGCTTGTTTTCATAGCACTTGCTGCTTATTTCTCTCGCAAAACATGGCAACGCTGCTTACATGCACCCCACAGCAAAAAAGAACAACAAAAGAAAATCCCTCTTACAGGACACCTGCTGCTGCTGCTTTAGTTGGGTTATTTTTAGCCAGCCATGGATAAATATTTGTCTTCCCCATCATTGAGTGATGATCTGCCAAATGACAAAAACACTAAAAAGAGAAAGTATAATGTCAGTTATATCCAGTTTGGTTTCATTGAGAACTGCGACGGGAGACCAAAATGTGTCCTGTGTCTCAAGTGTCTTGCAATGGAGGCTAACAAGCCATCCAACCTGAAGCGACATCTTGAAAACATGCACAAAGAACATGTTGGAACTCTTCCGTCGAGAGGGCGAGTCATACTCACTGTAATGTTTCCATTCTGTGATCATACACCAAGCATAACACCAAGCATACAACGACGTGCGTTCAATGGGCTTTAGTATAGAGCTTGCTCATACAGAGTATTGCTACTGAATGCCTGAATGAATGAAATCCCTTCCTGCTTATAGCGGTGTCCAACAGATGGCGTAGTGGCACAAGTCATCAACATTTGCTGAACATCATACTCACCCCAGAAAACACGGATGGTGAACATTTCCACTGTTTCTGAGAAAGCTCAAAGGGTGTCTTATTTGGTTTCTCAACAGATAGCTAAAACTAAGAAGCCACACACTATTGGAGAAGAACTCATACTTCCATCAGCAGTAATAATTAATGAAGTTATGTTTGGGAAAGAGTTTGCTAATGAAGTGAAAGCTATACCTCTCTCAAATGACACTGTCAAGAGGAGAATTGAGGAGCTCTCGGATGACATTCAGTCACAGCTACTGGACAGATTGCGTTCCTGTCAGCAATTTTCAATTCAATTGGATGAATCAACAGATGTTGCCAATGCTGCAGAGTTGGTTGTTTTGGTTCGCTATCCATGGGAAGGGAAGATTTTAGAGGATTTTCTGTTTTGCAAGGAAGTGCCCGGGAGGACAACGGAGAAATATTTAAACCTTTGGATGATTTCATGACTGAAGCACGATTGAGCTGGGAAAATGTGTCGCTGTTTGCACGGATGGTGCTGCGGCGATGACGGGGCGAAAGAGTGGTGTTATTGCACGGCTAAAGGCTGTCAACCCGAAGGTCATTGCTACACACTGTATGCATCACAGGCAGGCGCTCGCATCCAAAGGTATGGAACCAGACCTTCACTCTGTTTTGAACACAGTTGTGGCTGCAGTTCATTTTATAAAGTCAAGGGCACTGCAGACTGGTTTGTTTGGACAGTTTTGTAGGGAGATGGGTGCTGGTCATGACTCTCTGATGTATCACTCTGAAGTGAGATGGCTCTCTCGTGGTAAAGTTTTGCAGCGGGTGTTTGAGCTACGTCATAAGATGTCAGAGTTCATGAGAGAGGACAAACCCGACATCGCAGATTTTTTTTCCGACCCGGAGTGTATAGCCAAATTGGCCTATCTTGCCGACGTATTTAACTTGCTCAACAACCTCAACCTCTCAATCTAAGGGGGCTATGCATCTATCCTCGAAGTCAGCGACATAATCGCCGCCTTCATGAAGAAAACTGAGCTATGGAGAAGAAGAATACAAGACGGAGTAACAGACATGTTCCCCCAGCTGACTGAGTTTCTCCACGAAAACAGCCGGTCGTTAGTGAGAGGTAGTCACCGCTCACCTCACTGCACTGAGCGAGCACTTCAGCTCTTATTTCACTGATGTGGACACCGCTGCCTGGGACTGGGTGCGGGATCCATTTGCTTCAGCAGCAACAAGTAGCCTCACTGCTAAGGCAGAAGAGGAGCTGTTGGGCTTATCCTGTGATAGGACATTGAAGGCCCGATTCAAGCAAGTGCCTCATGCAGACTTTTGGCCCTCCCTCTCAGATGAGTATCCTGAACTCACTGCAGAGGCCATGCGAATATTGCTACCTTTTCCCACCACGTACCTCTGCGAGTCATCATTCTCCACTATGACTGCAATTAAGACCAAGTACAGGGCTCGTTTGCATGTGGAAAACGATCTTAGAGTCTGCCTGTCATCCATCAGTACAAGAATGGACAAACTGTGTAGTCAGAGACAAGCTCATCCTTCTCATTAAGTTATTGGTGAGTTGATCAAGCTTTCAAGCTTAATGCAAAGATTATTATTATAATCAAGGTTCTCTCTCTCTCTCTCTCTCTCTCTCTCTCTCTCTCTCTGTCTGTCTCTCTCTCTCTCCCCCCCCCCCCCCTCCTCCCCCCTCCCTCCCTCTCACTCAATGTTGAGTTTTTATGACTATGCCAGCATTGCTTCTGTTCATTTTGTGTTAAGTGTGCTGTCACGTTTTGTACAAATCTGTTAATAGCATACCACTGTGTTGCTAGTGGCTATTAACATGATTCAAACTGAAATGGTGTTTGTGGCTGACAATTTGCAGATGTAAATATAAGCCTAAATATTATTTTGTTCTGTAACAGCGTTATGATAACTTCTGATTTGATCATATTTGTTGAGAGCTTTGTGCCAAGGATTTAAGGACCAATACGTTTATTATTTTAAAATTGAAGCACCTTTTTATTAGGACTATAGGAGTGTTCATTTTCTGAAGTTTTGCTGCTGTTCATTTTATGAAAACCATGAGTTACTTGAAAAGTGTGCTGTCAGGTTTTGTACAAATTCAATTAAGTTCTGTTAGTGGCATACCACTGTGTTGACAGGTAGTGGCTATCAACATTAACATTAACTGAAATGGTGTTTGACTGACAATTTTCAGATGTAATAGGCCTGAATATTTTGTTCTGTAGCAGTTATGATAACTTCTGATTTGTTGATTTATTTTGTTGAGAGCTTTGTGCCAAGGATTTAAGGACCAATACATTTATTATAAAAAAAAAATGTAAGCACCTACATACTTATAGTCAGCTTTAGACTGGTCATTTTACATGTCTGTTTTTATTAGGACTATAGGGGTGTTCTTTTTATGAAGTCTGGCTGCTGTTCATTTTATGAAAATCATTAAGATCAGTTTAATACTTGAAAAGTGTGCTGTCAGGTTTTGCACAAAAAACAATTTGAATAAAATGACTATTGGCACATGATTCATATTGTAGTAGTGTTTTTTGTTTATGACTATGAAATGGGTCAGAATGATTTTGATTGAGAAGTGTTCAATACAAATAGTTCCAATGGCATCTAAATGTACACATGTGGTTGTAAGTATATGCTTATCAGTGTTGCGAGGATGAGGGGGTACCTGGAACAAAATCTACCCTCCAGGGGGTACCTGGGCCAAAAAAGTTTGAGAACCCCTGCTATAGCTGACCGGGGTTCCTCAGGGCTCTGCTCCTTTTTTTCCTCTACACCAAAACGCTTTGCCGAAAATAGCAGATCTACAAGCTCACGAGGCGTCGCATGGCGTTGTCGTCAGCTTGTAGATCAGCTGTTTTGACGGCGGATGTTTTCCCCAGCATGGGACGGGTATCTCTCTCTCTCTCCCTAAATATTGAGGGGTTTAAATGTGTGAAAATACACATTAACATGATTCCAACAGATTAATAAAAAAGATAAAAAAAGACATAAAAAAAGATTATGTGTAAACTAAAAAACACTGATTTACACAACACTTATGACTTAGTCTGTCAAACGATAGTCTATGAAGTCTATGAGACCCAGTGTGTTTTAATGTTTGCTCTATACTTATATTATGTTATAATTACCTGATCAAATGTTTTATCTAAATCAATCTGTCAATAACCTACTGATCAGCTGATGTGATCAAATGATGATTCTTTATGTGTTAGGTGTAGAGGGAAAAAAGAGCAGACTAAGTAAAAGATACACTTTAATCTGAAACACAATTGTATACAATATAGAGTAGGGGGTCCCTGCTTCATCTCTCTCTCAGCTAGGGGGTCCTTGGCCTGAAAACGTTGAAGACCCCTGCAATAGTCCATATTCACACGGCGGCCATTTTGGAATTTAACATTGCGTTTGTGTGGCAACTGGGGTGGCATTTCATTGACTTAAACATAATTGTCAATGAATACACTTCAATACATATTTCAGGCACAAGACGCATACAAGCAAAATGCTAAACAACATGAGCAAACACCCCTCCTCCTCTGCAGTACTTGGCACCCTCCAATCTACAGAGGCCCAGGTACCCTCTGTAGATTGAATTCGTATAGCCAAGCTAAATTCGTATAGCTTGGCTATACGAATTTACCATTTACAATATCACTCTGGTTACAGGACCTTAGGTTTTCTTTTTAAATTAGAAAAAAATGTACTCTATCAGAGGTTCAGCTCAAATGTTTTACTCTATCTGGGGCCCCTTCCACTTATATTTCCAAAACCAAAACGCGCTCTCCCCTCCGCCATCGGTGTGTGAATGTGTGTGTGAATGTAATGCACAATCTATGTAAAGCGCTTTGGATAAAAGTGCTATATAAATGCACCATTTACCATTTGTGTGGGTGTGCGCACGCGTGCGTGCGTCTGTCTGTGTGTGTCCAGTGTAATCTTGCAAACCACTGGACCGATCAGGCCAAATAAGTAACATTTGTATTTGATTATTGTCTCCGCCAGAGGAGAGTATGTTTTCGTCTCCGTCCTCCCGTGTGTCCGCCAAACCGACATTGGTCAAGCTTCACATGACACGTGACAATATGGTGAAAGGGTGTGCTTTGATTGGCTAGCGAGACGCACGACGAAATAGAGACCTATAAATAGGTGTCACTTCAAAAAATAATTTATATTTTGAGCTTCCATCAGCCAAGCTAACATTGGTCAAGTGACACGTGACAATATGTAATATTGACAGCATTAATGGAGAGTATCTTTTCCTCTCCGTCCGTCTCTGTATGTGTTCGTCTGAGAACACCCAACATTGGTCAAGCTTCACGTGACATCACAATATGTAATATAAATAGGTAAGACAGGATCAATCAGGAACAGTACTTTCCAGTACAAATTACCCGTCCGTGCGTGTGTGTCCGTCTGAGAACACCTAACATTGGTCAAGGTTCACGTGACATCACAATATGGAATATAAACAGCTTAGACAGGATCAATCAGGAACAGTACTTTCCAGTACAAACTGAGATCACAGCTGAGATCACACAATGCAACTAACTCCCATTAGCGAACTGAAGAAGCATTTCTAGAAAACTATGGTTAAAGATAGGGTAAGTGATTTCCTTTGGTTAAAATAGCACGGGTCTGCTGGCGGAGACTTGCGCTCCGAGGAGCAAATTTTCTAGTTATTTATTATTACACAAAGGTTTAGTGTCGTGCATAACAGACCATGTTCACATTCTCAATATTAACATCAATCTGTTTCCATGTCTGATGGCTTCATTCACTTACACAATGATATCATTAGATGTTTTCAAAGATGAGACGGTATTGCATTTTTGAAATTGACCCATTATATCTAAATCAAGCACACAGTCAACAATGTAACACTTTTTTCCCTATGTCATGTAATGCTTTGCACACAAAGTAGACATGACGGTGACGCCAGAGGTGTTTTAGAGTCAAATACACATGATGACAAGTTATATACACACGCGCACACACACACACACACACACACACACACACACACACACACACACACACACACACACACACACACACACACACACACACACACACACACACACACACAGTCATGCATACTCTCTCACTCACACTCATTGTTATTTACTATCATTATGCTGCTGCAATGTCAGAAGGAAGCCGAACAAAAATAAGCTTTACTCATGCACCTGTACACACACATGTAACATTAAAGAACATCCTCATTCACCTGTACACGACTAAGTGAGTAAAGTAAGTACATTTTATTTATAAAGCACTTCTCACAAAGACAACTCACAAAGTGGCTTTACATCAGCAGACATGATTGCAAAGAAGAACAAATCAAGGACATTCTGCAAATGTTTGTCTAAAACAGAAATGCTTTTAAGTGGTTCTTTAAAAAAAAGCCCTCAGGCTCTGCAGCTCTGCAGGACCTGTGGAAGAGCATTCCACAGTCTGAGAGCTACAAACCCTCTGGTTATTTATCTGGTACCAGGGAGGAGGGATGCTGAAGTGTCGCGGGTGTGTTCAGGCATGGGTGTGGAGGTAAGGTGGGGGGAGTCTAATCTGAACAAAGCCACAATACTTTTTTAACCCATTCAAACCGGGAACACATCTGTCTAATCATTTAAACCATTATTTTATATTTTAGCTATTTTTCTTGCAGATCTGCTTTTCTTTTTTGAAAAAGCGTGGACATCTTTGCAAACCTTTGAATATTTATATGTATAAAGCGAACATTTGTAACTCAAATATTTGCTTCTTGGGGGTGTCCCTGGAAGTCTGGAACAACATATTTTGAGATGGGGGTCCGCGGCCAAATACATATCATTTTGGGGGTCCTTGACATGAAAACGTTTGAGATCCACTGATATTACAGCAACATAAGTTTTTGCAAAAAAAACTGTTTTAGACGACATTTGTAGAAGCGGCCAAAATAGCGCGGCACTCGGTACTCTGTTACCAGTAAAAGTCCGGAATTCAAAATGTACTTGAGTAAAAGCATCAAAATGTACTTAAAGTACCAAAAGTACAAAGTACTCATTACGCAGAATGTCCCATTTAACACGTTTTCAAATGTATAAAATGCATAAAAAATCTTTTGAAAATAGCAGATCTACAAGGTCACAATGCGTCGCGCCACATTGGCTTTGTGCGTGTGTGCGTGCGTGCGTGCGTGCGTGCGCGCGTGTGTGTGTGTGTGTGTGTGTGTGTGTGTGTGTGTGTGTGTGTGTGTGTGTGTGTAATGTGGTGGTTGCACTGGAATTGTTTTGTGGGGTGGGAGGGTGGGGGGGCTGACCCCTCCGACAGATCAAGTTGATCAGGTCTGGGCTGTGAGCCTTCAGGTAGGTAGAGGGGGGGGGGGGGGTATCTATGGGTGGTGGGTGCAGAAGAATCCAGTTGGACCAGAACTATCTCTCTCCACCCTGCTCAGCACATACTGTATAAGTTGCTGTATCGGCCCTATTACACTGCGTTACCTTCTACAGACGAGCAGTGGTCGTGAGCAGGATCTTCAGGACGTTTGACAGGTAAGAGCTCCAGCAGGAAAACAGATAGATTTACAAATACATGGTTACCTAATAAATATAGGTTTAAAGTGGTCTTTTGCCTATAATAATAGTCGCTTCTTTTGGGATCGTTTTCATAGACCTGGTTGCTTGTTTCTCTCACAAAACCTGGCATCACTGCTTAGAGGCTGTGTTCTCATGTCTGTTTGTTTTAAGTGACGTTGGGCTTCTTTTTATGTAAAGTCGCTTGTAAATATTGTTAGTTGCGGGTTGCGCTTTTTTTTGGGCTTGTTTCTAAAGTGTAGTTGCTTATTTTGGCTTGCTTTAATTTTTTATTAAAATTATTTTGAATTAATAATAGATGTTCTGAAATATTTTCATGTCATGGCCCCCCAAATTAATGTATTTTCCCTCATCTGAAGATGTTTTTTTTACCATTTGAATATTTCAAAAAATGTTTCAAGATTTTTTGAAAATAGCAGATCTACAAGCTCACAGCGCGTCGCATGGCGTTGTGAGCTTGTAACATTAGTATTCTGGTACTACATTCTACATTACTTTGCTTTCACTGGTCTACAGTATGTGTCTATATGTGATGTATATAAATTAATTCATTTGTAGAACTATGGTATACAGAAATGTACATTAATGTGTATTCCTTGATGTTCAGTCCCTTCACATCCAAAGTATTAAGAGAATGAAGCTGACATGTTGACATCATGTGTTTGTAGGAATCCAACATGGAGACACGTATCAGGAAGGCTCTGGATGATCTGAATGACGAGGAGTTCAAGACGTTCAAGTGGCTTCTGCGACAGCCTGGCAATGTTGCAGGTCTCGAGCCGCTGACAAAGAGAGCTCTGGAGAATGCTGGGATCACGGACGTCGTCGACCAGATCGTACACAATTATCCCGATTACGAAGCTCAGCTGATGGTGAATCTGCTGAAGGAGGTCAACAGGAAAGACCTGGAGAAGAGGTTTGAAAACACACCAACAGGTATGTAGGTGAATAGAGGATGGATAATGTTTATAAGTTAATGTGGTAACACCGCTATGCATCCCATGTCTATAATACATTTTAGCCACGTTTAGTCTATGTCCTTAGTTCAGGGTTGATTTCAGGTGTGGTAATGTCTAAAACATAAAGAAAATCACACCCAGTGTGAAGTGGGCGGTGTGGTCATCACAGTGGTCATCACAGACCCATGACTCACTTTAAAAAAAACATAAATGTGTTTTTTTTAAGTGCATAGTCCTATTTATAGGACTATGCACATGTGTCATGTGTCTCGCTAGCCAATCACAGTGCTGAATAGTCAGCCAATAGAGTCAGCCAATCACAGTGCAGCTAGTGGTCATCACAGTGATGGAAGCTCACTTAAAGAAAAGTATAGATTTGCATTGAATGTGTAGGGGTTAGGGGTGTACAATGGGTGGCCAATCACAGTGCAGGGTTAGGGGGGTACAATGGGTGGCCAATCACAGTGCAGAAAATGTCAATGTCCCAACTTCACATATAGGGGCGGCTACACCGCCCAAAAAGGGTGGAAAAAAGTCTCCAAGTGTCAAGTGCAGCAATCGTTTCGGTCATGTGATCATCATCATCAGTGCCGGATAATAGATTTTAATAGTTACAAAACCCTCAAAAATATTACAGAATAAATAAAATCAACAAGTGATGTTTTAAACTGAGATCAGACCGATCATATTTTCTTTCACAATTGACGGAGCCGATTCTCAGTTTTATATAATGTTGTGTTCATATAATTAATGCATAAATGTTCATTTCTATTATGCTTGTGCTGAGAGGAGGAGAGAGTTAAAGGCCAATATTGGAAGCTTTGTTATTGTTACAAAGCTCCTGTACGCTACAGATGTTTACATAGTTTCCTTATCTCTAAGCTGTCTGTGTCTCTCCTCCTCTGCTCTATCTGCTAACTTCAAGTACTGAGTACTCACAGTAGTCTAATACTTTTGAATACTTCCTAAGCCCTGCCTCCTGCTTAACTGTATCTCCTTCTCATGTTGCTATATAAACCAATGTAAAAGTATTTGTACTCCAGAAATGATTCAGGTAAAGCTGGACATTGGCTCCTTGCGCAAGTAAAAAGAAGGAGATCTCCGTTGTGTCTGTGTCTATCTTATTCCAATGTGTGATCTGAGCCTAAGGTGTTTGTAAAATGATAAAGCAATCTATCATTACAATGGTCCCTCGAGCCTGGATGTCAGAGCTGTTCCAAGAAGAGTAAGAAGGAAGACGACGCTGGAAAAGTCTGCAAGCAGCCAGGACCCGGATCCTGCAAAAATCCTGGAGCGTGAATTCGATCCAGGTCGGCGGTCAAATCAGTCTAACATCTGCTCTTCAAGGAACGGCCGACGGCATTTGAACGCTGATCACACAACTATAAGATAGCACGTAAGTGAGACACAAAAGTTGTCTATCTGCGTGCATATAGACATTGTTTATCTGCGTGCATAAACATAAACCTAAGCACTGTAGGCAGTGAAAGCTTAGGGTATGTTGCTATGTTTTAGAAGCAACAAGAGTGATTTATTTCCTGCAAATTGTATACTGTAGTGTGTATGAAATCACAGATATTGACAGACGTGCGTCATCACTATGTGTATCCAAAACGCGATCTGAGTGAGTTATCCGGGTCTAACGATTTTCTCTCCGCGGTCATCACTATGTGAGTGAGCCGTGAGCACTTTTCCGGATCATCTTCTAGAATAACCCACGAGGTATCTATATTCAGTCTAAATCTAGAATAACCCCCATTTCATTCTAAGGGGTGTTCGGTCTAGATTGGATGAGAGTACTCTTGGGTGTTCGATGAGAAATCCGTTGGAACGTGGTGAAACTGAATGTGTTTATATTGTATGTTTGTGCTTAATATTACTAAAAGATCCTCACTACCGTGAGCACCTTTCCGTAGAAATCCGTTGGAACGTGGTGATAGTGTATATTAAGATGTGTTATTAAGGAATGTGTGAAGTGCGATTCAACCAGTATACAGCAGTGTAAATAACGCTCGAAATAAGTATGAATGATAATCACGGTGGTTGAGAGACGAGGTCTGTTTGGGACAGTCGCGTGGACTGGTGATTTCTGTATGAATCTATGAATGAGAGTACAGTGAATGTGTGTGGGGATCCCCAGGGAATATGTGTATGTTCCTGTAGAAGCCTATGAGAGATTGTGAGGAATGTTCAGTGGAATATATGTGAATGAGAGAGAGAGAGAGAGGCTAAGTGCGTGATTTAGAAAGTTATACAGACTGTTTAAAGACTAATGAGTGGATCTGCCTCTCTTTGTGTGACTGTGAATGAATAAGATTTTCAGTGTCTGTGTATGTCCTCACGAGTATAGGAATACAAGTGAATGTGTGTGTGTGTGAGGGCTGAGGTTAGGGGGTTAGGCTCCCCGATCCTTGGCCCCAACAGGCGTCAGCGGGGTCGCAAGGCTCCCAGAGCACGTTAAATACCACATATAGTGCTGGGGAGTGACTGAAAGGCCCCCGTGTTCTGTCAAGGATGAATTAACATCCTAGCTGTGTAAACAACCGTCTAGTCTGCGGGGGTGTCGCACATGGCAACATTTTGAAAGTCACAGCGTTGAAGTGTCACCTGGGGGTTTTTGTAAATGTTGTGATGTGTCAGGCACTGCGTGGTAGGTGGACGACAGTCCACACCTAGCAGAAGGTTCAGTCTTGCGGGACGGCCTCTGTGAAAAGGCAAGGCTGGTGAAAACGGTTAAAATTCTGGTTCCCGTAGCCAAGCGGGGCCAGGACAAGACCGTCGGTTTCCTGCCTGGGGCGCCAACCACGCCGACAGGTAAGGGGTCGCTATCGACTGGGTCACCGGCCGGTCGGGTCACAGGTGACATTAAGACCATGCGATGCCTTTGGAAGGTATGCTTGGCCGTCGTGCTCGGCTCAATGTACAGTCAGGCCATCACAAGCTCAAAGCGACCGCCGCTTGTGCAACAGTTACTAAGCGAGTGATGCTCCTGTGATCGGTGGGCTTTGAAAAGAAGACGCCGGGAAGCAGGAGACTTGAATTCTCTATCCAGGGTGACCTGGGTGTAGACCTCAAGTGGAAAGGGGTCTAGCCTAGGACTGCGTCCCGGTGCAGGAGGCACAGGAGTGGGGAGGTCCGAAAGACTTAAGCGGCATGTGTGTGCCGAGCAGAGAGAGATAGCGACTGCTTGAGAGTGTGGAAAAGTAACTGAGTACATTTACTCAGATACTGTACTCAAGCGTGCGTGTATGCAAGATGGGAGAGAAAGCGAAAGAAAGAGAGTGGGGTGATGTTGATTACCAAGGAGCTAGACCAAAAGGAAAGAAGGGACCCTCCCGAACATGTTTTCGCTGTGGCCGTACTGGACATTTCGTAGCCGATTGTAGATCGCGCACCACAGTTAATGACTGGGACGATAACAGGCAGGAGAACACACAGGGCCCAAATACATGCTTTAGGTGTGGGCTCACGGGCCATGTTGTTGTTGGTGATTGTAACTCAGGAACAACTGTGGAGAACTGTAGTGACAATAGGCCGAAGAACAGAAGGCCACGCAGGTCTAAGGGCAGAATGGATACAGATAAATGGCAGGACATTGGTTTAATTGGGACAGAAACCCTTATCTATATGTATATTTATATGGTGAGGGCACATATTTGGTATTAATTAGCTACGATGTCTTGGCTCCTTTCCTGTTTACAGTAAGCCTTTTGTCTAAAGCTACAGTTAAATGCCCCTTGTAGATACCCAAAACTTTCCCAGTAGTCAACTAGTGACACACAAGACCGACAAAGTGTTTGCACAGGAAGAGTAAAACTAGTGACGGTGTGGGGAGTATTTCCACTACATTATTTTATTGTCTACATAATAACTTGTTAAGTAAGCCTTGCCCAGCAACAGTGTGAGGCCCATAGGGGAGGAGCCTATCTCCTGTTTCCTTAGTGTGAGCCAGTTTTGATGTACAAGTACACCCCCCTGGACATGATGTTTTATGATTTCTGTTACAGTAAAATATGAAGTTTTTAGTAAATTATCTAAGCAAAGCGCTTAAGTATTGAGCATTGTAGTAGTTGTCACACACCCAGCAGTCCCAGCAGAACGATGTATTAGGTGCAAGTACCCCAAGCTAGGAATGTGCACTCACAGGTCAAGGGTCATTTTTGTCCAGCAAGTTAGCCCAGGGTTTGTGTGTGGCTTTCAGGATCATGGTGTGAACGATGGCACTGCAGGGCCATCTAAAGCTCCATTATAATGAAAAGTGGCTCACAGACTTTGGGGAGATAGGGAGCATTTTTTTGTATTAAAACTATATTCAATATTTTTGTTTTGATTTAAAAATAGTTAAAAGACTTAAGCGAAGATAGCTCTACTTTTGTAAGTGACATTTGTGTCTTAACTAGCAATGGAAATCTTTTTCCAAAAGATGGCAGATCTACAAGCTGTAGAGCAGTTGTTGATTTTAAGAAATACTCAATAATGAAAAGTATCATAAGTATTAGAAGACTTATGTAAAGTTACCCTATGTCAAAACTGACACTTCGTACATGTTTGAGAATCAGTAGTATTCATAGTTTTGGCCCTTTCCCTCTCCACATGTAAGAAACTAGCATGTGTTTCTAAAAGCATTTTTTCACTTTGAATGAAGAGTAGGTCTACTCAAATTGTGGAGTATATCATGTGAAGACATTCTAATCTCAGCCTGCAAGATGTTATGGGTAGAGCAGTGACTACCTCGTCCCAAGCCCATGGGAACGCTTATATAAAAAAAAGCAAAGGAAGCGAGTTCAGTTCTCATGGAACTTATCTTTCATTTGTTGTGTCTTGATACTAGTGTGTCAAATTCCTATATTTGAAGTACCCAAGCAGTGTTATAAGGCGATTGTTTTATTTTTTTATTTTTTTATAATTATAGTGTCTTAACTCATTGAGTGCCACAATCCGTCAAATCCGTCACGTGGCCTGACGCCCAGAGCGCCACAATCCGTCAAATCCGTCATAAAAAAAAATTCAAAAAAAAAAAAAAAAATTCAAAATAAAAGTTTTTTTTTTTTTTTTTTTTTTTTTTTTGGAAAAACATGTTCAGAACCCAAGATATGATGATTTGAAGATTTGCTGCTCCATCCACTCCTTGTTTAACCTATAACTTAAAAAGGCTGTATCTCGCTTCCTAAGCACTTTTTTTTTTACAATGAATTTTGAATTGTGGCACTCAGAGCCAAAATTCCATAAACATGAATAAAAAAGCTTGGCACTGAATGAGTTAATGCAGTAATTGAAATATATTGAACCAATCATCTGAGTAATGGTTCAACAGGAGGGATAGTTGAAGATTATGAAGCATATTCACACTATATTCACACTTATATTTTAAAAATTCTGGTAAAAGCCATACACTGTAAAAATGAATTTGAAGACGTTACAAAGGTCAAAAGAACTAGTAAGCTGCCAAGATTTTATCTCTTCCACAGGAACGATGGGACTGCTTATGGTGATGCTGACCAGGTCATCAAGTGTGAACTGAACTCTCCGTGCTAGGAGGGTCCATGCCCGGGTCACGTCAACATGCCAACTGCTGTGAGATGCAGTCCCTGGTCAACATGTCACCTGATGTGAGACGTGTGGTTTGTCCAATCCACACAAAAACATTCGCAAGTTGGTGCAAACATCATCGAACATTACGTAAGAAGGTGAAGAAGGCCGGCTTGTGGGGTGGAGTCTCACATATAGAGTGATATTAGGCCCTAACCGGTGAAGAATCCACTTAGAATAGTAACCCCCCCCTCACCTGATTACACTTAGAAGGACGATGCACCACACCACTTCCTGTCTGTGTTTTTATTTTTATATTTTCCTATCTATGTTATTGTATATTTTTCTATGTATCTTTTGTCTATTATTAAAGTTAAGCAGGGGAAGGCTAAAGCTAAGATAATTATGATTGTTATGTTGCAGCGATATATGTCTACATCATGCATTTCCTGTTCCAGTTAACTGATAGTAAGTAAGCGCGAATCCAAACAGTGAGTGAGCCTTGGGTCAAGCTATTTGCCGTGCAAAACGTATGATCAGTTTTAAGCACATAAATAAGAGCTTTTATGTCACTCTGAAGCGGACTAAGTATGAAGTGTGATGAATGTAATATCATGGAGCGAGATGGAAAATGCCAACTGGTGTAAATGTGTTATGAGGAGTGTGTTGAGGAATGAGGGCGCTTTTAAGACAACCTCCGAAGGGAGGGGCGGGATAACCGACCAAACGGTCATCATCTCAGAAGCCACATACTAATGAAGCCATCAAACACCGTGTTTTCCATGTCAGATGACATTAGTTCTAAAAATGCCAGTGATGTGATGTTAACACCTTAGTGCCCTCCAGAGAGTCACAGGTCAAGGGAGGGGTAGGTGGAACAGACAGCTGGGTACAAGTGGGACAATGCTTCTATGCGCTCTGTTAATGTTTTGAGTAAGGACTGTCAATTGATTGGTCAAGTGATATACCCGGTTGAGGGCTGAGGCTGCCGCTCATACGAATAGCAAGACATTACATGGTAATGAAGGGTGATAATGATCTTTTTCCTACCATTAGGTTTTTTCGACATTATCCACAATCGTGTCTATCATTAATGACCATATCAAGTGACATTCTATAATTCTCATCATGTGATCAACAATGACAAACTTTGTCTTATGCCATGACTAGAGCTGAGATAGATGGATAGCTTAAGTCCCAAGGCCACTGAAGAATATGTATATTAATTATTTGATCAAGAGGAGGAAATGACGGAGCCGATTCTCAGTTTTATATAATGTTGTGTTCATATAATTAATGCATAAATGTTCATTTCTATTATGCTTGTGCTGAGAGGAGGAGAGAGTTAAAGGCCAATATTGGAAGCGTTGTTATTGTTACAAAGCTCCTGTACGCTACAGATGTTTACATAGTTTCCTTATCTCTAAGCTGTCTGTGTCTCTCCTCCTCTGCTCTATCTGCTAACTTCAAGTACTGAGTACTCACAGTAGTCTAATACTTTTGAGTACTTCCTAAGCCCTGCCTCCTGCTTAACTGTATCTCCTTCTCATGTTGCTATATAAACCAATGTAAAAGTATTTGTACTCCAGAAATGATTCAGGTAAAGCTGGACATTGGCTCCTTGCGCAAGTAAAAAGAAGGAGATCTCCGTTGTGTCTGTGTCTATCTTATTCCAATGTGTGATCTGAGCCTAAGGTGTTTGTAAAATGATAAAGCAATCTATCAACAATGGAACCATGTTCCACACATGTGGAATATATATTTATTATAACAATGATTATAAAGCATTATGAGATGAATGTTTTACAACCATGAGAACTAACATGGGATGCATAGGATGTGTTGTCAAAATGTCTGCCAGTGCCTAGTAATTATTGTAGTATTATAATACTTGACTTTATAATGTGTAGAGAGTTTATGAGTAGAAGTAAATATTTATATTTCCTTCAATACAACACTATTAGAATGAATACAATAAATATAGAGAGAAGATTTTAAGAATCTAAATAAAAGTCTAGTTTACTTGTTCTGTTGATGGTTCATCATAATGTACAAATATCTGTCATTGCAGCTCAGCAGATCGAGATTCGTGATCTGAAGGCTGAAGTTGAGAAACTAAAGATTGCAGCAGCAAACCAACAGAGTAAGATGCAATGTTTTTTAATCCATGTGTCAGACATTAGTTATCTGATGAATAGTTGTTATTTAATCCTCTGTGTGTAAGGCACCATGTTCCTAAAGGGGAACCAAAATATTCAATAATCATAAATTATTGAATATTTTAAATGAGATGAAGCACAACTACAATAGGCACAATTATATCATGATATATTGTAGATTAAAATGTATGTTAAGGTCATTCTTCAGTCATGTTAATGTTTTCTTGTGTCTATTTGTCTCCAGGCGATGCTTCAGCTGTGTCTCCACGCCCAGTGCCTCCAGTGCCTACAGTGTCTCCAGTGCCTACAGTATCTACAGTGTCTCCAGTGTCTCCAGTGTCTCCAGTGCCTACAGTATCTACAGTGTCTCCAGTGCCTACAGTGTCTCCACGCCCAGCAGTAGGCCTACCTGGAAGCTTGAACAGGGAGGACTATTTACAGTGTGAGTACATGGTGGTTTTGTGTGTGTGTGTGCGTGTGTGTGTGTGTGTGTGTGTGTGTGTGTGTGCGCGCGCGTGCGTGCGTGTGTTGGTTGGGAAGAGTACTTTTACTTTTAGTACTTTATGTATATGTCGATGCCAATACTTATATATTGAATATTTAACTTTGACTTGCAACAAGAGTATTTCTACTTTGTGCTATTGATACTTTTACTTCAGTTAAAACACGAGGCGTTGTGAGCTTTGTTCAGCAAATGTTCCCCCAGAATAGGGATGCTAGCCAAAGTTCTAGTAAAAAAGTTCAAATCACAAACAGATTCGGCAACAAAAATTATTATGTCCCTTATTTTTATCAGATGTACGATGAATTGAAATCAGTCCGGACACGGCGACCGGCAGTTCACATTTTGTTGTGATCACGTGATCACAACAAGCTCATAAGCTTGTAGATCTGCTATTTTAGAAAAATCGTGAAAATTCTACAAATGTCGTCTAAACAGTTTTTTTTGGTTGAAAAAACGTATGTTGCTATAATGTCAACGGTTCTCAAACTGTTTCATGTCAAGGACCTCCGAAATGATATGTATTTAGAAAATCTGAAAATGTGTTGTTCCAGGGACCCCCCAGATTTGAGTTAAAAATATATATATATGTATTCAAAGTTTAACACACAAAAAATAAATAGCAGATATACAAGCTTTTGAATAGCCCAAAGAAATCTTAAATATGACACAGATGCGTTCCCGGTCTTGAATGGGTCAATTATATTTTATCATGTGTTTTTCTCACAGATTCCTCTCCTCTGTCATTGGACCCAAACACAGTGAATGAGAGACTCATCCTGTCAGAAAATAACAGGAAGGCGACTCATACAGGACAATGCCAACCTTATGCTGATCATCCACAGAGATTTACCTATGGTTACCCTAATGTGTTGAGTACAGAGAGTCTGTCTGATCCTTGTTACTTTGAAGTTGAATGGAGTGGACTGGGTGTTGCTATAGCAGTCAGTTATAAAGACATCAACAGAAAGGAGGAGGGGCTATCAGCCTTTGGATGGACTGACATGTCCTGGGGGTTATGGTGCGGTGGTCCTGTTGGTGATAAACGCTACGGGTTCCTTCACAACAAGATTCGTACTGCAGTGTCAGGACCTGTTCCCTCCGCAGGGAGGAACAGGGTCGGGGTGTTTGTAAACCAGAGAGAAGGTCTTCTCTGTTTCTACGATGTAGATGGAGCCGACAACATGTCGCTCGTTCATACAGAAAGAACCTCCTTCACCAGAGGACCTCTCCATGCAGGAATATTAGCTAATAAAGCTACTGCAGAGGTGTGTGAGATCTGGTAAACATGAAACGTAATGTATAACCTCTTAAACCCTCTTTACTATAGCTCCACGGTTCTCAAAGTGGGGTCCGGACCCCTGGGGGTACGCGGCGCATAGCCAGGGGGTCCGCAAAATAATTCACAGATTGTAAAATTATGGTTTATGATAAAAAAAAATATGTTTATCTACGGGTTCAATTGTTGCTAGTTGTGCAATAAACAGTTTTGTTCTGTTCATTATGTTTCTCCATAGACTGTGTGTTTCTCCCATTCTCCCAGTCAATCTGTCGTGACCACTCAAAGGTAGCGTTGCCATGTCTGCTTATTATAAGCGACTGTTTTAAGACGCGCTGTGAGCTTGTAGATGGGCTATTTTCAATATACATATACTGTATATGTATGTAGGTCATGTATAGTCGCCCCATGACTACACGCCAATACAGAGTTTTGGGCTTGTTTTCATAGCCCTTGCTGCTTATTTCTCTCGCAAAACATGGCAACGCTGCTTACATGCACCCTACAGCAAAAAAGAACAACAAAAGAAAATCCCTCTTACAGGACACCTGCTGCTGCTGCTTTAGTTGGGCTATTTTTAGCCAGCCATGGATAAATATTTGTCTTCCCCATCATTGAGTGATGATCTGCCAAATGACAAAAACACTAAAAAGAGAAAGTATAATGTCAGTTATATCCAGTTTGGTTTCATTGAGAACTGCGACGGGAGACCAAAATGTGTCCTGTGTCTCAAGTGTCTTGCAATGGAGGCTAACAAGCCATCCAACCTGAAGCGACATCTTGAAAACATGCACAAAGAACATGTTGGAACTCTTCCGTCGAGAGGGCGAGTCATACTCACTGTAATGTTTCCATTCTGTGATCATACACCAAGCATAACACCAAGCATACAACGACGTGCGTTCAATGGGCTTTAGTATAGAGCTTGCTCATACAGAGTATTGCTACTGAATGCCTGAATGAATGAAATCCCTTCCTGCTTATAGCGGTGTCCAACAGATGGCGTAGTGGCACAAGTCATCAACATTTGCTGAACATCATACTCACCCCAGAAAACACGGATGGTGAACATTTCCACTGTTTCTGAGAAAGCTCAAAGGGTGTCTTATTTGGTTTCTCAACAGATAGCTAAAACTAAGAAGCCACACACTATTGGAGAAGAACTCATACTTCCATCAGCAGTAATAATTAATGAAGTTATGTTTGGGAAAGAGTTTGCTAATGAAGTGAAAGCTATACCTCTCTCAAATGACACTGTCAAGAGGAGAATTGAGGAGCTCTCGGATGACATTCAGTCACAGCTACTGGACAGATTGCGTTCCTGTCAGCAATTTTCAATTCAACAGATGTTGCCAATGCTGCAGAGTTGGTTGTTTTGGTTCGCTATCCATGGGAAGGGAAGATTTTAGAGGATTTTCTGTTTTGCAAGGAAGTGCCCGGGAGGACAACGGCTGGAGAAATATTTAAACCTTTGGATGATTTCATGACTGAAGCACGATTGAGCTGGGAAAAAATGTGTCGCTGTTTGCACTGATGGTGCTGCGGCGATGACGGGGCGAAAGAGTGGTGTTATTGCACGGCTAAAGGCTGTCAACCCGAAGGTCATTGCTACACACTGTATGCATCACAGGCAGGCGCTCGCATCCAAAGGTATGGAACCAGACCTTCACTCTGTTTTGAACACAGTTGTGACTGCAGTTCATTTTATAAAGTCAAGGGTACTGCAGACTTGTTTGTTTGGACAGTTTTGTAGGGAGATGGGTGCTGGTCATGACTCTCTGATGTATCACTCTGAAGTGAGATGGCTCTCTCGTGGTAAAGTTTTGCAGCGGGTGTTTGAGCTACGTCATAAGATGTCAGAGTTCATGAGAGAGGACAAACCCGACATCGCAGATTTTTTTTCCGACCCGGAGTGTATAGCCAAATTGGCCTATCTTGCCGACGTATTTAACTTGCTCAACAACCTCAACCTCTCAATCTAAGGGGGCTATGCATCTATCCTCGAAGTCAGCGACATAATCGCCGCCTTCATGAAGAAAACTGAGCTATGGAGAAGAAGAATACAAGACTGAGTTTCTCCACGAAAACAGCCTGTCGTTAGTGAGAGATAGTCACCGCTCACCTCACTGCACTGAGCGAGCACTTCAGCTCTTACTTCACTGATGTGGACACCGCTGCCTGGGACTGGGTGCGGGATCCATTTGCTTCAGCAGCAACAAGTAGCCTCACTGCTAAGGCAGAAGAGGAGCTGTTGGGCTTATCCTGTGATAGGACATTGAAGGCCACGATTCAAGCAAGTGCCTCATGCAGACTTTTGGCCCTCCCTCTCAGATGAGTATCCTGAACTCACTGCAGAGGCCATGCGAATATTGCTACCTTTTCCCACCACGTACCTCTGCGAGTCATCATTCTCCACTATGACTGCAATTAAGACCAAGTACAGGGCTCGTTTGCATGTGGAAAACGATCTTAGAGTCTGCCTGTCATCCATCAGTACAAGAATGGACAAACTGTGTAGTCAGAGACAAGCTCATCCTTCTCATTAAGTTATTGGTGAGTTGATCAAGCTTTCAAGCTTAATGCAAAGATTATTATTATAATCAAGGTTCTCTCTCTCTCTCTCTGTGTCTCTCTCTCCCCCCCCCCCCCTCCTCCCCCCCTCCCTCCCTCTCACTCAATGTTGAGTTTTTATGACTATGCCAGCATTGCTACTGTTCATTTTGTGTTAAGTGTGCTGTCACGTTTTGTACAAATCTGTTAATAGCATACCACTGTGTTGCTAGTGGCTATTAACATGATTCAAACTGAAATGGTGTTTGTGGCTGACAATTTGCAGATGTAAATATAGGCCTAAATATTATTTTGTTCTGTAACAGCGTTATAACTTCTGATTTGATAATATTTGTTGAGAGCTTTGTGCCAAGGATTTAAGGACCAATACGTTTATTATTTTAAAATTGAAGCACCTTTTTATTAGGACTATAGGAGTGTTCATTTTCTGAAGTCTTGCTGCTGTTCATTTTATGAAAACCATGAGTTACTTGAAAAGTGTGCTGTCAGGTTTTGTACAAATTCAATATTAAGTTCTGTTAGTGGCATACCACTGTGTTGACAGGTAGTGGCTATCAACATTAACATTAACTGAAATGGTGTTTGACTGACAATTTTCAGATGTAATAGGCCTGAATATTTTGTTCTGTAGCAATTATGATAACTTCTGATTTGTTGATTTATTTTGTTGAGAGCTTTGTGCCAAGGATTTAAGGACCAATACATTTATTATAAAAAAAATGTAAGCACCTACATACTTATAGTCAGCTTTAGACTGGTCATTTTACATGTCTGTTTTTATTAGGACTATAGGGGTGTTCTTTTTATGAAGTCTGGCTGCTGTTCATTTTATGAAAATCATTAAGATCAGTTTAATACTTGAAAAGTGTGCTGTCAGGTTTTGCACAAAAAACAATTTGAATAAACTGACTATTGGCACATGATTCATATTGTAGTAGTGTTTTTTGTTTATGACTACGAAATGGGTCAGAATGATTTTGATTGAGAAGTGTTCAATACAAATAGTTCCAATGGCATCTAAATGTACACATGTGGTTGTAAGTATATGCTTATCAGTGTTGCGAGGATGAGGGGGTACCTGGAACAAAATCTACCCTCCAGGGGGTACCTGGGCCAAAAAAGTTTGAGAACCCCTGCTATAGCTGACCGGGGTTCCTCAGGGCTCTGCTCCTTTTTTTCCTCTACACCAAAACGCTTTGCCGAAAATAGCAGATCTACAAGCTCACGAGGCGTCGCATGGCGTTGTCGTCAGCTTGTAGATCAGCTGTTTTGACGGCGGATGTTTTCCCCAGCATGGGACGGGTATCTCTCTCTCTCTCTCCCTAAATATTGAGGGGTTTAAATGTGTGAAAATACACATTAACATGATTCCAACAGATTAATAAAAAAGATAAAAAAGACATAAAAAAAAGATTGTGTAAACTAAAAAACACTGATTTACACAACACTTATGACTTAGTCTGTCAAACGATAGTCTATGAAGTCTATGAGACCCAGTGTGTTTTAATGTTTGCTCTATACTTATATTATGTTATAATTACCTGATCAAATGTTTTATCTAAATCAATCTGTCAATAACCTACTGATCAGCTGATGTGATCAAATGATGATTCTTTATGTGTTAGGTGTAGAGGGAAAAAAGAGCAGACTAAGTAAAAGATACACTTTAATCTGAAACACAATTGTATACAATATAGAGTAGGGGGTCCCTGCTTCATCTCTCTCTCAGCTAGGGGGTCCTTGGCCTGAAAACGTTGAAGACCCCTGCAATAGTCCATATTCACACGGCGGCCATTTTGGAATTTAACATTGCGTTGCTGTGGCAACTGGGGTGGCATTTCATTGACTTAATGGCAATATGGCAATTAGGCCTACTGATGCACGCCACACGTTAGTCAAAACAACTTACATTTTTAATTAACATTTTTCCAACTTGTTGTCCTTTTTGAAAGCTTCCCCAGAAAACACGGATTGGATCTGCAGCCTTCATCATCACAGAAGGATTTTTCAGCTTCACAGTTCAAATAAAAATATTATAAAACAAAATATCTGCTAAAAAACAATGAATAGCATTCACTATAGCAACCCAGTAGACACACAGATGAAGTATGCAGTATGACCACTAGATGGCTATACAAGCTCAAGAGGTGTACAATTATAAATGGGATGGAAAATCTACTAAAACAAGAAACAGTACAGTATGACAAATGTATTTTAGAGAGAGACAATAATACTTATCCATCCACAACAACATAAAGCACTGGACCACATGCGCCAGAACACCTACAAGAAAGGACTAAATTAAATGTCTTCATTTAGTCTCTGTCTGTGTGTGTGTGTGTGTGTGTGTGTGTGTGTGTGTGTGTGTGTGTGTGTGTGTTTTTGGGCCCAATTCCGTCAATATTTTAATTTTAGTGGCTTCTCCTTAGAAAGCAACAACCATTTATTTCTCCCGGCTAAACTGGATGCCAGCTTTTTGCACTGGCAAAGATCTGGCCTGTACAAATTCACTGACCTTTACATAGACGGATGGTCAAGCAGTTCATGACCTTCAGGCCTTTAACCTAAAGAATTCAGCTTTGGTGCACCTGAGTCTTGGAACCTCTTGCAAGCGAGAGCATAAACTGAATACCCTAGCATCTATTGGCCATTTTAGGATTTTTTATAATAACCGTGCATTGACCTGTATGTAACTGTTTTAACTGATTGCTGTTAACATGCAACTGTTTTAACTGTTTGTGTCAAGCTTTTTGCACTGGCAAAGATCAGGCCTGTACAAATTCACTGACCTTTATATAGACTTTCAAAGACATCTCACTCCGGTACTTTCAAATCAGACACTTTGTTCAAACCCAAAGCCCAACCTTTCCCAATTTAGAATCAGACTTGAAATTTGATATTTTGTTACAGACCAACTTCAAGGTCTCATATCAAACATTTACAGCTCTATATCTTCATTTAAGGACGCCTCACTCAGCAAGATTAAGGGGGACTGGGAGGGGGAACTTTGTGTAGGGATACCGGAGGACACATGGGACCGGGCTATGAGCGCAGTGAATGCGATTACTTCCAGTGCCCGTCTCAATCCGATACAGTTTAAAGTTCTCCACCGTGCCCATTTTAGTAAGGCTTGATTAAGCAGAATCTTTCATGACCTGGATGGGAATGGCAATAAAATGTTTCCAGATTAGTAAATATGAGGACCTCGCATTTTATTATGGAGTTCACTGGTTATCACCAGAGCCTGACCCATTGGTTTGGCCGTTATATATACAGTGGTACACACACACACACACACACACACACACACACACACACACACACATATATACATTTTGTAATTTCAATGACCCCCATAACTCTCAGTGTGAACAAATGGAATCCAATCGGGTCCGTTTGTATGCTTTTAGAGTTACAGACCTGTGAGGGTCCATTTCAGACTCCCTCAAGGACCCAAATTTGAGAACCACTGGTCGAAACACATAATTTTTGTGCATGGGACATGTCCCACTCTACAACAGAGTACAACTAGACGCGTCGCAATTCCGGGGAAATTGCAAAGTGTGGTTGCGCCGACGCCGGTCGGACTAGCATAATGTCGTTTGGACAGGTTTGTCGCAGGGGTCCATAGATCACGTGTACCGATTTGTGTGAGATTTGGGAAAAAAATTGTAGGAAAAGGAGCAAAAAGTGTGTTTTGAAGAAAATTCAAAATGGCGGAAAATCTATCCTGACGCAAATGGGCGTGGCCTATATGGGGAGCTGCGTAATGACCCAAGGAATCTAGGGAAAAAGAAATTTTGATTTTACGACCTACGGTTCAAGAGTTATAGGCCAAAAGGTAAAGTGGGCTGTTATAGCGCCACCATGTGGCCGACTGGTGTGATTCTTTTCATAATAATTTCGCAAAAAACTATTAACCTCCCCTCCAAATCTTGTAACTGTAGCCCTTACGGTTTCCGAGAAAAAAATAATTGAATGGGAGTTTTTGCAATTCCCATTAAAGTGGATGGGGAAATGTAATGCACAAATAAATCAATATCAAAAAATCTATCCTGACGCAAATGGGCGTGGCCTATATGGGGAGATGCGTAGTGACCCAAGGAATCCAGGTGAAAAGAAATTTTGATTTTCGGACCTACGGTTCAAGAGTTATAGGCCAAAAGGTAAAGGGGGCTGTTATAGCGCCACCATGAGGCCGAATGGTGTGATATTTTTTTCATTAATTTCGGACAATATTATGAATTTTCCCTCCAAATCTGGTAACTCTAGCTCTTACGGTTTCTGAGAAAGAAATACTTGAATTTGAGTTTTTTCACTTTTCCATTAAAGTGGATGGGTGAATTTAATGCACTAATAAATCAATATCAATTAAACTATTTAACCAATCTCTTGGCAAAATACAAGCGCACGATTCCCGATTTAGACGGTCATTTTGATATATGGCACAACATTAGGGGATAAAAACTGTGGGAGGAGATGTGGTTCGAAATATTGTTTATCTTGAAGTGGAAGAAAGCTATAGAGTACTATAGTCTGGTTGCCCTGTTGGGCAACCACACTAATTATACATAATACAATGTAGTGAGATGAGACTGAATGGTTTCTTGGCTTCATAATATTGTTTCATGTTCTGGTTTTACTAAAATCTTTTCTACACTGCTGAGTTAGATTGAGTTAATTGAGGCATGTGCTAATATACACTGGTGATTACAATTGAGCAAATGAATGCACAAGCCAATAAGATATCTTTCTTGTATTGTGTGGGTGGGGCTTAGCAGTAGATTATTTAAGGCCGGGGCATCTTGCTGATTACTCCTCCTACTTCAGAACTGTGTGTCTGTGGAAAGTAAGTTGTCCTTTCTTTTACTTTTTAACACCAGAATATAAAGTAAAAAAAGGTCTAAGTTTAAAGGTCTCATGTGGTCTATTAGTCGCTTCTTTTGGGCTTGTTTTTCAAAGACCTGGTTGCTTGTTTCTCTCGCAAACCCTGTCAACACTGTAAGAAACACGTTTGTAGCAAAATTCTGGCCCACATGGTGGACAATGTTAATTTTGACAGCATTTTTTTGTATTTCGTTTTAGCCAGTCTTTTGAATAAAATGTCTTTAATTTTAGTCAACTGAAATGTTTTAGTCGACTAAATATCATAAGATTTCAGTCTACTAAATCTGCGGTTTATTTTGTTGACTAATTTATTTTGGCGGGCCTCGACGGCGTCGGAATGCCTGATTTAACACTTGGTTGCGTGCTGAAAATAGCCGATCTACAAGCTCACAACAGGTTGCAGCATTACGCGTTGTGAGCTTGTAGATCTGCTATTTTGAGAGAGCAACACCCAAGCGCAACCAAACAAAATCACTTGTCTTCGAAGGTAGTCGAACATTTTTCATCATAGTTTTAGTCGAACACTGGTGGACAATTCTTTTGCAATTCTCTTGCATTGGCTAAGAAGACAGGGCTGCTACAGAGGTAGAGTTAGCTGAGTTTTTAGTGTTGGTGGGCATTATTATTAATATATCAATGGTGATACAAGACTGGATATCTACTGGGATTTTGGCATATCGTAATATTTTGAAAATGAAAATAAGTGGTCTTTTCCTGGTTTTCAACACTGAAGCTATACTAAATACTCAATCTTTTTTGGGGGGTTTGTTTTCTACACTGCTGAGTTCACTTAAGTTAATTGATGCATGTGCCAATTTACACTGCTGATTACACTTGAGCTAAATTATTTGATCTACAGTGTTTTAGAGCATCTGTCCATGTGGTCCAGACCAGGGGTCCTCAAACGTTTTGACACCCCCGCCCGTCTTTTTGAGACGGGGGGGGGGGGGTCTTGTGGGTGCAAAATTAAAGCACGTCTAAGTGTAATACACTCGTTAAAATAAATGTAAATTAAAGCACGTCTAAGTGTAATACACTCGTTAAAATAACTGTAGTTGAGTAAAAGTACAATATGTGGATCTGAGATTGTTACGGCCACTACACATGGCTTGAACACTAGTGACCATAACATAACAGAACAAAAATCAGGTCTAAATTGCAATCAAGTTTATTTTACATTCAGATAAACATGTTCAATGATCTTTATTCTAGAAAGCAACAAGAATGTTACATATGCCAGGAGAGTAGAAACAAGAAATTAACCCAAACCGAAGACCTAAATAAATGTCCTAACCAAACAAAGGAGTAATGGGCTGGCCGAACTCAAAGTGGGGAGTCTGGTAAGCCAAGCAATATGTGCCCGTCGTCTCACCAGACTCCCATAAACTACCAAAACATATGATAAGCTAAACTAACCAGAAACCGAAAAACATAACAAACAATACTTACAACCAGCCCATTGGAACTGAAATAAAGAAAGATATAGAAAGGATAGACACTAAACACAGGACAAATAAGCATTAGTGAACACATCAGCGTAGAAAGACTGTAGACTGAGGTGGTAAAATGTGCTAGCACAAAACAGAGATGTAGTGGAGTGAAAGTATTGGTAATTGGAAATACTCAAGTAAAGTATAAATACTTCAACATTGTACTTAAGAACAATACTTAAGTAAATGTACTTAGTTACTTTCCACCACTGTCAATAGTGGAAATGTAGTTGTTCTGATACCGGTATCGGAAAAGCTGCTGATAAAGCCTTAATTTGCTGCCGGCGAGTGTCAGTCTATGCCAATCCGATCCACATCATTTATCATATTTTATTTACAGTAATATTTTGAATGCTTCAGTTGATGAGTTTGGGTTTTTATTCCTAGTTCAGTGGTTCTCAAACTTTTTAAATTCAAGGACCCCCATTATCTTGAGAGTGTACACTCTCAAAATGATATCGGAACATCTCTCTAACCACTGTTCTAACTCTCCCAGATGGCTGCCGCCATAACACTGGCGGTCGCCGCCGTCGCAGATGCCTCCCTCAGGGACTTTTTTTCGGGCGGCCTAATAAGAACCATCACGTTCGAGCACCGTCTAGGTGGGGGTGGGGCCTTCAACACCCGGGTTACACCACGGACACACAACCCCCCCCATTAAACGGTATGTGAAAAAGACAATAAGCTGACTAGCAGACTAGCAATTTTAATGCCAGGACCGACTTGTGGACCATTACCAGCCTTTCAACAAGGAAGATCCGTGAATTAAGACCGACAATTTCGTAAGTGCTCTTGTAGTGTGTATATATAATCTGTTGGACAAGACTAAATCCAAACAATATGCACATTGTACCTGTACATTTTTGTGAAAAGTTCCTTTTGCACCACCTACTGGGACTGGTGCTTAGAAGCAGACAACCAGTGAATGAGACAGGAAAATATGAAAAAGTATTTTATTAGGCTACAACGTTTCCGTCCAACTGACTATCATCGGGTATCTACACCTACAGTATATCAGTGGTTCTCAAACTCTTTCATGTCAAGGACCCCCAAAACACAGAGTTAAATTTAGTTAATTGATGCATGTGCTGATATACACTGCTGATTACATTTGAGCTAATTAATGCACAAGCCAATAAGAAATCTTTCTTGTATTGTGTGGGTGGGGCTTAGCAGTAGATTATATAATGCCGGGGCTTCTGCTCATTAATCCTCCTACGTGTCTGTGAAAAGTAAATTCTCCTTTCTTTTACATTTTTAACACCAGAATATAAAGTAAACTTTTACACTTGGTTGCATGCTGAAAATAGCTGCTGGCAGAGGCCCCAGCTGAGCCCCAACCGTTCAGCAATAATCATTTACTGGGTTCCTGTTTTTTACTTTTTATTATTTTGGTAATTGAAACCTTTGCCAAAACCTTGTAACCCACTGGAATATCATTTCCAACTGTTACTTTGTCTTGTCTATGAACTGCACCCTTCTGTCTTGTTCCAACATTTGTTCTCTGCACTGGTTGTTTAGTACCAGTATTTAATTTTATTTAAACACGTACAGTAGCAATAAACCACATAGCAATAAATTCAGTAAAACTAGGGGGAACCATAATGCAGGAGAAAAAGATAGGTGTGACACCTGACCCGGAAAAAAAAACATGTCACCTTTTTCACCTCAGGCTGTTTGCATGCCTGAATTATACTCCATGATGAGAAATGTTTGAACCTTGGTTTGTCGGATTTAATAGATTTTTAACGATGCCCACGATGTACATTTTTCATAGATCCAGAGATGAGGACCAATGTCCATATCGTGATGGGGCAGACGGCGGTGGGTGCAGCAGGAACTCATCTGCATCACCTCTGCACTCCTGCTGGTGCCTATTTCCAAGTGCGGAATCTTCACCGTTGGACTGGGTTAGCCTATTTCATCGAATTGGCAATCGCTGCTGTGAGTAGTAAGACTTAAGATTTTGTTGCATCATTTAATTTTATTCCCTCACACATTTATAGTACACATAATGTACATGTAATGCAATATCCTCTCAGTACAATTGGGCTGTTCTAACATGACATTTTGATCTAATCCAGGCCAAGAACTATCTCGTGAGACACCACAATGTCCTTCAGCAAGACGTCGATGCAGGCGAGCAGCAGCTACCCGCCTTCACCGTACGCCTGGAATTTTCGCAGTGCCGAGGGGATCCCGGTCCCAACAATCAGCTGAATTGGCTTGTTGGTCACTATGACTATCCTGGACATACTTCCAGGCTGAGGAATTATCATGTCACACAGAACAATCAACACATCCGATTTACGATTAGCCCTTGAGATTAACCATGCTGTTTAAGTTTCGCCACTGTCTGAATTAGGCGAGCTATATACCTGCAACCATGGCTTGCTGTTGAAACACCAGTTATATGCTGATGGTGGTCAGTACACACACACACACACACACACACACACACACACACACACACACACACACACACACACACACACACACACACACACACACACACACACACACACACACACACACACGATGGAAAATAATAACTAGCATTAACAAACTGAATAAAAACTAGATTCAGTAGAAAATGGACTCCTTGAGTCAATCAGAATTGTACATTGCATTAGTAACATATATGGATGATAATGTTTATCGGATACTAAAAACCTGTTTCTGCACGGCTTGCAGACGTCGGCAGAGTACAGGCAGAGCATGCAAGGTTAGGCATTGCTACTCCCGCGAGACCCCCAACAGTCAAAGAGGTGGCTAAAATGTTCGTGGGGTCCAAGTGTGAGTGGTGCAAGAAATTGGCCAAGAACTGGCGGATGCCAGTCCGCCTGAAAAGGAAAGGGAGGAAGGAAACAGCATTTGCCTGAGGCTGTTGCGACTCAAGAGGTCGTCATCACCCCACCTGTGCAGCCCAGAAGATCAGGGAGGAAGTAAAGTAACTAAGTATTTCCAATTGTCTATACTTTTACTTCTACTCCACTACATCTCAGAGGCAAATATTGTACTTTTACTCCACTACAATTATTTGAAGACTTGAGTTACTAGTAACTGCAGATATAAGTTATTATATTATAAAACATACATTAACCACTTTAGCCCTATTTTATAGCTAGGCTATTTGAAAATAGCAGATCTACAAGTTCACAACGCGTCGCATCGTGGCACGTTGTGAACTTGTAGATCTGCTATTTTCAAACATTTTATTACTTTTGGTACTTTAAGTACATTTTGATACTAATACTTTTGTACTTTTACTCAAGTAAATTTTGAATTCCGGACTATCACTTGTAACAGACTTACTTATACGTTGCAGTATTGATACTTTTACTTAAGTAAAACATTTGATTACTTTTTCCACCACTGCACAGGTACAACAATTGCTACATCATTGGAGGAGTACCGCGTGTGCAACCGCCACTGTCTGAAGCAGGCGAGCTATATACCTGCAACAATGGCTTTCTGTTGAAACACCCGTTATATACTGGTGGTGGTCAGTACACACACACACACACACACACACACACACACACACACACACACACACACACACACACACACACACACACACACACACACACACACACACACACACACACGATGGAAAATAATAAGTAGCATTAACAAACTGAATAAAAACTAGATTCAGAAGAAAATGGACTCCTTGAGTCAATCAGAATTGTACATTGCATTAGTAACCGATATGGATGATGTTTATTGGATACTAAAAACCTGCTTCTCGACTGCTCCATTAACCTACATTAGCATTAAATCGGTTATTGGTTCTAAATATCGGTTTTGATATATTTTGGGTTAATTGCCCACCATGTAATCTGTGTTGTTTGCACCTCTAAGATAATGGCTCCCAAGCCCTGTACTGTGTGTGTCTGAAAGATTATTGTGTGTTCTGCTGTTCTCAGGGACGGGCGCAGATTTCGTAAACACGCACTTTCAGAACAACTGGCCAACCAACAATCCAATGACTACAACCATGACGGTGGGTTTATGCCAAGTACAAATGGACCCTTTTGTACATTCTAAAAATGGTACATCTCTCTAACACTGTTCCTAACTCTCCCAGGAGCGAGATGCTCGTCATTTGGTGCGAGATGCCATTCGGCATGCCATCACACAGGACCTGGTGTATTCTGGACCGCCGGTTCACACTGTGACCGTGAGGCGCCCACATTACCCTGTCCATAGGATGTGGAGATATAAACCGTATCCCTAAACAGTATTAAGGAAACAGTCTTGCAGGTATGTGAAAAAGAAAATAAGCTCACAGCTTGTAGATCGGCTATTTTAGCTATGTGACACCGTCGATGCTTAATTGATTTGTAAAAGCTACACGCAGTGGCTCCCAACCTGTGGTGGGTCAGGACATGATTTTGGGTGTGTCCCCAGATGTCAATTTAAGGACATTTTTTAAATACCTCACAAAATAAAAAAAAGAAGGAAAAAGACCATTACTGCATCAAAAGTAATCAACATAGTGCTACTATACAAACTAGAGCACTCTTCGTTGAGGTTACCGGAACGCTCTGTAAGCTTTTAAAAAGTTTATATCCAGGCCATGAGGCTATACTGTATAGCTAGCTACATGTTGTTACTATTATTATTTGGCATCGGGACGGATCGGGACTAATTTGTCAAACGTCAGCCTTGTTAGTTAGGCTGCTGTAGCCTACGGATTAAACAAGTGTTCTGTGTTTAACACATTGGCTGCCAAAAACGCAGATCTGCGTTCTTTTGAATACTATCACTTGGCTGCCAAGAAAAAGGCACATACAATACAAAACATTTTATATATTTTTTAAAGCAAACATTTGTAACTCAAATCTTTGCTTCTGGGGGGTCCCTGGAACAAAATATTTTGACATGGGGGTCCTCAGCAAAATGCATATAATTTTGGGGGTCCTTGACATGAAAAGTTTGAGAACCACTGCATTAAGTGATGCTTCATGTATGATTTGTTGACATGGATGAGCTCTGTGCGCATGAGCTGCGTAAAGTCGGGGACCTTCTCGACTGGAGATACAAATTACTGGAAATCCTGACCAAGAACTATAAGAACGTTATCAAATTCAAGTGAGACGAGAGAGCTGGATAACAGTGTACTGGGTCATTCAGACACCAAGAAGAGTGGCTGTGGAATCAGACCCTCTTCACAGGGCAGAGAAATGCCAGGTTGTAGTAGTAGTAGTAGTAGTTTGAGTTTATATAATTACAGGTGGAAGGGAAAATCCTGGACAAAAGTGATCAAAGTCCAACTTGCTGGAGGAGTACTGCAGTGGACCAGGAGTACCGTGGCGTGCTGAAACGTGGCTCTATCAGTGTAGATCCATGGATGAACTGCAGCAAGAACTTTGAATGGAAATGATAACTTCTGCTGAGGAGCAGCAGAAGTGTTGCATTGTGTTTCATGTGTATCTATGCTCAAATAAATACCATGAAGACCGTAGTGCTTGAAGCCTCTCTGGAAGCTTGACATATTTGGTTGAAGCACATATTTGACTTAAGTTCTCTTTTCTTTTTTCATGGGAGTTGTCAGTTCAGGACCCCTGAGAGAGCTGAAGTGGCGCTCGAGCAGCTATGTGAGAAATCCCAACATTCCAAACTAGTCCTTCTCCCAAGGAAGATTTGCTGATTCTCAGTCCCGCCACCAAAGGCGACGTTGCACTTCAAGCGAAGAAGGTGAAGACCAGAGTCGGACCCCATCTCAGCGCGCTTGCCGATGAGAACCTCAATGATCGCCAGTTTGGAACCATCAAAGGAGTAGCCAAACTATTCATGTCCTTCCAAAACAGCATCATCGGCGACAACGTAACAGGTTTATATTTAACTGGGAGAAAAAAATACAATTGGTCAAGGCCAATTGTATTTTTTTTCTCCCAGTTAAATATAAACCTGTAAAGCCATTTACTGTGGGTCTGTACAAATAAAAGTGATTTTAAACACCATTAAGTCTCAATGTAATGTTTTGGAACTGACCATTTCCTTCACTAGTAGAGGACAGTAGTTCCGTGGTGGAAGAAGTACTCATATGTTTTACTTAAGTAAAAGTATCAATACCACAATATAAAAATATTCTGTTACAAGTAAAAGGCCTGTCTATATCCACATTCTCCATCCTTTTCTTTCTCAGTTTCAGTCAATTTTGCATTCCCATCAGCATTACCACACACATAGTACACACATGTACTTGGTGTCAAAGGGCCCATTATGCTAATACAAGGACACTGATTGTAATAGTTCTATCTACCGATGCATCGTTGTGGGGTTTTATTCTTAAAGTAAGACTTACTTGAAATGTGTGTATGCAGCTGTTTGTTCTGTTTGGGAAACTACTTTTGCTATCAGTCATATAAACAAAGCATGAAGCTGATTAAGGCAATCTGGGGATTTTGAAAATACCAACTCAATTCAGTATTTCTCCTTTTTCTCAGAGTACAAGACAAGTTTCTCCCTATATTTTTGTTAGGGTTGGGAAATAAAAAAATGTATAGGTAAAAAACCTGTACATTTCTTTTTTGGAACAAGGCTTCATGATATCCTCAGAAACAGCTATTTTAACGCAACAAAATTAATTACCACCATTTTAGTACATTCTGATAGTCATTTTTTTTTTAAAGTAAAACACTTTTGGAATTGTGTTCTAATGTTAGTCTATTATAACTAGATATCATTATCCATTGTCTTCATTATAGGAAATGTAATGAGTGAATTTTAACATTTTTATAATTGAAAAAGAGATGTATTGAAAGATGAAACCCTAACCCAACATAATAAAGTGTTTACATGGATATGAATGCATAACAAGTCAGCTTTGAGTTAAATCACGGGTTTGACCTGCTAACACCAAAAGTGGATGCAGGTTTCTAACACAATGCAAGGGTTAACCACATGAAACGTAGCATCCCTATTCTGGGCAGGTCGGTGAGGCCAGTAGCTGACAAATACAAAGCAATGCAACACATTGTGAGCTTGTAGTTTAGCTGTTTTCAGCAAGGAGGTTTGATGTGGAGGGAAAAAATTGAGGGGGGGGGCAAGGATATAGCCCTGGTGAACTCTGGAATATATAGGGTTTAAAGTGCAGCAAGTACATGTGTGAAGGGAGTAATTATCCTAATTGTCCTTTTGCTTATTTTATTACACACTCTAATCAAGAGACATATCATTTATTTGTGATATACTCATACAGGTACAAGCAGTGACATGTTGGTGGGGTGTGTTCCATCTAGAGTATAGAACTGAGAGAGTAGTCTTTGACTCATCACCATCTTTCATACACCATATCAAAAGCATCACAAAATCTGCCTTTTTCCATCTGCGCAACACAGACAAAATTCGATCCAATACTCTCACTTCCTGATGCCGAAACCCTGGTTCATGCTTTCATCACTTAAAGAATAGACTACTGTAATGCCCTCTTCTACGGTGTACCATCAGCAGCAACAAATGGCCTTAGACTAGTTCAAAATGCAGCAGCTTGATTACTAACCAGGAAAAGGAAATATGATCACATCACACCAACACTGGCTGCCGAGACAGGCCAGAGCTGACTTCAAGGTTCTGAGCTATAACGCCTTGAACGGACTTGCACCAGTTTAATAGAACCGTACATCCCTGGACGTCCACTACGCTCCCAGGATGCTGGTCTCCTCACAGTCACAACAAATAATAAAATAACAGTTGTGGGCAGAGCATTCACACATTGTGCCCCCTATCTCTGGAATGCTCTCCCTCAAGTTGTTAAGAGATGCCGACTCTCTGGGCATTTTTAAATCTAGGCTAAAAACCTCTTTTTTCCCCTGCATTATGGTTCCCCCTAGTTTGAATGTATTGCTACGTGGTTTATTGCTACGTTCTTGCCCTGTGGTTTTAAATATTGTTCAAAATGTATTCTCTTTTTTCCCCCTTTTTTTGTGTCGCTCTGTACTTTTTCAGAACTGTGTACTGCCGCATGGCCATTTGTTTGACCATGCATGCGGGCACATTTTACTGTGTTTCTTGGCTACTATGTCTTTTTGTATGACCTGTTGTGGGCTACTATGTCTTTTTGTATGACCTGTTGTGAAGTGCACAGAGACCCCTTGGGGTGATGCACTATACATAAAAATAAACTGAACTGAAACTGAACTGAGTGGGAGATGTATTCACAGTTCCTTGAATGGGAGGCTATCAGGAAACCCAAGACACAACATTGCCCCTACACCGCACCACCGATCCGACCGGTCTATGAAAACAAGCCGTGCATACACGACACACACACACACACACACACACACACACAGAGAGAAAAAAATAAAGCATGCAGCTGGTTTAATATGACTGTCAGTCTGTTGAATTCAATAACCCATTATGTGTTTTATTTTCTCTAGTGAGGGACCCCCAGAAGATTTTACTATCGGTGCATCTCTAGTTTGCAGCGCAGTGCATCATATGTCTGGCCACGCAAGCCTTCCATTGGCAAATTAAGGCGTAGCAATACATCCTTTATCACCTTTGCCAGATTTTCTCCAGTGGTCAGTGAAACCTCATACAAGCCAATACACTCTTCATGTACAAGCACATCCTTGTCAATACCGTAAGCACAATGCCTCTTGTTCTTTTCCTGACTGATCTCTAGTGCCGTGCATTATAATGGAGAACTGCAGGTGTGGAAAGAGTGGATTTTCAGGGTCTCGAATGTTTTCAGCAATGCGACTAACAATTGAGTTGCTCATCAAGTTAAGGAACTCATTTTGAATTCTTCCTGATGTGTAAGAAGCTTTTTTTACTTGCTAAACACCTGGTAAGGCATGGGTCATCTTCTGCTTTGTACTTAAGTAGTTGATCAAGATTTCCTTCACTAGAATCATGGCCCCTGAGAGATATTTTTAAGAGGCAGGCCCTTGCTTCTTCCTGCTGTGATACAGCCACACTAGCCAGCTGACACTGTACTGCATTGGTTCTCAAAGTGGGGTCCGGGGACCCCCAGGGGTACTTGAGGGGGTTCCAGGGGGTCCCCAGCTAAATGATGGATAGGAACCAAATGGACCCTTATGGGTCTGTAACTCTGAGAGTGTAATTTGGGGGACCTTGACATGAAAAAGTTTGAGAACTACTGCTAGTGCACTGATCGGTCTTCATACAGAGCGGCATTTACAGCCACCTTGTGACAATCTGAATGTTCATGTAAACGGAGTCTCTCAGATGTCTTCATTACATTACTGTCATTTAGCAGACGCTTTTATCCAAAGCGACTTACAATAAGTGCATTCAACATAGTTAGGGAACGAAACAACTAATCACCAGAAGTCTTAAGTGCATTCTCTTCTAAACCAAGCAACTAAGAGTATAACTAGCGCTAAGGTAAAAGTGCAATATATCAGCTACCTACAGTACTTTCTTAAACAGATGAGACAAATAGGAAAATAAAATAGGAAAATCAAATGAGCAAGAGCTAAAACAAATAAGTGCATTGAATAATCAAGATCCAGTAAAACAATAAAACAAGAATTCGTACAACTAGTTAACAAGTAGGAAAGGTGAAGAGGAAGTGTAGAGTAGTACTGTTTCCTGAAGAGGTGGGTTTTCAGCATGCGGCGAAAGATGGGCAGTGACTCTGCTGTCCTGACATCAATGTCAGGACAATCAATGTCAGGACAGCAGTCAATGTCAAGAACATCCAGTTCTTGAAGCCTGCTGAAATAAACGCAGGTTCTGCTTTCTTGGCAAGTGGTGATGCATTTCTATCAAACACTTTGCAACAGTGAAAGCAGAGCAGAACACCATCTACACCTGGATTGAAATGGTGCCATGGATTTTTTTTTGTACCACTCAGCTTGGAAGGAAAGAGTATATTTTCCTACTTGCTTCTTAACAATTAGTCTAGGACCTGGTTGATTTGGTTTTGCTGCCGACAATGGCTGGATGGTGTCCTCTGTGTCCCACACCATGCCGTCCTCATCTTCTTGAGCTCCTACCACTTCAACATCCTATAATGTAAAAAACAAACAAACAGATTGACATAATGTAGCTCAATGTTAATATTCCAGAGCATATTAGTCCTCCCTCAATCTCCTCTGTCTTCAACTGAATGCATCTCTACCACATCTAAACGTGTTAACTTTAGGATGAGGGCAAAGCTCAAACTAATGATTTCACTTGATAGCTCACCTCTGTACTGTCCTGGTCCTCATCCAGCTCTTCTCCTGTGACTGCTTCTCTTCTTCAACATCCTATTATGCAAAGAAAAAACAATAAAACAATAAACACATCGACATGATGTAACTCAATGAGCCCCATCTAGTCTGCCTCCTGCATCTCTACCACAAACAGCCAAACATACTGACTTTTATTTAAGAGCAAACCTTAAAACCATGGGTAAAACAAATTATTTTTTTGCAATTGTGACAGCTCACCTCCACCTCTGCAACGTCGTCATCTTGCTCTCCCCACCGAGCTTGATGCTGGCCGATGTGATGTACGATCCTAAACATGCAGAACACAACACACAGCCCTCATAAAGCTTAGTTTAGCTCAATACATTCCACAACATGAGCTTTAATCTAGCTAAATGAACACATATTGTACATGGCATTTATACAAGATTTATAAAGATAATGTAATTGCAGTTTCCTTCCAAAGTAAAGACATTGCATAGTAAATTGAGCTCCACTTACATGACTACGTGGTTTGAGAAAGGCATCGATCCTCTTCTGTTTCCCTCCTTGCATTGGGTCTTCTTTCTTAGAAAACAAAAGGAACATGAGAACGTTTAAAAACGTTTGCACACAGTGACCAACAGACCATCAAGCTAGCATCAACAGCTAACTACAGTAGCCTACACCGTTGGTTCTTAAAGTGGGGTCCGGGGACCCCCAGGGGTCCTTGAGGGAGTTCCAGGGGGGTCCCCAGCTAAATGATGGATAGTTAGGAACCAAATGGACCCTTATGGGTCTGTAACTCTCTGAGAGTGTTCAAATGGAACCAAATGGAGTCTGGACCCTAACGGGTCCATTTGGTTCCATTTGTACACTCTCAGAGTTCAATTATAATTGATTTTACAATATAAATTTGGGTCCCAGAGATAGAAATGCCATCAAATGGGGGTCCGTAGCCTCTAATGCATGTCAAACTGGGGGTCCTTGAAATTAAAATGGTTGAGAATCACTGCTAGAGACGTAAAAAAAACCTTCTCTTATGGGGGTCCCTGGCATAGCTTTTCAAATGGGGGTCCACAGGCTAATAAGTGTCAATTTGGGGGTCCTTGACATGAAAAAGCAAAGTTTGGGGTTTTTATTTTTACCCAAACATCTTTCACCAACATTTCCAGTGCATCATATAAATAGTGAAGGCCTTAAAGGGATATTTCACTTTCTGGGTCATTTTATCGTCTACTCAGGCTTTTGTAAGCCCCCCCCCCCCCCCCCCCCCCTCAGACAGTTTTTAAGTTGCTTGATTCAGTATTTAGATATTTGATATTCATTTTATCAGACACACCCCCTTCCTATAGAAACCCATTAGAACATTATAATTTTTAACATGTTAGGTTCATCAAAAAACCCTCGCGTATTAGGAGGGCAGGGTGAGTCTCTAGAACCAAGGACGGGTGTTTTTGGTTAATCCAACATGTTAATAATGGAAATAAAAATCAGGCAACTTAAAAACGGTCTGGGGGGCTCACAAAAGCCTGAGTAGATGATAAAAAGACCCAGTTTTTTAAAAAGTGAAATATCCCTTTAAATAACAAGAATCAAAATACAACTTTACAAAATATATAAAATTAACATAATTGACAGCAAACTAAACTAAAGAAAACAACCTAGGAACTTAAGAAACTGGCAAACAGGCGACACCCTTAAACAAGGGCCCTGGCTGGTAGCTCTCCCCTAAGTGATTACAGCTGATTGCTCCAAGTCTAACAGAACTCCCCATACCTGTAGCATGCCTGCCTTTTAACCAGGTGGGATACACCACGCACCATGAAAGTAATTTGTATCCATTATCTCAAACAAGGGCAAACAAAAGGCCCATGAGTTAATCTACATTAATTACATAAATGCTTCTTAAACATAATGTCAATGAATACACTTCAATACATATTTCAGGCACAAAACGCATACAAGCAAAATGCTAAACTTGGATCAGAGTGCCAGCACAGGTGAGGTGACAGCACCAATGATTACCACCACAATGAACTACCCCAGATTCAATAAACAGAAACTTCAAACATTAAAATGCATTGGGAAATACACTGTTAAGAACACCGTCCATGAGCCAACACTTCCACAGTAAGCCGGGCCGGCAAAGTTAAATGTAAGCCGTTGTGTAGTTATGTGTGTGTACATTGTCCTGAATCAATATGTATTGATTGTGTCAATCAATATGTATTGATTGATTGTGTCAATCAATGCCCCGTGACACACTGGCCTACACAAACAAACAATTTAACTATCGATGGATCTAATGGATCTAATTTGTCTGTTCAAGGACGAATTTTATCAACATGAGACCAAGTTACAAATGAAAATGATACATATTGTTCGCTACAATATTAACTAAACATCCTATAACTTACCTCTGTAACCGTTGTGTGTACCCGTCCCACCAAGAACACTCACACAGAGGCACTGGGTTGGTTGGATGGTGTGGTACTTAGTTTAGTGAAGCTGCAATGGGTTTGGTTCAAGACACAAAACATGTGGTTATAGCACCTCCACTGGTTCTGACTTCACAGCAGAGTGCAAGCAGAGCTGCCATAGTACATAACATGTTACATTCTTACATTCTCATGAAATGCATTATAGATGTGACTTTTAACATTGGGTTTACAGTGGTTTTAAGTTAGTACAGTGGTTTTCAACCTTTTTTTGCATCAAGGACCCCCAAATTGACACATATTAGCCCACGGACCCCCATTTGAAAAGATATGCCAGGGACTAAACCATTTTTGTGGTCTTAATCTACACTGTATTATCATCATTAGTGTTCATTTAACTCTGAGAGTGTACAAATGGAACCAAATGGACCCTAACGGGTCCATTTGGTTCCATTTGTACACTCTCAGAGTTAGACACATAAGGGTCAATTTGGTTTCTAACTAATAATTTGGCTGGGGACCCCCTGGAACCCCTTCAAGGACCACTGGTGGTCCCCGGACCACTGGTTGTGAACCACTGAGTTTTAACATTAATGCTTTACAATGAATTCAATACAATATGTTTTTAACTTGTTTTTTAACCTGCATCATCCTTTTCATCATTTTTATATATAAATGAATTGAGGAATACACAATACAGACTGCAACCAACACTAATTAAATTGCCTGACGGCGCCCTCTGGCGGTACATAGAAATAACAGCAGGCAATGTTGCTGGCTGCTACATTGCACAACGTACAAACATTTATCAGACTTTATAGATCCCTTAACAGACCACGTCACACTGGTTGCAATTAAGCGTCATACTGGTTGCAAATTGAACCCATTCTGTCAGGTCTCGCAGCACTAGCCAACACACAAGAGGGGGTTGGGTTCAGTGTTGCCAGATTCTGTGACAGAAACAAGCAACCAGGTCTAGGAAAACAAGCCCAAAATAAGCGACTATGGGGCCACATGAGCACTTTAAACATACATCAGCTATTTGAAAATAGCAGATCTACAAGCTCACATCGCAACGTGTTGTGTGCTTGTAGATCTGCTATTTTCAAATAAAACCTTGGTGGAAAATGACAATAAGCAGACCTGGCAACACTGTTTGATTGATTGATTGATGTACTTTATTTAGTAAGACATGAGAACAGTACATGGCAGTACATAACAGTACATGGAAGTACAAATTCGCAATACAAGGTCTACTAAACTGGATAGCTCAGTTAAGCACGTAGCTTGTTTAAGATGAGATCCCCACGCACACAAATCATGATGACATATAAAAGACAGACAGATATACACACTACTATACAGAATGTCATAAAATCAGTTTACAGGTTACTGGTATGAAGGGTGAAAAATATGTACAAAAAAAGAAAGAGAGAGGGGTGGGGGGTAGGTTAGGTTAGGACATGGGGTAGGTTAGGACTTGGACAGGGGCCATTTTTGAATTGCAGCCTCCTGAAGGTTAGGGTTACACCCTGTGTTGGGGCGTACACCCCTAAACAGGTTGAGAATTGATTGCATGAAACTGATTGATCACCTGTGCATCCAGTCTCAATGTAACAAACAAGTAAACAAATAATTGGTCTATAGACGAATCCACAGACGCGCTGCCTGTAGGCGGCCATTGCTGCGGTGTCGCGGTGTAGGAGCGTTGACACCGCAGCTATGGCTGCCTACAGGCAGCGCGTCTGTGGATTCGTCTATACATAGCCTACAGAACGTAGTGCAACAACATTTACCTGCAATGGGTTATGGTTCCAGACACAAACCACATGTGGTTGGCTTGGCTCCTCCACTGCTTCTGACTTCTACAGAAAGAGAACATTGATTTCAGTATCAAATACATAGTGTGAGTTACAGCAACAACACGAAAATACACATAAACAACATGTCAACTGCTGTGACATGACAGTGTATCTTACAATAAATCTCAAGTTAGCTTTAGTGTCATTTATAATACTTTTGCAGAGCAGCATCAGACCGTGAATTACAGGGTAGTGCGAGTAGAACTGCAGTGATGATAGTCATGATCCGGTCCGGCGGTCACATTTTATAGACATAACACATAACATATAGATAACTAACTATTCCTTGCAGGACAAACTATAGATACATACTTTAGCAGGCATTTCACGATAAAAGACTACGTCTTGTCTCTTTCTTCAAACTGTTACACTTCTAATCAGGAATCATCCGAGTTTCGGAGTTTGAGTTTCCTCCTGCAACAGATCTCTCACAGCTGAGCAGGCACGCTCTGACGCTCACTGACTGAATGGATGTAAGTAATGGCTGTGTTCCGTGAGCAGAAATAACGGAGCAGAAATAAGACTTCCGGTTGACGATCTCTTCAGAATAAGAGTACCCTCTAGAGTAAAAAGAAACCATTGAAAACCATTGAAAAACGGTTCATTTGCACATTAAAACTATAAATCAAGCATCTAAACGAAGCTATACAACACATATTATGTTTCTGTGTAACAAAAACGTTTTTTAAAACATTACAAATGTATCTAAATGGATAAATGCTGTTCAAAGGACTGCATAGCCTATAGAAATTGGACACTGGACCGGAGACGGCTGCCGATGCCAGCACTTGTGACATACACACGCGTTCGGGGAGACCCCCTCTACACTGCCACACTCTCCGCTAAGCGGGAAAGGTGTAAAAAAAAGTGTGGCGGACCGTCCAGTGAGTTCAGAGGTCAGAAAAGTGCCCCTTTCTGCCATTTTCAGACAATAGTGGACACTGGACCGGAGACGGCTCCCGATGCCAGCACTTGTGACATACACACGCGTTCGGGGAGACTCCCTCTACACTGCCACACTCTCCGCTAAGCGGGAGAGGTGTAGAAAAAAGTGTGGCGGACCGTCCAGTGAGGTCAGAGGTCAGAAACGTGCCCTTTTCTGCCATTTTCAGACAATAGTGGACACTGGACCGGAGACGGCTGCCGATGCCAGCACTTGTGACATACACACGCGTTCAGGGAGACCCCCTCTACAACGCCACACTCTCCGCTAATCGGGAGAGGTGTAAAAAAAAGTGTGGCGGGCCGTCCAGTGAGGTCAGAGGTCAGAAAAGTGCCCAGGGTTAGTGCCCTAACCCTATTTGCAAACCTGCATATACTTTTGCATATTTCCTCATTTGTGCCTCTGTTTTGTGCCTTTGTTTTGTCTGGCACACTTGCTGAGCTGTAATTGCGTGAGAAAATCTTTGAATTTGCTGGTGGCCTACGTTGATAGAGCATCTCAGCTCGGGCGGCACAGTTTTACTTTTGTTCCACGGTTCTACAGGTGGTGGGCGGGGACGCCGTGATGCCTGTGATGTCCTGTAGCCTACTTTGGCAGTGAAATCTATGGCTGACTGCTTGTATTGTTTGCGTATGTGCTGTATACATTCGTGAAGTCTGTGTTTCTCATTTCGTAGAAGCAACACTTTTGTGTTTTTGAACATGGCCTCACTAATAGCTGTGCTTTTCTTACCCTGGTTTATTTGCGCAGCATAGGCTCTAGAGAATCGCTGCAAATCACCTGAGAGTAGATCTGACCATATTGGAATAGTTGGGAGGAAGTTTGAGAACCGCAGTGTCATCTGAATTGTCTTTTCGATCATGCTCTTTAGCAATAATTCCTGCAATTCCTGGCAGCTTCTGTGTTTCATACTTAATGTGGCCAAGACTAGCTTCCACCTCGCTGGAGTTCCTTTTGCTACCAAGTACAATACAAGCAGCAGATACTATATTACCTGCTTGTTTCAGTGTTTTGGCATTAACTAAAGCGCTGAAGATGAACATAGCCGATTTAAACCTATAATCTCTTTTAGAGTACTCATGTTTGCAAATGTCACTTGCCTGTTTCATCAGATGACTCTTACATGCTCTTATGGTACAAAAATTCAAATCTTTGCTATCTGCCTTTCCATTCACTATTCTCCAGCAGCGTAACAAGTACATTTTCATGCTATCTCCATTGAAGATACGCATACTGGCTTTCAAAAGCACGATGGACCTATCACTATTAATCTGCATGGGTGTTGTGTTGGCACCAAATATCTCCTTCTCTTTGCACCTCAATTCCGTGAGGAGCTCCTCTACAGCAGTTTGGGTATGTTGTTCACTGATCATAAATGCTACAGGAGTTGAAGCGGACGAAGTGGATGAACTGACTACAATCTCATAATACAAAATCCTTTTCCTTGTTAGTTTAGTCTTAATGATTCCCCCAGTGGCATCCCATGATGCAGCGCTGTCCTTAATCACATCGTGCCACAGTTTCACTCCTGCTTCACTAAAACATATAACCTTAAGGGGACTAACTTTAATAAGTTGAATTAATCATTTTACAACTACACTTTCTGTGTCTTCATCTTCCCAGTCAGCTTTCAGTAGGAAGAGTATGTCTCGTGTGGAGTGTGTGTTTAGGCCAACCCATTTTCTGGCCAGCTGGACAGTTCTATTCGTCATGTCTCTCAGTGCCTTTTGTGGGATGTGTACATTGGCAAATAGATGTAGTATCTTTGCCAGGGCCACTTCTCTCACAGCCTCAAGTTTCATGACTATAGGGGGGGGGGGGCAGATCGATCAGGTTGAGGCGATGGTGAAACTCTTTAGTGAGCTCCTCAAATTGCTCCGCCCACTCGCCAGCGATGTTGAACTTATATGGGTAGGTCTCATTACGGGAATACACCCTGATGGGTTGGCCCATAATTAGAAATGTGGGAGGCTTGTCTCACACACACACACACACACACACACACACACACACACACACACACACACACACACACACACACACACACACACACACACACACACACACACACACACACACACACACACACACACAGTGCTGTCCTGTTCACTGCAGATAGATGATACACTAGTTGGTGTCATGGCTTTGTTTGATTGATTGAATACTTTATTAACAGTTTGTAAAATAGTACAGTGGTACGATTATACAATGATGCTAAAAGGATAACACAAAAAGCCCTAATGGCTTGTTTCCATTGTGGTCCTTTGTGTTCAATTCATCAAGAGGCTAATGGTCTGTATATCCACAGTGGAGGAGTGTTTACTAATGAATGACACTATATCAGTAATTTTAAATGTTGATGAGTTTTTTTTTCATTTTTTTCCCTCAAAATTGTACTTATAGCAGGAAAAAGAATAAAAGCAGATCTATAAGCTTGTGTGCATATAGATTGGCTTTTTGTGTATAGGCTAGGAATAAATGTCATAAGTTAACCACATAAATAATATATTGTGGTGATTGATTTATGTTTTTATTGACAAAACGTGCATACATGCATGACCATATAGTTGTACTTTGTACATAATCTGTCAAAAGGATAAAACAAAAAAGCTCAAGAGGTTATTCCCATTGTGGTCCTTTGAGTGCAAATGATGTGTAAACTGAGTTTACATAGGTACATTCATACCATTTTAACATACTTGATACTTCATACTTGAAGTAAAATAGCAAAGAACAACATGGCTATGTAAAAGAAACCTATTATGTAGGCAACAACAAAACAATGTTTTTGTAGTTGTGAGCATGTAGATTGGCTATTTCTGAACAGCCTAAGTATAAATCAGGCTTATCTATGCTGAATAATTGCAGGAAGCAATGAATATAAATATGGGTATATAAAAGGTAATTATGTAATTCTAGGCGTCTGCTTTAATCAGGGTTGGACTGATAACATATAATTATTACCTAACTACAGCAGAATGGAAGGAGAGGGTTCATTTCCTGAGACATTTAGCAGGGAAAAACGAAATAAATAATATAAGGTTTTCAGGTTACACTTTACAATTGCAGGAGAAACATTAATTAGAGAATGCATGCTTAACCATTCAAATTTTGAATGGTTAAGCATGCATTCTTGAATTTCAAAGTATTTCTAACCTATAATGCAGTGGTTTTCAAACCTTTGAATAAATTCCTGTTACAAATGGCCCATATTTCGGTGTGAAGTGCACATTTGATGGGGGTCAATAGCCTCAATCTGGAACAACCTGGCAAACTTGGAAGTGTTTTAGTATGAGCCATTTAAAAGGCATACATCATAAATGTATTTTTAAAATAGATTTGTGTCTTTTAAAAAACATTTAAAAAATCGTTATTTTGAAGGCAACCGGAAACCTTATTTCTGCTAGCTCGAAAACCGGAAGTCCAATTTCTGCTCACGGAACGGAGCTGTAGTGACGGGTAGTGAGGGGGCGCATCCGGTGAAACCCGGAATTACACTAAATGTAAACAGGAAGTAAACGAGGGTGAAAAAATGGCGTTCGGCCACAAACGGCATTAAAACACTTCTTTATTGAAAGATATGCATTATTACAGTAAACTACTACCCCATAGAAGTAGTTAAGATTTGGGCTTTGGGGTAAGCACCTTTATTTTTAATGTGTACACGTTTGGAGTATCTGAGGGGCATAGTGCAGAAAGTCCATGTCTCCATGGGGGGTGAACCCTACAACTCTCGTAGATTGAAAACGTCAGAATCATAAATACGTCTACGAGAGTTGTATACTACAGCCAGGCTGGAGGAGGAGGAGGAGGAGGAGGAGAAAAAAAACAAAACAAAAAGGAAAGATGGCGACGCCTCGTCGCTGCACTCAGCAGCAACAGAAGTCTCCGCCGTCAGGCTCAGGCTGCATCCCATCACCATCATCGTCCTCTCCTCCGCCCGGCTCTCCCCTCATTCCCCGGGCAGGAGGTGTCTCGCTCCCGGTTGGAGCCGAAGAGTCGCTGAACCCGAGCCTGAAGCCCTCCTCCACCGGCGGCGGCGGTGGGGAGCAGCTGACGACCCCCGCCGGCGCTGCTTCCCCTCCAGACCCCCATAGCAGCAGCAGCAGCGCTGGTTCCCCGACAACCAGTACCAGCAGCAGCGGGACGCCCACCGCCTCTACCCCGGACTCGGTGGACGCCAGCCCCGCGTTCAGGGAGATGTTCTCGGCGTGCAGGACCGGGGACGTGTCCAGGGTGAAGAGGCTGGTGGACGCCGTGAACGTGAACGCCAAAGACATGGCGGGACGCAAGTCTACGCCTCTGCATTTCGCCGCAGGTATTTAATTAATGAAGCTTTATTATCATGAAGCTATAATAATAGCATTTTTTCTATCATTGTCAAAAGACACTGTAACCTGTAACAACCTAGCTCCATAAAGAACCTCTCACTCAGCTATACAGCTCCGTGAGAGGTTCTTAATGGAGCTTGTAATAACCTAATGCAGTGGTTCTCAAACTTTTTCATGTCAAGGACCACCCAAATGATGTCGATTTTGGCTGAGGACCCCCTGTCTCAAAAAATATTTTTGTGCCAGGATTTAAAAAAGAAAAGAAAAGATCTACAAGCTCATAGGTGCCTGTAGATCTGCTGTTTTTAAATGGCTAAAGTATAAAAGGTTAAAGTGGTTAACATTGTTGTGATGATGCTATATTAACACGTTTTGCTGGGGACCCCCTGGATCACCCCCATTAAGGACCCCTGGGGGTCCCTGGGCCCTACGAGAACTAACGACCTAACGGACCCTCATGTCTCAGTGTTACAAATGTTTCCATTTATCACCAATGTTTTCAATACCAATATGTTTCCATTTGTAAATAATGTTTCCATTTGTAAATAATGAAGCCATCCTCATCTTCTTGGTGGCTGGGTATTTTCCAGAGAAGGGATAATAACCAAGCAAGATGTAAACATTGGCTGTAATAATACTGTGGTACTCAGATGATTTCTTCCCACTTAAATTAGTAAATACACAATACCACAATGTAGTAACACTGCAGTAAATATCCTGTATTCCAAATTGTACTGGTATGTATTTACAATACCGAACGTAAAAGTACTGATGCAGAAATTAATCATATTATTGGATTGTAATTAATTATGCATTAATGTGTTAATCACTTTAATGTTGCAGCTGGTGACGGTGGAACATCATAAATTATCGTTGTTTCTGTGTTTTATATCTGCCTTAAAGTGGCAATGTAACTTTCTTTTAATGAGTAATATGTAATTATGTCCAATCTGTATGGTAGAGTAGTGGTTAGCTCAAAGTAACGTAGGAGTACCTCAAAACATAAGTACAGTTACTTGAATAAATGTACTTAGTTACTTTCCACTACTGGCTGTGTACATTAATATAAAAAACAGTTACCAGGATACTTTTTTTCACAATTCAACTACTTCTGGTTCCTTGATCAATAGAGAACAGAAGCAACAGATAAAGATGAATCTTTGCTTCTTGGGGTCCCTGGAACAAAATATTTTGAGATGGGGTCGGCGGCCAAATACATATCATTATGGGGGTCCTTGACATGAAAAGGTTTGAGAACCACTGGCTTCGATAGCTGCTGTAAATGTTTCACTGTTGATAGATGGTACAATGCTCACCATATTCTCTGACTGTCCACAACATATTAAACATAATATGCTTAATGTATATACCTACCCACCACTGTACATATAATGCCTCATATCCACTGTCGATAGTCTGTACTTCTATATCCATTCATTGATGAAAGATGTGTGTGTTCATTACTGGTGATGGTGTATACTTATACATTTGTTTTTCCTTTATCAATAGTTTATACATTATGCTAACTCAGTCAGTCCAAGTGTAGATGGCTATTCTAGATCAGACTTTATAGCAATGATTACAAGAAACATTACTTACAGCACCTTTTTTAAAGAGTGTTCTGTGTGTTCAGTAACAGGGGTCTCTCTAGCTCCTTAAACAAAAACGAAAATAGCTAAAATAGCCCAGGTACAAGCTCACAATGTCTCACGCTATTTTAGAAAATCGATCATTAAGCCATTCAGTCCGGCAGGAACGCATCTGTGTCATTTTAGATTTGAGCTATAACCATTATTTTATACTTTGGCTTTTAAAAAATAGCAGATCTACAAGCTCATTGCCGCGCTATGAGCTTGTAGATCTGCTATTTTTGAAAAATCTTCAACGTTTGTGCAAATCTTCGCTTTAAAATGTATATATATTCAAAGATTTGCACACATTTTCACGATCTTTCAAAAATAGCAGATCTACAAGCTCATAGCGCGGCACTACGAGCTTGTATATCTGCTGTTTTTGAAGAATAGCCAGAGAAATCTAAAATAACACAGATGCGTTCCCGGATTGAATGGGTTCAAATTGATTCTGTTCCATAACGGGTTAAATTGATTAGTACTGTCGCAGACCTAATACGATGCCCTGTGGTCTCCCCCCTCAGGCTTTGGGAGGCGGGACGTCGTGGACCACCTCCTCCAGACCGGTGCTAACGTGCACGCTCGGGACGATGGGGGTCTGATCCCACTCCACAACGCCTGCTCGTTTGGACATTCTGAGGTATGGATTAAAAAACGTTAGTTCCCAAACGTTATGAGACCTGGAACGCATCTGTGTCACTTTTTCATTTGAGCTAAAAAGCATTATTTTACATTATTTTTATTCAAAAATCAAGAAAATGTGTGCAAATTAATACATTTATATTCTTTTAAAGCGAACATTTGAATTCAAATCTTTGCTTCTAGGGGTCCCTGGAACAAAATATTTTGAGATGGGGTCGGCGGCCAAATACATATCATTTTGGGGGTCCTTGACATGAAAAAGTTTGAGAACCACTGATGTAGAAACATACATTTTTCAGAAAACTGTTAGGATTTAGAAGGCATTTGTAGAATCTGAACCTCAGGCCTTAATGGGTTAATCTGGAGGAGGACCCTCTGCATAACTCTGACTCTGAGGGTGTACAAACCCGTAAGGGTCCGCTTTGGTTCCACTTGTACACTCCTCAGAGTTATTTATGGAGGTCTTTGAAATTAAAAAAGGTTCTTGAACCCAGTGGTTCTCAACCTGTGGGTTCAGATGACAGTGAAGTGACAATTTAAGGACTTTTAATACTTTTTTAATACCTCAAAAATTGTCAAATAACATAACAAATAGCAGATCAACAAGCTCACAAACAACGCCTCGCGTAGATCTGCTATTTTCACAATATTTATCTGTGGAACAAACTAAATCAAACTAAATGTAATGCCTCAACTCTTACAAGTGTTTGTCAGGGTGGGGGTCCCAGTTTAAATATGATTATTTTGGAGGGACCCCAGTTTAAATATGATTATTTTGGAGGGACCCCAGTTTAAATATGATTATTTTGGAGGGACCCCAGTTCAAATATGATTATTTTGGGGGGTCCCCAGTTCAAATATGATTATTTTGGAGGGACCCCAGTTTAAATATGATTATTTTGGGGGGTCCCCAGTTCAAATATGATTATTTGGGGGGTCCCCAGTTCAAATATGATTATTTTGGGGGGTTCCCAGTTCAAATATGATTATTTTGGGGGGTCCCCTGTTCAAATATGATTATTTTGGGGGGTCCCCAGTTTTAATATGATTATTTTGGAGGGACCCCAGTTTAAATATGATTATTTTGGGGGGTCCCCAGTTCAAATATGATTATTTGGGGGGGGTCCCCAGTTCAAATATGATTATTTTTTCGGGGGTTCCCAGTTCAAATATGATTATTTTGGGGGGTCATGGTCTGAAAAGGTTGAGAACCACTGCTTGAACCAATGGTTTGGTGCAGAGCCTTGTATTAGAGAGTTGCATCACCTGGGGGGCAGAAAACAGCGCTGGTGGTCACGTGGTTCATGTAAACTCAAAATAGTGACAAACGCTCATGACTCCAGTGCATTCCATTAAACGTCCGGTTCAGGGCGTTGTCACTATTCGCCAATAGAAGGCTCTGTAGAAGACCTGAAGCTCTGAAGTGAACAGAGGTGACACAACTCTCCTTATATGGCTCTGGTTTGGTGATGACATCATTACTGAACTCCATGTTTGGGCAATGACAGACATACACATAAAAAAGATAACTGATTTTTATCAGTTTATGCACTGGCCGGGAATCGAACCCGGGTCACTCGCATGGCAAGCGAGAATTCTACCACTGAACCACCAACGCTATATGAGATATCTGACGAATACGGTATATTAAGGATGACTGCTAGCACTACCATGTCACAGAATCCAGCAAGGTTCTCTCAGCAGGACCACACACACACACACAGGAGGGGAACTTTATTTAATTGTCTCCGCCAGGAGAGTTTGTTTTCACTTTTTGAAACTGGGACTAACATTGGTCAAGCCTCACGTGACACGTGACAATACGGTGAAATAGTGTGATCTGATTGGCTAGTGACGTATAGCGGCCTATAAATACATGTGTCACTTTGAAAGAGTCTGTGCCTCTTTCAAAGTGAGGTAAGACAGGAATAATCACGAAATGGCTGAGAAATGGCGGATACTGTAACAATTGGATAGGACACTTACACAGACAGGACGGATAGGACACTTACATAGACAGGACGGATAGGACACTTATACAGACAGGACGGATAGGACACTTATACAGACAGGACGGATAGCACACTTATACAGACAGGACGGATAGGACAGTTATACAGACAGGACGGATAGGACAGTTATACAGACGGATAGGACACTTGTGTCATGTTACTATGACACAGTAGCATGTTCTATTTTTTGTAAGAATTAGAACATAAGAATTAGAACATTCCCAACATTCCCAACACAAGTCTGCTGGCGGAGACTTGTGCTCCGAGGAGCACATTTTCTAGTTCTCTTTATTCTCACACGATTCTCTTTCAAATATAAAAATATATTACATTTATATATTATATATATATTAATTTAATGTTACATTTATATTTATTTTTAGTTTTACATCGTTTAGGTATGATTGACATTGCAAGTTGGTATTATTCAGAAGCAAAAAAAAAGAAATCGCCATAATTTAGAAATGAGATTGCATAGGTGTCTGAATCGAGATCACAATCTTTTTTTCCATTAATTGTGCAGCACTAATATGGGTGTAAACAGCTTAGTGAATCGGGCCCATAACATTGTAATAAACTTGTGGGTGTTTACATTTTGAGACGACACATTTTGAGATTTCAGGAGGCAATGTGCTCTTGACTGGAATACAGTGTAAGAGTAAATGCACTGGTTTGTTGTTGTTATTAGGTGGTGTCCCTGTTGCTGTGTCAGGGGGCCGACCCCAACGCCAGAGACAACTGGAACTACACACCTCTGCACGAGGCTGCTATCAAGGGCAAGATCGACGTCTGCATAGGTAGGTACTCATGCAACGCACATACAAAAACATAACGTTGCTGTCGCGGCAGAAACCACCTCTCATCTCCATATTATTTTTTGTAAGTTAACGCCCCTATACAGTACTTGATCACACTGCAGCGTCACACAAACGCATCAACGGTAGCAGATCCACAAGCTCGACGCGTTTTGAGCTTGTAGATCTGCTACTTTTTGGCTAATTTGGATCCTAAAAAGGAACAGTTTTGGACATATGAGGTTTCCACCGGACAGAGACGATAACATGCATACATACAGTATGTGTACGCACATGTTTTATAATGTAATCATTTATATCTGCAAAGTAGCTAGTAACAAACTTTTTCAAATAATTGTAGTGGAGTAAAAGTACAATATTTGCCTCTGAGATGTAGTGGAGTAGAAGTAAAAGTATTGGAAATTGGAAATACTCAAGTAAAGTACAAATACCTCAAAATTGTACTGAAGTACAGTACTTAAAGGGGAAATCCACCCATTTTCAATATTTAACTATGTCATTAATATAGCATAAAGGAGTTGTGTGGAAATAAGAAAAAAGTTCCCCCCTTTCTGTGTTGCCTTGAACTGGAGGATTGATTGTGGGTTTAACATTGCAAATTACAACGTGATGACTCATCATGTTGTAATTTGCAATGTTAAACCCACAATCAATCCTCCAGTTCAAGGCAACACAGAAAGGGGGGAACTTTTTTCTTATTTCCACACAACTCCTTTATGCTATATTAATGACATAGTTAAATATTGAAAATGGGTGGATTTCCCCTTTAAGTAAATGTACTTTACTTACTTCCACCACCGTGCATGCATGCTACTCAGTGACTCAATACCATCATCAATATCATCATCAAAGGCCACAAAGTCAGTGTATGAGTTTAATCCGTTAAGGCTGGTTTTACACGGTGAAAAAAGCTTCACACAGTGTTGTTGGCGCACAGTATGTACTGTACTGTATATCCACACTGAGAACAGAAGAGCTGAGGAGTCTGGGACTGTCGGGGATCTCACTCTCTCTTTCCTGAAGTTCAGAGTTATAAACTGTGAGGAACTCTCTCTGTTTTCTTTATCTCATCTAGTATCTGTCTCTCTTTTTGAAGTTCTCTTATCTTACCCTCTCACTCCGTGTTATGTTCTATCTTTGACTCTGTGAAGTGGATATCTAATAAATGCATCTTCACGCCCTCTATATAGGCTGACGAGGGCTCTGGTATGACGCAACACACTACACAAAACAGTGGTTCTCAAACTAAATCTAGAAATGTTTTTGGCCACTTCGGCGCTTCTGAAAATGTTTTATGCCAGGGACCCCCATAAAAGATTTTAAAAATATAAAAAAAGTCAGGGCCTTTCTGTTTGGAGTTTGCATGTTCTCCCCGTGTCGCCTAGGGTAAGTACCCTCACTAAAAACATGCAGTAATCCTGGCGCCTGATGGAGGGGAAAGGAACTGGCTGGAATAACGTGTTCCCTCCACGCGCTACGTCCTACCGGGGAAACTCCCCCCTGTCAGGTGATAAGCAGCGGCTTGCAACGGCTTGCATTGAAGGAAGCATGAGCTCAGTTCGGGGCTCTCCCTAGGCTGGCAGAGAGAGAGTAGCGCCCAGGATTACAAGCTTAGGCCATTGGCACTGGGAGAAAAAAACATGGGTTACAAAAATCGTGGGATGACAATTTGGGGGCGGGGGGGGGGGGGGGTATACATATCATTTTGGTGTTCCTTGACATGAAAAAGTTTGAGAACCACTGAAAAAAAAAAACTGTTAGGATTTAGAAGACATTAGTAGAATCCCCAGAAGCAAAGATTTGAGTTAAAAATGTTTTCAAAAATAGCAGATCTACAAGCTTGTAGCTTGTACGAGCTTGTAGATCTGCTATTTTTGAATAGACCAAATAAATCTAAAATTACACAGATGCGTTCCCGGATTGAATGGGTTAATAAAATATGTGATCTTTTCTAACGCCTAAATTATAGCGATTTAGTTTGATTATAACTGTTGCACCCCTAGCTGGGTACCCCGGTTATCACATAATAAATAGTGACGAGAACATGGGTTTACACTAATAACTCTGCTTCACGGTAATCACTGTGATTTGAAGAAAAAAAACTACACTTAACTTCCCCTGGGATGTGTACTATTATTTCCCACTAACTGTGAAGCAGCAAAATAATCCATAAATTGCATTACTGCTCAGACTCAAGCCTGCACAGGAGACAAAAAAACACATTGATTTTTCTTTTTGCAGTATCTGCTCTGGCCAGCATTGTTTTCAATTGGAAACTGAAACGGCATTGCTGGCTGACTGAACAGCAGTGGTGGAAAGTAACTAAGTACATTTACTGAAGTACTGTACTTAAGTACAATTTTGAGCTATTTGTACTTTACTTGAGTATTTAAAATTGCCAATAATTTTACTTTTACTCCACTACATTTCGGATCCAAGTATTGTACTTTTACTCCACTACATTTATTTAAAAACTTTAGTTACTAGTTACTTTGTAGATTTTGATTATTATTACAAAACATACATTAAATGATTAGTGACGCTATATTAACTCATTTTTCTGGGGACCCCCTGGTGCCGCCCCAAGGACCCCTGGGGGTCCCCGGACTCCACCGTGAGAGCCAATGCAATACACTACACAAGGCCACAAAAGTGTATGAGTTGAATGTGTTATGGCTGGTTTTACTCTGGTTTTACTTTACCTTCACACAATGTTGGTCATTTTAAATGCTTACAGGGTTCTTATTCGTAAAAGAAACAAATGGCCATTTTCTCAACCTTAATCTTATTAACATAATAACTTAATGTTATTAACATACATTCATTAATTAAATACTAAAATTGTGATATTATAAAACATAAAAAACGTATCAGACAGTCAGGGATAAAAATAATTTGAAAAATAGCATATCTACAAGCTCACAATGCATCGCGACGCATTGCGAGCTTGTAGATCTGCTATTTTCAAATGGCCGAAATGTATATAAGTGTTGTAATAATAATCAAAATCTACAAAGTAACTAAAGTTTTCAAATGATTGTAGTGGAGTAAAAGTACAATATTTGCCTCTGAGATGTAGTGGAGTAGAAGTAAAAGTGTTGAAAACCAGAAATACTCCAGTAAAGTAAAACAAATACCTCAAAATTGTACACACAAGTACAGTACTCAAGTAAATGTACTTAGTTTCTTTACACCACTGGTTACACTTAAGTTGCATCGAGTAAAACTCTCTGCAACACACTTTTAGTTTCATCCGCAACACAGCTAAATTTATACTGTAGGGGAGAAGGCCTAATCAAACCATCTAGTAGCTGTTTCCCTCCAAAGTTTCCCTCTGAAATTTACCCTCAGGACTCGATGGCGTTTGACAGCTCTCAGTTTTATCTGGTAAAGCCAATGATTAGAGGGTCTCGGGGCTGAAAACGTTCCCAGCCTGTTCTCAAACTTTAAATGGGTAAGAGGCCCCGGCGCTCGCCGGCTCTGAGCCGGGGCGTGAAAATGCCAGTGCCCAGTGGACCGCTTCTGGCGAGCAGAACTGGGAACTGCGGGATGAACAGCCAATCAAAAACATTGATAACCTCCCATGGTGATAATGTCAAACTAATGACTGTTGATCATCATTTCAAGCCATTGATTTGCTCTCAGTGTAGATCATACATGGGCAACTGGCGGCCCGGGGGGCCACATGCGGCCCCCACCTTCACTTAATGCGGCCCGCAGGTTAATATCGGAATGCTGATATATTATTGATTTTAGCTGTTACTATTCCAAACATGCAAACATGACCCACTTTAATTACTTAACTCTATGGCTGCCAATGACGTATATATACGTCTTTTAATTATCAGCTGTTGTCCGCCAAAGACGTATATATACGTCATGGAAAAAAAGGAAAAAAAAAAAAAAAAAAATTCAAAAAAAAGATTATTATTATTTTTTTGCATTTTTTTATAATTTCAACCCTTGTCGAATTACGAACAGATTAGGAGCTAAAAATGTTCGAAGATTTGCTGCTCCATTCACTTCAATGTTAAAATTCAAACGGACAAACAATTCACTTTGTTTTTTGGTTTAAAACTACTGGTTTTGAGCTATATTGAAACATCAAACAACACATGTCAACGAGGTCAAAATGACCTCGTTGACATTTGTGAAACCACACCTGAATCTCATCTGTGATTAGAAACCATCTGGGGATCAATCATACTGGAGGAAAAAAATCTGTGGCTACGCGAACAGGTACCAAAATCATGGCAAAACCCTGGCAGAGGCTACAGACTGTTCTGAAAAAACTCTGGCAGGCAGAGAGTTAAAGGTAGGGTAAGTGATATTTTTTGGTTAAAACAAAAAGTATTTTGTTAAAAGGTTAAAGCACTATGCAAGGGATAATGCATGGGGAGGTAGTCATTATTGAAATTTAAAGCCCGACAGGGCGATTAACCACCGAGACGAAGCCGAGGTGTTTAATCGCCCTGAAGGGCTTTAAATTTCAATAATGACTACCTCCCCATGCATTATCCCGCTTATTACACGGCTACTTAATACATACATAAATACATTTACCCAAAAGTAACAACAAAACGAAGTATTTCCTTGCTTACGGCAATGAAAGTATTCCATAAGTATTGGGCTGGGCGGACAAGTTCGCCTCGCAAAAACAAATGACGAAATGGAAAAAAACTCGCCCCAAAACACACTCGCCCCCCATTCTATTTACTGCCGATTTGCCTGTAATACCGCCGGATTTGCCCCAGGGCGACTATGTTTTGGGGCGAGCGTTTTGGTATTCCCCCGTTGTTGTGCCACGATAAACAAGGAAGTGCAGTGGATCAAATAGAATGACTTTTCGGTTATTGCATCGTCTATTTCTCACTTCAAATGTTTTCAAAAACATTCTTGAGAGCAACGTTTAGTTGTAAATGACATTGGTTGTTTGTTTACATGGCTGTCAATGTTGGATAAAGCATAAAATCAAGCAGCGCAGGTTGATATGAGCAGGTGTTCTGAGTCTCTGATTACACAGTTTCCTCGTCGGTCTCACCGGTCATTATCATCGGTCATTATCCAGAAATAATGACCGATGACTGACCAATCAGAATCGAGCATTCAACCAAGCCGTGTAATAAATTCGGATAGTAATCATAGCTATAGAGTGTTTGTTCAGTAACAGGAGTCTCCCCGTCTCTCCAGCTCTTTAATAAACAGAAAATACATTTTCCGGTAGGTGTCAAAATCTCAGCCAATCAGGAGAAAGTACCCATTTTTAAGCTTCATTTTTATAGTGTTCCAGTTCCAATTTTGTCTGCTCATTTCTTAGTGTCATCACTTCCAATTTCACTTGTTTAATCTATATCCTGATTGATTTCTCTATCCTGATTGGATAAAATTGGAAATGAAACTGAAACTGAAACGAAAATGCAGAGACAAGGAGACTCCTTTTACTGAACAAACACTCTGTAGCAATGAGTACTATCAGAATATAGAGCTATTTAACACTTATTTTAACCAAAGAAAATTACTTACCCTACCTTTAAGTCTATATTAGTAGCTTAATGACTAGTATTAAAGTTCTATTTGTCTTTTTTTTATGTCCAATGTATTTGTAATTAAGTTCAAGTTAACATAAGTATAACTAAATGCATTTGAGATTAAATAAAAAAAAATGACTTTTTAGGATTGAAAAAAAAAGCTCCCCCCCCAAAAAAATAAAACTGCACCCAGCGGCCTATAACCCTAGTTCAACGGTAAGGCCGACATAAATGGCAGTGGATGTGTTGGATGCAGCTCAAAGTGAACTTTACTCAGGTATCTAGTTCGTCGCCGTCCGACCCTCCTTGTCCGAGTTATTAAAGGAAAACGGGCGACAATGGCCAAAACTCAATTGAAAATCGGCGATCGAACTGAGCAGTCCAATCTGCTCAGTTCAAAGCTTGTTGGATGCGTGACTTTGAGGACATTAAAGCACGTTTAAGCACTTTTCTGTTTTTTCCAGGTTTTCGGGCCTAAAGGTATGGTAATTGTTATAGGGCCGAGCCTCGGGCCGGCCCAGTTAGGGCCCAGTTAGGCCCAGTTAGGGCCCGGCCGTTCATTTTCAGGCCCATTGAGAACTCTAATGCACGTGCACATGCATGCACGTGCACTCACACATACTCTGATCAGTTTGAAAAAAGCAGTGTACACAGCGTTGGTTCTCAAATTGGGGTCCGGGGACCCCCAGGGGTCCTTGAGGGAGTTCCAGGGGGTCCCCAGCTAAATGGCCCAAATGGACCCTAACGGGTCCATTTGCTTCCATTTGTACACTCTCAGAGTTACATTGTAATTGATTTTACAATATAAATTGGGGTCCCAGAGATAGAAATGCCATTACATGGGGGTCCGTAGCCTCTAATGCATGTTAAACTGGGGGTCCTTGAAATTAAAATGGCTGAGAATCACTGCTAGAGCCGTAAAAAAAATCTTCTCTTATGGGGGTCCCCTGGAATATCTTTTCAAATGGGGGTCCGCGGGCTAATAAGTGTCAATTTGGGGGTCCTTGACATGAAAAGGTTTGAGAACCACTGGTCCACAGGACGTGCAGTTGGGAGATGCTTACAGAGACAGAGAGACGGAGAGAGAGAGAGAGAGAGAGAGAAGAAATGACTGCCTTCGGTAGAGCTAACTTAAAAAAAAAGAAAAGAACTGGGTGCAGGGAGAGTTTGTTATTCAGCTCGTATACCTGTTAGGGAGTCACGTGACATCTCTCCTCTCCTCTCCTCTCTACTCTCTCATTTTTTCCTTCCCTCCGTTCGCCCCCTCCCTTTTATAGAGCTGAATCCTCCTATTCTCTACCCTTCACATGTTACCCAGCTCCAGTTAGTGTTGATTTTGACAGCAAATTTTGATTCGGTTTTAGTCATAGTCTTTTGAATAGAATTCCATTTAGTTTTAGTCATCTGAAATGTTTTAGTTTTTGTCCAGTTTTAGTCGACTAAATATCATAAGATTATAGTCGACTAAATCTACAGTTGATTTAGTCGAATAAAATGCATTTTTGGCGGTGCCTTGATGGCGTCGTAATGGTTGATTTTAGTCTTGGTTGCATGCTGAAAATAGACGATCTACAAGCTCACAACGCGCCGCGCTGCGACGCGTTGTGAGCTTGTAGATCTGCTATTTTCAGAGCGCAACACCCGAGCTTAACCGAACATGAAATGCCTTGTCTTTTAGTTCTACTGGATCTCTTTGAATCTCCACTAGTCCCCTCACTAACATTTTAGTCTAGTTTTTATTTAGGACGAAATTGTCGATATATTTAGTCTTAGTTTCAGTCATCATAGCTTAGTTTTTATTTCGTTTTTTATGTAGTTTTCGTCAGTGAAGAAAAGGTAGTCGACGGACATTTTTCGTCATAGTTTTAGTCGACGAAATCAGTCACTTTGTATCGGTACGCCTCTCTCTCTCTTTCGTCTGCTCTTCAGCCCCCTTTCCCCCATCCTCTGCTGCCCCCCCCCTCACCTCTCTCAATCCAGTGGTGTACAGTAACTAAGTACATGTACTCAAGTACTGTACTTAAGTACAATTTTGAGGTGTTTTTTTTTACTTTACTGGAGTATTTCCAATTCTCAATAATTTTACTTCTACTCTCAAATATTGTACTTTTACTCCACTACGACTATTTGAAAACTTCAGTTACTAGTTACTTTTCAGATATAAATTATGATTTTATGAAACGTACATTAACCACTTTAGCCCTATGTTATACATAGGCTGTTTGAAAATAGCCGATCTACAAGCTCGTAGCTTGTAGATTGGCTATTTTCAAACAATTTAGCACTTTTACGTTTGGTACTTTTAAGTATATTTTGATGCCAATACTTTTGTACTTTTACTCAAGTAACATTTAGAACGCACGGGCCTTTACTCGTAACAGAGTTTTTTTTTTTATTGTGGTATTGCTACTTTAACTTAAGTAAAATATCTGAGTTATGCCACCACTGCTGTCATCCTCTCTCAACCTTCCCCCTCCTGTCCTTATCTCCCTCTCTGTCTCTCTCTCTCTCTCTCTCTCTCTCTCTCTCTCTCTCTCTCTCTCTCTCTCTCTCTCTCTCTCCTCCTTATCCCGATCTCCGCTGCATCGCTCAGTCAGTTGGAGGAGAGGAGGCGCAAGTCTCTCCGCTCTCCTCCGTTCAGATTAGCCTCAGTCAAATGTCCCCTCATCCCTCCCTCCTTCCCTCCCTCCCTCCCTCCTTCCTTTCCCTTTTGTCCGTTTTCTTTTGTTTTGTTTCTAATATGTATTCTAGTGTTAGCTTAGCGTAGTTACTTACAGCTTTAACCCCCCCCCCCCCCCCCTCCACGGCTGTTTAGCGTAGCTCGTCACGTATAGCTTGTGTTTCTTCCTGCTGGGTCTGCTGCTTTGCTGCTGTGGTTGTGGTTAGAGGTCCTCTCTCTCTCCTCTCTCTCTCTCTCTCTCCACTTATGCTGTGTAGCCTCTCCTCCTCCGTAGCAGCAGCGTAAACCAAACCCCTAGCATGTCTGTTTACCTCAGCGGCATGGTGGTGAGGGCTCCTTCCCCCCGAGGGGCCGGGGCAGGAGGAGGAGGAGTAGGAGGACCCGGGGAGAGGGAGGAGGAGGAGACGGCGGTCGGAGGAGCGACAGAGACAGACGGAGGAGCGGCGGAGCAGGAGGAGGAGGGAGGGAGAAGCGGGGGGAAAGAAGCAGCAGGGGTCGGTCTGGTGGCGGCGGTGCAGCTAGGAGGGGGACAGCAACAGCGGGGGAGCATGATGAGGGACAGTGGAGGAGGAGGTGGAGGTGGAGGTGGAGGAGCGGGGTTAGGAGGAGGTGCGGCTGTGGTGTGTCGTCGGGGACGGGGACGGGGGGTGTGCGTGTCGGTGGTCCACCAGGAGCTGAGCTACTCCTCGTCTCTGTGTCTGCCCTGTTGTTGTACCACAGTGTTGCTGCAGCACGGCGCCGAGCCCGGCGTGCGCAACACGGACGGCAAGTCGGCGCTGGACCTCTCTGAGCCCACCGCCACGGCCGTGCTCACCGGTCAGTCTGCTCACTTTATTTATTCATTATTACACACTGTCTGTCTGTGGGTCTCTCTCTCTCTCTGCTGACCTGTCTGTCTGTCTGTCTGTCTGTCTGTCTGTCTGTCTGCTGACCTGTCTGTCTGTCTGTCTGTCTGTCTGTCTGTCTGTCTCTCTCTCTGCTGACCTGTATGTCTGTCTGTCTGTCTGTCTGTCTGGATGTATGTCTGTCTCTCTGGCTAGAGTAGTGGTTCTCAAACTTTTTCATGTCAAGGACCCCCCAAAATGATATGTATTTGGCTGCGGACCCCCCCCCCCATCTCAAAACATCCCAGAAGCAAAGATTTGAGTTACAAATGTTCGCTTAAAAAAATTATATATATTCAAAGATTTGCACACATTTTCAAGATTTTTCAAAAATAGCAAATGATATGTATTTGGCTGCGGACTCCCCCCCCCCCAACTCAAAAATATTTTGTGCCAGGGATTTTTCTAAAATAGCAGATCTACAAGCTCATAGCTATGAGCTTGTAGATCTGCTATTTACAGACCCCCAGGACCCCTGGGGGTCCCCAGACCCCACTTTGAGAACCAATGCCTTACACTGTCTGGGTCTCTCTACTGATCTGTCTGTCTGTATGTCGGTCTGTCTGTCTGTCTCTCTGGCTATAGGTTTAATCTGTCTCTCTCTCTGGCTGTCTCACATTCTCTTTCTCTCTCTCACACTTTCTCCTCTGTCTCTCGCTATCTGTCTTGTTTCTTGTCTCTCTCTCTCTCTTGATTTCTCACTCTCTCTCTCTTTCTCTCACCTCCCTCTTTCTCTCTCTCCTCCTCCTCATCTTGTCTGCCCCTCAATCTCTCTTTTTGCCTATAGCTCACTTTCTCTCTCTCTCTCTCTCTCTTTTCTCTCTTGCTTTTTTGCACCATCTCTTTCTTTTGACCTCTGTCTCTCTTGACCTCTCTCTCTCCTGTTTCTTCACTCTTTCTTTCCTGCATTTCATCATCCCCCTTTTCTTTCTTCTCACACACACTTTTTTGGCGAGGTCACACTCACAGATTCCTGTCTTTCTTTCTTTTTTTCTCTTCCCTCTCTCTTTTTCTTTCTTACTCCCTCTCTTTCTCTCTCTCTCTCACACCCCCACACACCTCTCTGTCTCTCTCTCTCTCTGTCGCAGTCTGTGTGTTTTTGGTTTATAATTATGCTACCTGGCTGTTAATGATTCTGCATTCTGTGCTGGATGTGCTAATTGTTATGGAACATGGTGTGTTTATGTATTTTAACCCATCTGGGTGTCATTAAGAATTCTTTGGCTATTCAAAAATAGCAGATCTACAAGCTTGTAGTGCGGCACACGCTACGAGCTCTGTAGCTAGATCTGCTATTTTTGAAAAACTTTGAAAATGTGTGCAAGTCTTTGAATATATATATATATATATATTTTTTTTTTAAAGCGAACATTTGTAACTCAACAGTTTTCTCCAAAAAACGTATTGTTGCTTTAATATCAGTGGTTCCCAAACCTTTCCATGTCAAGGACCACCAAAGATGATATGTATTCGGCCGCGGACCCTCTCAAAATCTCAAAATATGTTGTTCCAGGGACCCCCACCAGCAGCAAAGATTTGAGTTACAAATGTTCCCTTTAAAAAAAAAATATATATATATATATTCAAATATTCGCACAAAATTGGTGCGAAGGACCAGTTAATGGTCAAGATTTTTCAATAATAGCAGATCTACAAGCTCGTAGCGCGGCGCTCGGTGCTTGTAGATCTGCTATTTTTGATTGGCCAAAGTCAATGGCTTATTGACTGTGGAGTTGTTGTTGTGATGGAGGTGTGTGTGTGTGTGTGTGTGTGTGTGTGTGTGTGTGTGTGTGTGTGTGTGTGTGTGTGTGTGTGTGTGTGTGTGTGTGTGTGTGTGTGTGTGTGTGTGTGTGTGTGTGTGTGTGTGTGTGTGTGTGTGTGTGTGTGTGTGTGCGTGCGTGCGTGCGTGTGTGTTCTATTCATGGTTATATAAGTTGTAATTTTGTGCAATTAATTGTGGTTTGGAGATAGTAAAAAAAAAGAAGCAAAATAGGTCAAAATGGCTCATTGTCAGTATCAGCTGAGCAAAGAGGGTTAGTCTTTGAATATTTCTTTCTTCCTTAATTTCTTTATTTCTCTCTCTCTCTCTCTCTCTCTCTCTCTCTCTCTTTCTCTCTCTCGTTTCTGAGGATTCCTTCCATTCTATGCCCAAAGTTTCCCCTGTCCTCCATCCATCACTCTTAATTATGTCCAAGGTTATTCCCTTTCGTACCCTGTTTTAATCTGTGCCTTAGGTGGTTGACTACATCTCACATTACTGTATTTCGCTGAAGATGACGGGTACTGTTGATGATGACAGGAAAGACTTTGAGCAACGGGTTGGTTTTGGTGCATCCCTAAAGGTGGCCAGTGGCGTGCACAGACATTTTGAGGGGCAGGCGCTCAAGTAAATTGTACTTTTTTTTGTTTACTTGGTCTTCTCTTTTTTCCCTCTACACCTATAACTCTTTGCCAAAAATAGCCGATCTACAAGCCCACAACGCCTCGCGCTGCGAGGCGTTGTGGGCTTGTAGATCTGCTATTTTTGGCTAAAGTTCTCCTCAGAAAAGGGATGCTAGGTTTCGAGTGGTTATGGTAAAAAGAAAAATCATATCACATAAAGATTTGGCAGACCCCCTGTAGTAATTCTGAGGACCCCCTAGGGGTCCCGGACCCCCTGTTGAAGACCCCTGCTGTAAACTGAAAAAAAGGGCACTTCTGGTCAAGAGGGCAAAGGGCAGGTGCTCTAGCGCCACCTAGAGTCTATCTGTGCACGTCCCTGAAGGTGGCTCTCCACCAAACAGACTACTTCAGACTGCAACAGACTGGTAATCTGTTGGCATTTAGTTCAGGATAAGCAGTCGGCCGATGTGCACATTGTTGTGCTTAAAGTAATACTACGTAACTTTTTCAACAAAACTAAAGTTAAATTGTATATCTTTTGTGAGTGGCAAATGTTTCACAACACCCACTCCATGAATTTCACCCCCGAAAGCCTTTTATAAACTGTTTTATATTGAAACGGTGGCTAGGGTAGTCATTCCCGCGAAAATGACGTCATCCGGCCGGAGAACGGAAACGGAAATGCACCGGTTTCCTGTTTGGCCAGGAACTACCGTGCTAATAACAAAAAGGAATCTCACGCTGTTTTTAAGAGATTGTAGGATTTGAAGATCGAAAAACAACAGCAAAGAAAACACAGCTCACGGTAACTAAAGCTCCACTGGCTAAGAGAAACGATCCACAGATAGTATAAAACAATTAAAAGAACGCTTTTTGAAACGCTTCCGTCTTCCGGTGAAAACAAATGGAATTCTGGGTAACGCAGGAATAAATGAACGACCTGCAGTGACGGTAATGACCAGCAGAGGCTGCTAAAAATTGTTATTTGTGGACCTGCATTGTATTACTTTGATGCGTTAGAGCTGGCAGGCTGGCCTGCCGGTGTTGCCAGGCCTGCTTATTATAAGCGACTTTGGGCTTGTTTGTCCTGTTAAGTCGCTTGTAAATATTCATAGTTGCTGGTTGGTTTTGTTTGGGCTTGTTTCTGAAGTGCAGTTGTTTACTTGGGCTGGCTTTCAAGATTCCTTTTGAAAATAGCTGATATATTGATATAGGGCTCAAGTGGTGAAACTGGTCGCTTCTTTTGGGCTTGTTTTCATAGACCTGGTCGCTTGTTTCACTCACAAAATTTGGCGATTAGGGTTAGATAGAGGCCTGGACCCGACGGAACGATGAATAGCCAAAGTAGTAAAGTTTTTGTTTTTCCATTTCCTGAAAAGTAACAGTTTTGGACATAGCGTACAAGGTCTCCGCCCGATACCGCCGATAGGCTCATTTTCCCTCACAGACTTGAATAGGCTGTTAGTTTTACACGTCTTGTCGTAGACATATACGTGTGAGCCCCCATGAGAGCGTGTGGATGTGAGTGTGTGTGTGTGTGTGTGTGCACATGAACATGTTTCCCCCCCCCCCCCCGTGCATGGCCCATATTACCCATCCTACCGTTAACACCCTGTTCTGTCTTCCAGGATTTAACCCATTAAGACCGGGAACGCATCTGTGTAACCGCTTTAACTATTATTTTATACCTTTTTTTTCTTTGTTTTTTTAAGATATTATTTGGGGCTTTTATGCCTTTATTTGGACAGGTGAGTAGGCTGACAGGAAATGGGGAGAGAGATGGGGGGGGGGCATACAGCAAAGGTCGTCGGAACCGGCGACATGCTGTCATGCTGGATTACCAGTTTATGTGGTGTGCGTCTGGACCGCTAGGCCAGCGGACGCCCCAAATCTGCTGTTTTTTAATAGCAGATATACAAGCTCATATGAGCTTGTATATCTGCTATATATACGCTTGTAGATCATTTTTGTGCAAATCTTTGAATATATATATATTTTTAATGCGAACATTTGTAACGCAACTCTTGGCCATAGACCCCCATCTGAAAATATGTTGTTCCAGGGACCCCTAGAAGCACAGATCGGAGTTAAAAACGTTCGCTTTAAAACACACATATTCAAGATTTTTCCCCCAAAAAATGCAGATCTACAAGCTCGTAGTGCGGCACTCGAGCTTGTAGATCTGCAATTTTTTGAATAGCCAAATGAATCTAAAAAGTGACACAGATGCGTTCCCGGTCTTAATGGGTTAAAGGTAGCCTAATATTCCCCCCACTGCGGCCCTGCAGCGCCGCTGCCAGAACACTGTGTGTTGATAGAAGTTTAAATTGGCCCATAAATTATACCTCCACGGCTCCACGGAACATCCTAGAAACCGCCTCTCAAAGATGATGGACTCACAGCCATGGCAAGCCGGTGGCTGCAGTGCTGAGAGAGAGAGAGAGAGAGGGTGGAACCAACTTGAATTTACATATTTTTTTAATATACCGGCATATATATATTTAATATTTCTTAAAGCGAACATTTTGTAACTCAAATCTTTGCTTCTGGGGGTCCCTGGAACAAAATATTGTACAAATGTTTGCTTTAAAATATATGTCGTAATGAGCTTGTATATCTGCTATTTTTGAATAGCCAAAGAAATCGATGGATTAAGCACATGCACCTGGGCATGCCATAATATCTGTTGGGCAGTCTACCTGTAATATATTACTTTCCCCAGTGACTACTAACTAGTAGTGTAACTTAAACATAACCGTTATTACATTTTCCAACATGTAACTTCGAGTTACTAGTTACAATGAACGTGATTTGATCTTTGACCGAACATTCTGTGAAAATAGCCGATCTGTAGACTGTTTTTCACCAGAGAGATTTGGTGAGGGGGGCCTAATATAGTCCAGACCCCTGGGGGACCCCGGTCAACGAAGTATATAGAGTTTTTAAGGTGTTTTAAAAGGTCCTCTGTCTGCCCTCGGCATAGCACCTCGGGAGTTGGGTGTATGTTGCATAATGCAGTGGTTCTCAAACTTTTTCATGTCAAGGACCCCCAAAATGATATGTATTTGGCCGCGGACCCCCATCTAAAATATGGTGTTCCAGGGACCCCCATGGTTTTAGTTAATGTTCGCTTTAAAAAAATAGAAATATTCAAAGATTTGCCCCAAAAAATTACGACTTTTCCAAAAATAGCAGATCCCCCCCCCCAAGGACCCCTGGGGGGTCCACGGACCCTACTTTGAGAATGCACAGAGAACCCATAGGGAGGAGCTGTTGAATCACAGCTTTTCTCTCAGAACCTGGTGTTGAAGGTCAAAATGAACATTTCTTTCCCCCATGGGGCTGAGAGCCAACCGGGGCGGAGTGGTGTTGAGACAGCCCTCAGTGTCAAGTGTAGATATAGTAGAGTGCACCAGTGCATATCAATATGGCCTCCACACACCACAGTTTGTTCTGTGTGCTGTTGGTACTTACTAACTTTCACAACGACACCCAGGGTTGGATTTTTTCGGGGGTGTGGTGGGGTGCAGTGGTGGGAAAAGTACTCGCAAGCCTAGAATCAAGCCATCCAGGGTCCTGGTGAATCATGACCATTAAACCATACTACTAGTGTATGTTGAGGCTGAGGGAATCACTAATTGTGCGTGTGTGCGTGTGCGTGTGCGTGCGTGCGTGTGCGTGCGTGCGTGCGTGTGCGTGCGTGCGCGCGTGTGTGTGTGTGTGTGTGTGTGTGCGCGCGCACGCGAGGGAGTATGCTGAACTCACCTCCAACACAGCTGTGGAGCATTGGAATGCTGGGCTGTTTTAAAGCTGTGTCACTTTATGGTTGGCATATCTTTTCACTGCAGGGGTAATCCGTCTGTGCTATGCGGGAATTAATTATTTTCTTTGTTGGCCCTTCTGACATTTTGATTGTTGGCCCTTCTGATTCCCTGCACCACAGGAGAGAAAAAGCAAGTGGTGTGTGCTTGTTGTTGTAGAAATGTACAGTAAGAAGATAGGTCTGTATATCAGTCGTCATTGATCGTGCAGCAAGTCTTCTCGTTGTCCGCTCTCCCCTTTGAGAACGGTGGTTCTCAAAGGTTTTCATGTCAAGGACACACAACATTATATGTATTTGACCACCATGTCAAAATATGTTGTTCCAGGGACCCCCCCCCCCCCAGAAGCAAAGATTTGAGTTACAAATGTTTGCTTAAAAAATATATATATATTCAAAATTTTGCACAAATTGTCTCGACAGTACAAATGGAACCAAATGGACCCTTATGGGTCCATTTGGTTCCATTTGTACACTCTCAGAGTTAAATTAACATTGATTTTACAATATGAATTGGGGTCCCAGAGATAGAAATGCCATTAAATGGGGGTCCGTAGCCTAATGCATGTCAAACAGGGGGCAGAATCACTGCTGTAGAGCTGTAAACATCTTCTCTTATGGGGGTCCCTGGCACATCTTTTCAAATGGGGGTCCGCAGGCTAATAAATGTCAATCTGGGGGTCCTTGACATGAAAAAGTTTGAGAACCACTGATGTACACAAACCAAAACCACGCATTGTGAGCTTGTAGATCGGCATTTTTTTTTAATTTTTATTAAAAAACAATGTATCCCACGATTTTGTAACCCTTTTTCAGCTGGTGCCAATTATCTAAGACTTAGAAAGGCGGGAGGAGTGTAGCGCTCAGGATCACTTAGATTCTAAGTGATCCTGGGCGCTACACTCCTCCCGCCTTTCTAGGGAGCCCAGAGCCGAGCTCATGCCTCCTTCAATGCATGAGAGCCAACTGACCTTCTTGTCACCTGACAGGGGGGAGTTTCCCCGGTAGGACGTAGCGCGTGGAAGGAACACGTTATTCCATCCAGTTCCTTTCCCCTCCATCAGGCACCCAGGCTGTCATGGGGGAGGCCGGAGGCGGTATAGCGACCAGGATTACTACATGTTTTTGTGAGGGTATTAACTACCCTAGGAGACACGGGGAGAACATGCAAACTCCACACAGAGTAGGGCAGGCCCTTTCGCCCAACGGCTATTTTTCGGCTATTTTCAAATGGCCGAAATGTATATATAGGGCTGAACGTGGTTAATGTATGTTTTGTAATAATGATCTAAATCTACAAAGTAACTACATTAACTAAAGTTGTCAAATCATTTTATTGCAGTAAAAGTACAATATTTGCCTCTGAGATGTAGTGGAGAAGTAAAAGTATTGAAAATTGGAAATACTCCAGTAAAGTAAAAAAAAAAAAAAAACTCAAAACTGTACTTAAGTACAGCACTTGAGTAAATGTACTTAGTTACTTTATTTACACCACTGCATACAACGTATTGCAGACATTGCCTGCTTTTTGGCTCTGGAAGCCAACTAGAGGCCTGTTTAGTGAAGCAGAGAGAGAGAGAGAGAGAGAGAGATATTTCTCACCACAGTTTGCATCAGGAGAACTGATCCTAACCTTGCACACAGAGAGAGAGAGAGAGAGAGAGAGAGAGAGAGAGAGAGGGGGAGAGAGAGGGGGGGGGTAACAGAGAGAGAGACTACAGCTAGAGAAAGAGAGAGTCCATTAGCTGCTATTAATTACCTCTCTCTGCTTGGTATTCACAGACTAGCTTCTAATGAGCCTCAGGGAGATCAATTCTCTACGACCAACTCCAAGTCCACACGCACACGCACACACGCACACACGCGCACACGCACACACACAGTCAGTGTGGGTGCTTACAGGTCAGTTTTTACACTCTGTGTGTTCAATTAACCCATTCAATCCGGGAACGCATCTCTGTCATTTTAGATTTCTTTGGGCTATTCAAAAATAGCAGATCTCCAAGCTCATAGCGCAGCACCTCTACGAGCTCATAATTCTCAAAGCTCAAAATGATATGTATTACGGACCCCCATCTCTAAATGTTTTGTACCAGGGACCCCCCAGAAGCAAAGATTTGAGTTACAAATGTTCGCTTTAAAAAACATATATATTCAAAGATTTGCACAAATTTTCAAGATTTTTCAAAAATATTTTGAATAGCCCAAAGACATTTTAAAATGACACAGTATGCGTTCCCGGTCTTAACACTACCACCGCCAGGCCCGTAGCCTACGGGCCGATAAATCCAACCGTAAAGCGCCGATCCCGTAGCCTACGGGCTGTGGTGCTTTTTCCTTTTTTTCGATTTTTTTTTTTTTTCAATTCTCGATACGGCACATTTCATTGTAACACCACCGGAAACAGAATTATTCGGGATCCGGTTTTGCCGATCCCGTCGGCCCCTGTTCTAATGACAAAACTGAAACCCCATTTTCTCCTTGTATTTTTTCTCCTCGGTGATCACTGTTTAACATAAACCGTTCTAACTACAACATGGCGGCTCCGTTTGACACGTGGTTTTCACTGCTCGAACCAGGCAGATCTCCACGATGTTTATAAACAGTGCACAGCTCAATTTTAAGGATTTTAACAAGGTGATGTGAAAAAAACAAAAAACAACAATAAAACGTTGGCACTGGTGAGTACATTATGAGATTAACCTCTGGCGGTCAATGTGTTAATGGTTAATGACATATATATGCTGTTCCGCACAGCATGGCATGGACAAATATATGAAAATAAAAGTGGTAATTTTAGATTTATTTGGGCTATTCAAAAATGGCAGATATACAAGCTTGTATATCTGCCATTTTTTTAAAATCTTGAACATTTGTGCAACTCTTTGAATATATATAGTTTAAAGCAAACATTTGCAACTCCAATCTTTGCCTCTGGGGGGTCCCTGGAACAAAACAGTACGTTGCTATAGCAGTGTTGTTGCTCCAACTTTTCCATGTCAAGGACCCCCAAAATGATCTGTATTTGACCGCGGACCCCCATCTCAAAATATGTCGTTTTCAAATGGCCAAAATGTATAAAAATCCTTTGAAAATTGTAGAAGTTGTTAATGTATGTTTTGTAATAATAATCAAAATGTACAAAGTAACTAGGATCTTAAGTTTTCAAATAATTACAGTGGAGTAAAAGTACCAAATTGTCCTTAAGTACAGTACTTAAAGGTAGGGTAAGTGATTTTCTTTGGTTAAAATAAGTGTTAAATAGCTCTATATTCTGATAGTACTCATTGCTATAGAGTGTTTGTAGATCTGCTGTTTTCTAAATATTTTAATACATTTTATACATTTGAAAACTTGTGAAATGGGACATTCTGCATAATGAGCACTTTCTACTTTTGGTACTGTTTGTACATTTTGATACCATTTACTTTTACTAAAGTACATTTTGAATTCGGGACTTTTACTTGTTACTTTTACTACTTTTTTACATTGCAGTATTGATACTTTTACTTCAGTAAAAAAATACGAGTGCTTTTTTCCGCCACCGCTTATGAGAAGGAGAAAGATACACCACAGCAAGACGGGGTCTAATAATGACCCATTCTTCCATCCATGAGGCCAGTGTAGTGCATGACGTCAGTCATCTATGACGTCAGTACCGTCCGTGACGTCCATATATGGGCAACGTTTCCACCCTATACAACCTCCATGAACTAAAATGAAAACAAGAATTCATTGGATATAAACATATCCAATTTGACTGTGTAGGTAGGTTTTGTGCACGATCGTTAAAGACTGTACAAGCACGTTCTGCAACACGACCTGTGATCCACAAGGCCCACTGCCTCCATCTAGTGGCGTTACAGAAATATAGCACCCTGGCACACTGTCCTTAGCCTTTTTTTTTTAGGTTGGTCTGTCGGACGCACACGCACACACACACACACACACACACACACACACACACACACACACACACACACACACACACACACACACACACACACACACGTACGTGCACACAGGTGTTCTGAACAACATAACAATTTGAATGCACCATAGAGTTAAAAAATCACACCCTGTGTGAAGGTAGCGGCGCCTTTGAATACATTATGTCATCGATATGTGTTTATAATGTGTTTATAGCCATGTGTCATGTGAAGCTTGACCAATCACTTTGTTGACGGGTCTGACCAATCAGAGCGTCGACGACAGATAAAGTTAAATTGAGGATCTAACTTTAAATAACTTACCTAGAAGGAGACTTTAGCCAAATAAAAATATATACAAAAAAAAACATGAGGAAATAAAAAATAAACCTTGACATCATAGTGATGTCATGAATAGTCCCCTTGCCTGACAAATCACAACCTTGACGGGCCTGACCAATCAGAACCTTGACGGGCCTGACCAATCAGAACCTTGACGGGCCTGACAAATCAGAACCTTAACGGACTCTTAGATTCTCGATCGTCTCTATCAAACCATTCTGTCATAACGGATGACTGGGTCCCAAACTCAGACTTTCTATACATTCACCCTTCATCTGTTCTTGTATCTTTCTCCTTCTATTCGTCATATTAACTTTAAATAACTTACCTAGACGGAGACTTTAGCCAAATGAATAATAAGATGAAGTCATTGTCATCGTTTATATAGACATCGAATTCTATATTCATGACATCATAGTGATGTCATGAATAGTGACCAATCACAACTTTGGCGCACCTGACCAATCAGAACGTTGACGCACCTGACCAATCAGAACGTTGACGCACCTGACCAATCAGAACGTTGGCGCACCTGACCAATCAGAACGTTGACGCAAAAGCCAGGCATAGAGGGCTAATATCCGCTCTATACCTAAAGGTATAGAGCGGCTAGCGCCGCTAAAAATAATAGAGAGGGCACTGGATATCGCTTCCCATCCACTTGCGTTGAGTTGCTCACCCAGCGCATGAGGCGAATTCACCCCTTCTTCCGGGTTGTGAAGTGTGATGGGCGAGGCCTGTTTGGGGCCACTGTGACACGTTTTGCGTCTTGCGTAGGCCTGTCACTATTACTATTTTCTCCTGATTGCAATGATTTACTAAACGCGTTTTATATAAAACGCATCGTGATGTGACCCCATTTGATCCTTTAGATCGGCTATTTCCACTATTAATGTTTATTTATTTAAGTAGTAAATATGTGTTGTTTGTCATATCTGCCCTGTGCAACCTTTGTTTACGAAGGCTACAATTTTTTATTCATAATGTTCCAATAATGTTCAACGACAGAAACGCAATTAAATCGTTATTCGCAATTATTTGAGTGACATTTATCAATCGTCGAGTAAAATGTCATAATCATGACAGCCCTATATGACAGTGTAGGTTGGGGTTCCAGTGTCGTTTCAGTGATTCTCAACCATTTTAATTTCAAAGACGAGACCCCCAGTTCTTATATGCATTAGGCCACGGACCCTCATTTGCTTATCTCTGGGACCCCAATCTACACTGCAAAATCCTCAGTAGCGTTAATTCAACTCTGAAAGTGTACACATGTAACCATATGGACCAATAAGGCGTTGAGAACCAGCGCTTAGGGATGGGACTACTAACCGGTTTTACTATTATTCACGATTCGAAACGTCAGAATTAATCATATACTGTTAGTGGCTCAGTATAATTGTGCGGGGGAGGGAAAAAAAAAATATTTACTTTTTTTTTTGTTCATTTTTATTTATTACAAGTTTATATTATTTGGCTAATGTGTTAATTTCTCTCACTATAATCGTACCAATCAAAATCCATAATCGTCCCTATCAGTGCCAAGAGTCTTGTTCCTCAATGTGGAGGCAGCGAGGGGAGAAGTGGTGGATGAGCCTTTCACAGCTTGTCCAAGTATTTGTCTAACTCAGGCATGCCTTCTTTGAGAGACTTGCGTTTGCGCGTCGCGGCGATGATCTGAGCCGGCTTGGACGCGCCGTCCATCGGGTCTCCCGGAAGCACCTGCCAGTGGTCAAACGAGCACTGTGGGAAAGCCTGGCCGCCGGTGCTGGCACGCAGGTCAGCCGTGAAACCAAACGACTCGTTTACTGGCAGCCAGGCCTTGACGACGAACACGGGCCTATCCGTTTCCTTAATCTCTTCGATCACTTCGCCACGCTTCTTGTTCAACACACTGTAGATTCCTCCGACCACCGCCTCGGGACACTGGATCTCGACCAGGTAAACTGGCTCCATGAGTCTGGGTGCGGCTGTGAGCTGGGAGGCGAGCAGTACTCTGCGAGCCGTGTCAATGATCTGGCCGCCACCACGGTGGATGGCGTCCGTATGCAGGGTGACATCGTGGATGTCGAAGCGACATGCACGCATGTTCTCCTCACACAGGACACCCTTCTGGGTAGCCCACTGGAAGGCACTGGTGATACTGTCCTTGATCTCGTTAAGGTACTGCACTCCCTTGGTGACATCCACTAGAACATTGGGTCCTTTTGTGTCAGGTCCGAAGCACCAGATCTTACGAGCCTCATTGACGTCCCAGCCGTACGTGTCGGCCAGGTAACGCCCACGAATCTTAAAGTCCTGACTTTCACCGACTGTACCCTTTTCAATGTCCTCGGCTAGACCCTCAGGGAAGGGTCGGGCTTTCATGTACAGACGGTTGTGCTTGTTGGGGGATTTGGACAAGCACATAATTGATGACTCCTCAGTGACTGTCTCTCTGTAGGCCACCACAGGGTCGGATTTCTCAAGTGGAACGCAGGCATATTCCTCCTCAAGGTCTTTAAGGCAGATCTCTAAATGCAGCTCTCCAGCTCCAGCAATGATTTGCTCTCCACTTTCTTCAGTGAGAATCTGTACCATAGGGTCAGACTTGGCCAGACGCCTCAGGCCCTCCACCAGCTTAGGCAGGTCAGACACACTCTTTGCCTTCACAGCCACTCTCACCACAGGGCTGACACTAAACTTCATCATCTTCATATTGTGGGCCTGCTCAAAAGTGGTGATGGTCCCGGTCTTGACAAGGAACTTGTCCACACCCACAAGACCTACAAGGTTCCCACATGGACAATCATCGATGGTCTCTGTATGACGGCCCATCATCAGAACGGTCCTCTGAATTGGTTTTATAACGAGATCATCCTTCTTTCCAGGGGTGAAGTTTGGTCCCATAATGCGCACCTTGATGCCACTTTTGACACAGCCAGAGAAGACACGTCCAAAAGCATAGAAACCCTTGTCACCGCTGGGCACCATCTTAGAGATGTACATCATCAGTGGAGCGTTGGGGTCACATTCCTTGATACCTTTAGCAACCTCATCATCCTGAGGTCCTTCATAGAGCAGCTCACAACGGTACCGCTGGGCCGTGACAGGGGAAGGCAGGTGGATGGTGATCATCTGAAGCAGAGCCTCTCCGGCAGGCAGCCAGCTACGCATCACAGCCTTCAGCAGGGCCTTTCCCTCCTTCTCCTTGTCGTCCTTATCCAGCTTGATTTCCAGTTTTTCAATCAGCTTGACTATCTCCTCCTTCTTGAAGTTCATGATGGCATCAAACAGCTTGAAGATGGGATCCAGGACTAACTCGACAAACGTTCGACGAAGTTGCTTGCCGTCGGGTCCATTAGAAGTCTTGCTGAACTTACCAGATGTAGGGTCAAAATACCTCTCGCCCCACAGCTTCTTCATCATGTCCTCTACCTTCTTGCAACGCTCATCTGGCGTCATCGATGCATTGCCACTCCTGGCAGAAAACTTGGCTACATATTTCTCAGCAAATTGCTTGAGGGTGAAGGCCCAGCTATGGAGACCAGAACCAAAGCCAACTGTACCGTTGACTGGGTCGACCATGATCTTACCCATAGGTCCAGAACTATCGTCCTCCACATAGGTGGCGATGATGACGTTGACGTTCTCAACGATACGTTGGAATGTCTGGTAGAGCGACTCGGGGTCCAGCTGCAGCTCCAGCAAGGCACGGTCCATCTTATTCAACATCAGGATGGGCTTAATGCGCTCCAGAATGGCCTGCTGCAGCACGGTCTTGGTCTGCACACAGACGCCAGACACACAGTCCACAACAACCAGGGCTCCGTCAGTGACACGGAGAGCGGCG
>NC_139958.1:10367013-10374513 GCF_963454915.1 Gymnoscopelus microlampas
ACTGTGGGCCCCCTAGTACTCCCACTCTGAGCCTGCTGTCGAGCCTCACCTAATGAAAAGCTCTGATCAATCAAATGTTAAGAACAGAGTAAACATTTGGCCACAAGCCCAAAGAACACTACATTCAACAAAACCGCCCAAAGGACAGGAAGTTACAGTTCAGCTTCAAATCAATATCTCTGTTTGTGTGCACATTGATCATTGTGTTAAATGTAGATAACAATTACTGTCACTAATTATGAGATGCCTGTTTGATTTCCTCCGTGCCTGGCAACCTTTGTGTCTGTCCCGGCAGAGAACACTGTGAAATGTACAAATGTGTTCAAATGTAACCATATGGACCCTTACGGGTCCACTCTCTGAGCTTAATTAGATTACTCTCTGAGCTTATTAAATTACTGATCATTTTAATGCACAGCAAGAGAAATATGTCAGGTCCATCAAGGTGTCTTGCATCACTTAATCAACTAGTGTTGATTTTGACAGCAAATTTTGATTCAGTTTTAGTCATAGTCTTTTGAATCAAATTCCATTTAGTTTTAGTCATATTTTGGTCATCTGAAATGTTTTACTGTTAGTCTAGTTTTAGTTATTAAGTTATTAAGATACTAATTATCATAAGATTATAGTCGATTATAATCTACAGTTGATCTAGTCGACTAAAATGTATTTAGGCGGTGCCTTGATGGCGTCGTAATGGCTGATTTTACACTTGGTTGCATGCTGAAAATAGCCGATCTACAAGGTCACAACGCGTCGCAGCGCGACGCGTTGTGAGCTTGTAGATCGGCTATTTTCAGAGCGCAACCCCCCGCGCAGCCAAGCATAAAATGACGTGTCTTTTAGTTCTACTGGATCTCTTCTCCACTAGTCCCTCACTAACATTTTAGTCTAGTTTTTATTTGTTGACGAAATTGTCAATATATTTAGTCTTGGTTTTAAAGTTAAAGGTAGTCGACGAACATTTATCGTCATAGTTTAGTCGACGAAATCAACACTGCTTTCAACTGATATTTTAAGTCAACGTTTGCCATGCCTGCACTGTACATGGGAGAAATACAACAGACATACAAGGCAGTGGCCCCGTTGACCATCTCCAGCCATAGTCAGTTCTGTTCATAACTCACCATTTGTTTTGGGTACCGGCCGTCCTTAACCAGGGACGTCACAGGCTCTCAAAAGTTGGGGGGGATGGACTTTCGGTGGACTATACCCCTTATTTTATGCTTTGGCTATTCAAAAATAGCAGATATACAAGCTCATAGCGCGGCACCGAGTGCCGCGCTATGAGCTTGTATATCTGCTTTGAATATAATTTTTTTCAAGCGAACATTTGTAACTGTCAAATATAAACGCATTTTGTATTTTCAAAAAATCGTGTTTTTTTGGGCGGATTTTGTTAGTTTTTTTCCGGTGTTTTGGTTACTTTATTTCGGTTTTAGGGTTAGGGTTAGGTTATTTAATTATTATTTTTGCCTGATTTTACCGATTTATTATCAAAAACAGTGAATGGCCGTGACGCCCCTGGCCTTAACCTCATCACAGACACACAACTGTAATTTTAGCAGTCCAGTCAGAAGATATATTCCTCGTACACACACACACACAGTATGCACACCCACAGGACAAAAAATCATGAAGGGCTGTGCTGTTGGGATGCACACATACACATAACGTACATACTGTACACGCACACACACACACACACACACACACACACACACACACACACACACACACACACACACACACACACACACACTGCGTAGAGGATCATAGATTGTTCTCGTGATGACATTGATGATAGTTACAGACACAATGGAGCGTGACAGAATACTAATGAAGATTTCCCTCTCGATTAGAAATGGAGCCTTCTACCTCTCTCTCCATCTCTCATTACATCTCTGTCTCTCTCTGTCTCTCTCTGTCTCTCTGTCTCTCTGTCTCTGTCTCTGTCTCTCTGTCTCTCTGTCTCTGTCTCTCTGTCTCTCTGTCTCTCTGTCTCTCTGTCTCTGTCTCTGTCTCTCTGTCTCTCTGTCTCTGTCTCTCTGTCTCTCTGTCTCTCTCTCTGTCTCTGTCTCTGTCTCTGTCTCTGTCTCTGTCTCTCTCTCTCTCTCTATCTCTCTCTCTATCTCTCTCTCTCTCTCTCTCTCTCTCTCTCTCTCTCTCTCTCTCTCTCTCTCTCTCTCCCTTTGATTTGAATTAAAAGTGTCAGAGGCAGTACCTGTGTTTCACTATCGCAAATATTTGTATTACAAACGTTCACTAATGTTCAAGATTTTAGAAAAATAGCAGATATACAAGCTCATAGCGCGGCACCGAGTGCCGCACTATGAGCTTGTAGATCTGAACTCATTAACTGCCATGGACAAATTAACCTCAGCCTTACCCCAGACAAATCTAACCCAAGTCACTAAATGGTTATTGAAGCTCACAGTGAGCCGGAGACGTCATCCAAGACCTGTAGCATGTAGATGATAATGTCCCCATTTTAAATCATATTTATCCATCCTGTTGAGCAATCTATAAGACAATCTTTCATATGCGGCCAGTTGACCCAAGGAAGTAAACCACAAAGCCGGAACCGATGCAGATGGGTCCTTCCAGGCCCTGACTACCAATCTCCTGCCTAACATAAGGGCAGTTTGAATCCACTCAGCTAAGAAGGGAGAGACAGTTCGTAAAGTGGAAGGGTCGCCCAGAACAAAGAGCCTGGGAGAGAAGGGGATAATCAGCCCTGTCATCCTCTCTAGCTTCACATGTATAGCAGCCCAATAGTCCTGGATTTTTTGTACAGCTCCACAGAATATGCATTAAGGTACCATCTCTATCCTGACACTTCCAACACTCTGGGCTCTTGGTCAGGCCCACCATAAATAGTCTTGACGGGGTCCAATATATCCTATTTATAATTTCAAATTGAATCAATCTCGTACGCAATTCTCTAGACATTTTCTTGCCGTTCCTAAGGATTTTAGCCCATTCCTCGTCCGAAATTGAAACTCCAAGGTCCCTTTCCCAAGGCGTCTTAGACACCATCATGTTAAGAGTCGGAGACCTCCAGGAGCATGGCATAGTATATGGAAGCCTCATGTGATGTCCCTGTCCGAAGATTCTAAGGATCATCTCCACCTTTTCAATTTTGGGGGGGCCTACAGTGAGAGATCCAAACCAGTGAGAGGTCTTAACCAGTAGATGCCGTAGTTGCAAATATTGCCAAAAGTGGCCATTGGGCAGGTCAAACTCTGTCTTGAGGACTTCGAAGGATTTTAGAGTTTTCCTGGTATAAATCTCCTAATATTGAAATTCCCCGTTGAGACCATGCTTCGACGTTGCGCCATTTATAACAACGACGTGGCACCTTTTTCTTACCTTTGTCTTTTTAATAAGACGGACAAAATAATAAATCCTGGGATAATCAAACTGTGTTTTGTAGCCTAGACTCATCAGAAATAAGTGCAACAAGAACGTGACTTATAATCATTTTTAGAATGGCCCAAACGTAATAGCGATAACAACAATAACAACGGTTGTATTCACACACACACACGCGCGCGCGCGCAAGCGCACACACACACACGCACGCACACACACACACACACCCAGGCCAAACAAAACACTTTGCGATATGAGTTAGACATCTTGTCCCGTTGCCACAGCAACTACTGCTGACAGCCAGCAGTCATCGTTGTCATGGAAACAGTTTGATGGCCCAATAAAAAAAAATAAAGAGAGAGAGAGAGAGAGAGCATTATTTGCAAAGCAGGATGGGAGAGGCGGGGGGGGGGGGGGGGGATTACCGGGGACCTCAATCTAATGAAAAACGTAAAGTCCTTAATGTTCATAAAAAACAACAACAACATGTCTTTCATTCTCTCTCATCCTGCGTCTATAAAATGTGGATATCATCTACTGCAGCTCGCCCACTAGGTGTTATGGTTGATTCATTTCATACTTTTTTTTGCACGCGAGTGTCGCACACCAAACGTAGCCAATGTACAAGCTCAATTTGCAGCACGACGCGTGCTACCTTTAAAGGTAGGGTAAGTGATTTTCTTTGGTTCAAATGAGTGTTAAATAGCTCTATATTCTGATAGTACTCATTGCTATAGAGTGTTTGTTCAGTAAAAGGAGTCTCCTTGTCTCTCCAGCTCTTTATAAAACAGAAAATGCATTTTCGTTTCAGTTTCATTTCCAATTTTATCCAATCAGGATAGAGAACTCAATCAGGATATAGATTAAACAAGTGAAATTGGAAGTGATGACATTAAGAAATGAGCAGGCAAAATTGGAACTGGAACACTATAAAAAATGAAGCTTAAAAATGGGTACTTTCTCCTGATTGGCTGAGATTTTGACACCTACCGGAAAATGTATTTTTTGTTTATTAAAGAGCTGGAGAGACGGGGAGACTCCTGTTACTGAACAAACACTCTATAGAAATGATTACTATCAGAATATAGTGCTTTAACCTTTTAACAAAATACTTTTTGTTTTAACCAAAAAATATCACTTACCCTACCTTTAAGTCTCATATACTGAGTGGATGGAAGTACTACTGGACTCTTTGATGGAATCTAACTTGTCTGAATGTCACAGCGCGATGCATCATAGCATTATGCATTGTTAAAGGAGAATTTTGGACTAAGTTTTTTTAACCTTTTCTATGATGTTATATCTTAGGATGAATGGTACAGTAGAAAATTTTCATAACTCCATCCTGGGTCCGCCACAACTTAAAGCGTGCGCGAATAGGCCTTGCGTTAGATCACATATTTTAATAGCTTTTTTTTTTTTTTTTGGTGAGATCTGACGTTCATAGTGACAGAACACTGTCCAAAAAAAAAGAAAAAAACTGAATTCTCGCTAGACGAGATTGAAATCCCGAGATTGAAATCTCGTCTAGCGAGACTTCGATTTTTTATTTATTTATTTATTTTTTGGTTGCATAGTGTTCTGTAACTATGAACGTCAGATCTAAAAAAGTAAATTAAAAAAAAGCTATTAAAATATGCGATCTAGCGCAAGGCCTATCCGCGCACGTTTTAAGCTGTGGCGGACCCGGGATGGAGTTTTGAAAATTTTCTACTGTATCATTCATCATAAGATATCATAACATCATAGAAAAGGTAAGAAAAACTTAGTCCAAAACTCTCCTTTAAGACAAGACATTCCTGGAGATTACTGGAAAGTGAAGCCTGCAGCATACAGTACTCCAACCAAACAAGAACTTGTTTCAGCTTCGGCAGGTCAATGTGAACAAAAAGTAAACGCATCATAAGAACTTCGGGCAGTGCCTTGCCGACGTGCAGTTTGCCAGTTCTTGCACCTCCGAGGTTTCTACCTGTACTGGACGCAAAGACCTCCGCTAGCCGAAACGTTTTGCCATGTTCAGATCGCACGGGATACAGAACGCACTTCTCAGATAGTGACAGATAATGGTCAGGTACTCGATGCGCTTATAATGTGATTCATATTCAGAGACGTCACGGGCTCTCAGAAGGTGGGGGGGATGGACTTTCGGTGGACTATACCCCTTACTTTACACTTTGGCTATTCAAAAATAGCAGATATACAAGCTCATAGCGCGGCACCGAGTGCCACGTTATGAGCTTGTAGATCTGCTATTTTTGAAAAAGCGTGAAAAACATTTGTAACTGTCAAATGTAAACAAATTCTGTATTTTCAAGAAATGTTTGGGCGGATTTTGTTAGTTTTCTTTCGTGTTTTGGTTACTTTATTTTGGTGTTAGGGTTAGGTTATTTAATTCTTATTTTTGCCTGATTGTACTGATTTATTATGAAAAAAAAAATGAAAAAAAAAAATCTTTTTTGATTTTTTCAAAAAGTGGGGGGTATAAAATCACGGATCTATGAGAGTGAGGGTGTCGCGTCGTACGCACAGTGAATGGCCGTGACGCCCCTGATGTCAGGTACTCGATGCTCTTATAATGTGATTCATATTGTTTTATTTTCGCAAACCTGTCGGCGTACCATGGAAAGTTTTGAGGAAAGGTTGTCTGCAGAGGTTAGGAGGTACAAACCTCCCTCTTCTGGGTGACTACAAACACAACCAGATGGCAATGAATTAATGGAGAGTGATAGCAGCCAAATCTTTAGCATGCTGTACATCTGCTATTTTTGAAAAATCGTTAAAAAAATGTGTGCAAATCTTTGAATTTATACATTTCTTAAAGGGAACATTTGTAACTAAAATCTTTGCTTCTGGAGGGTCCCTGGAACTAAATATTTTACAAATGTTCGCTTTAAAAATATATATATATTCAAAGATTTGTATTTAAAAAGATAGCAAATCTACAAGCTGCCACGCTATGAGCTTGTATATCTGCTATTCTTGAATAGCCAAAGACATCTAAAATGACAGAGACGCTTTCCCGGATCGAATGGGTTAAAAACTAACCATCAGTAAGAGGATTTAAATTGTACATTTGACCTATTTAGCCACCAAACTGCAGTGACTTCACAATGAGTGCAACAGTAGGATAAGCTTACTTTTCCAGATAGTCAGCACTACAAACTGCCAATACAAAAATAGGGTCAATGCACACAGTTTACGTCTAATTTGCTCACAGACCATGTTGTTCTTTTTTTTTTTCCTGTTTCTGCTGTTCTTTGCATTAACCACTTAAACCCTATATACTTTGTTTAAAAAAAAAAAAATCTAAGCAATCATTGGTTTAACAAAATGAAGCCAAATCTAAGCAAAATACTTTTACATTACACTAGTCGAAGAGTAACAAAAGTAACAAAAGTTTCAAAACAAAAACGAAATATCAGTTTCAAACTCTGTTTGTCTGTCTGTCTGTCTGTCTGTCTGTCTGTCTGTCTGTCTGTCTGTCTGTCTGTCTGTCTGTCTCTCTCCAGTCCACACCCCTCCACTTGGCAGCAGGTTACAACAGGGTGAGAATAGTTCAGCTTCTCCTCCAGCATGGAGCAGACGTCCACGCCAAGGACAAGGGGTATGTAAGCACATACTGTGTCATTTGAGCTGTAACCATTATCTTATGCTTTGGGCTGTTCAAAAAATAGCAGATCTACAAGCTCATAGGGTTCCGCCGCGCTGCGAGCTTGTAGATCTGCTATTTTTGAAAAAATCGTGAAAATGTGTGCAAATCTTTGAATACGTGTATTTTTTTAAAACAACATTTTTAACTCAATCCTTTGCTTCTGGGGGGGGGGGGGTCCCTGGAACAACATATTTGTTGTATATGTATATGTATTTGGCCCGCGGCCAAATACATATCAATCCTGGGGGTCTCCTTGACTTGAAAATGTTTGAGAATAACTGCTGCACAGCCCGCCGTTTATTTCTGACCGCCCCCACTCCCGCCCACCGCTGCCCGCAGCCACGTTTAAGTGCCATCTGCTCCTGCAGCATCTCCATTGGGACCCAAAATTACAAACACAAACACAGAGTGAGAGAGAGATTGAGGGAGAGGGAGAGACAGAGAGAGCCATTACAGCCCCATGGACAGTGACA
>NC_139958.1:10377013-10419513 GCF_963454915.1 Gymnoscopelus microlampas
ATGCTTTTGAGCTCAAATCTAAAAATGACACAGTTCCAGTCTCTTAATGGGTTAAGATATACATTAAAAAAAGAACAGAAGTATTGAAAATTGCAGATCTACAAGCGATGCGACGCGTTGTGAGCTTGTACTGTAGATCTTGTAGAGCTGTTTTCGGTCACGACTCACAACCAAAAAGGTTCGAGAACCGCTGCTTTAGTATATATACTATAAGTTCTTATTTTATGGCATCACTCAACCCACAGGCTGAGAACCACTCGTATGAATGATTATATGGACACATACGCATGCACACACAAACACACCGGTGGGTGCGGTGCATACTGAGGCACACGCACACGCACACACACACACACACACACACACAGTGAGACGCCGCCACAGTCGAGCCGGATTTATACTTATAGTTGCGCGCGGTGGAGTCGTGCCGACCGCCCAGCGCGGAGGGGCACGACTCCCGCAGTATAAATCAGGCTGCAGTCTGTCGATGCTTTCAGGGTGATTCATTGGCATCACGTTGAAGCTTCCATTCCTGCGTTTTTGATTGATAGGGTTCTGCGTGCATGACTAGTTTCTTCTCTGCATCAGATCGTAGGATTCATTCCCTCGGTCGTCGGTGCTGTATGGGAATCTTTTTTTTTAAATCTCCCCCCAACCTCGTACTGTATGTCCAAAACCCCTTACTTTTCAGAAAATATAAAAAAAAAGAACCTGTGTTCCAATTAGGGGTGTGCCGATATATCGTCCCGCGATATATCGCGATACGTTTTCGCGACGATATGTATCGTTTTGGAAAAAAAAAATATCGTTTTTGGAAAAAAACATTTTTTTTTTTTTTTTTTTTTTTTTTTTTAACAATCATAATAATCAGGCATGCAAACGGCCCCGAAGTGAAAAGAGTGACAACATGTTTTTTTTTCGGGTCAGGTGTCATACTATTTGGATTCAAAACGGCTATTGCAGCTGAAAAGCTACAAGTTTGCATGTCTGAATAATGCAAAAACAGAATTATTTGTTTGCATTTTCTTTTTTTCTCCTCCATATATTTTCATAATAAAAAAAGTGCGTATCGTATCGTATCGAAATCGTATCGAAGTTGTGAGCCAAATATCGTATCGTATCGTTTCGTGAAATTAGTGTATCGGCACACCCCTAGTTCCAATGGATCCATTGATTGATTGATTGAATATTTTATTAACTCATTGGCTGCCAGCTTTTTTAATTTTTTCCTACAGTAGGCTGCCAGACTTTTTCAATGAGAAAAAAAAAGCACTTAGGAGCCGAGATCCAGAATTTTTAAGTTTTAAGGTACAAGGAAGTGGATGGGAGTCTAAATCTTCGGTAAATCATATCTCCTTGGTCTTTGGGTTTAAAAAAAAAAAAACTTTTATTTTGAAATTATTATTTTTTTGAAAGAACGCAGATCTGCGTCCTTGGCAGCGAACGGGCTTTTGCGCAAATGAACGCAGATCTGCGTTCTTGGCAGCCAATGTGTTAAGCAAAAAAAAAAACACGGCACAATTACATTTAAAATACTTTTTTTTAAATTTTTATCCTGGGCGCTATACTCCCCCCGCCAGCCTAGGGAGCCCAGGGCCGAGCTCATGCCTCACATTTTTAAAATACTTTTACTAAAAGGTTCGTCCAAAAAAGTCCTTGTAGTCCTTGGTATTCAATTCATAGACATATATAGTAGCACCAAACAGTTCAAATTTCAACACAGGTAAAATATCAGCACAAAGAGAAAACAGAAAAAATATCACTATACAGTATATACAAACAAAAATGTAAAAAATTCTGAAAATAATAACACTATATGTACAAACAAAAAATTCAGAGAAAAAAATATATATAACAGAGGCATTGTAGTTATTATTTAGTCATGAAGTCTAAAAGTCCAAAAGTCACTTGTAGATCGACTGTGTTCGCTACTTTATCGTGGCACTCGTGCGCGACGAAGTCGGGCATTAATTTACAGGAAAACATGAAAGGTTAACGTTATCGAAGATGCAAGGTTTCTGCCCCGACAGCAACAATAAACAACCTTTGTAATATAGCAACTGAATTTAACCCATTAAGACCGGGAAATCATTTTTGGATTTCTTTGGCTATTCAAAAATAGCAGATATACAAGCTCATACTGCCACGCTATGAGCTTGTACATCTGCTATTTTTTCTTTAATCGTGCACATCTTGGAATATATATATTTATTTTTTAAGCAAACATTTGTAACTCAAATCTCTGCTTCTGGGGGATTATACAAATGTCTTCAAAATCCTAACAGTTTTTTTTTTTTTAAATCGTATGTTGCTGTAATAATATCAGTGGTTCTCAAACTTTTTTCATGTCAAGGACCCCCAACATGTATTTGGCCGCGGACCCCATCTCAAAATATTTTGTTCCAGGGACCCCCCATGAAGCAAAGATTTGAGTTACAAATGTTTGCTTAAAAAATATATCTATGTATCTATATATATATATATATATATATATGTTCAAAGATTTGCACACATTTTCAAGATTTTTCAAAAAATATCTGTGTGTCAAAAATGCTATTTTTGACACACAGATGCGTTCCCGGGCTTTAATGGGTTAAATCAGAGTGGGGGATTGGCTTCAGTTGTTATTGAATGACCTTTTTATTTACTTTTGGTTGTAATTACATTGAATCATGGAGGACACTTGCGACGGGATCAGCTGAACATCAGAGAGTCAAAGCGGTATATAATTAAATTCTCCGCTATCAGCCGGTTGCCACGTTTGATTACGCGTGCGTCACCCCGGAAAGGAAAAGGGGGAAAAAAAGCCAAAGACAAGATAAGTCGCTTGTCTTCCCCTCCTCCTCCTCCTCCTCGGGGAAGCTCTCTGCACGCCTTTGGACATTAACCCATTCGAACCGGGAACGCATCTGTGTGTAACCCCTTATGAGCTTGTATATCTGCTATTTTTGAAAATTCGTGAAAATGTGTGCAAATCTTTGAATATATATATATATATTTAAGTGAACATTTTTAACTAAAATCTTGGATTTTGGGGGGTCCCTGGAACAACATATTTTGAGAGGGGGGTCCGCGGCCAAATACATATCATTTTGGGAGGTCCTTGATGTGAAAAAGTTTGAGCACCACTTAAAAGTTAGGAGTTAGAAGACATTTGTAGAATTGGCCAGAAGCAATAAGATTTGAGTTACGATACGATTTTCACCATTTTCCCAGAAATAGTGCCGCGCTACGAGCTTGTATATCTGCTGTTTTTGAATAGCCCAAAGACATTTCAAAAATGGCACAGATGGGTTCCCGGTCTTAATGGGTTAAATCGGGTGGAAACCTTGTATGAAAAAAAAACCTTCCTTTTTTTAAATAATTATTTTTATTTTTAACTAGTGAAAATAGCCAGTCTACAAGCTAAGCATTTTCACTACGAAGTATTTACACTACTTTTGTGAGACACTCTTGTATGATGAAGTGTGGCATTAATTTACGGCGGGGAGAAAAAAAACAATTTTGAACAATATTGAGGTGCAAGGTTTTTCTGCCCCGACCGCAACCATGAGTTATCTTGCAACCACACATCTTTCTTTATAGTTTCTGCTTTCAAAGCTGATCAAAACGTGCATGCACACACACACACACACACACACACACACACACACACACACACACACACACACACACACACACACACACACGCGCACACCGACGCACACCCACACACACACGCACAGGTCTGATTGAATGTAAAAAATAAAAAATATCTTTATGATTAAACACATACTGTATGCACAGATAGAGTTGATCCAACATGTCATACAAGAGTGTCAGACAAACGTAGTGAAAATAGCTGATCTACACCGATGTTTATCCTGTATCCTGCGTGAATTCTCTCTCCTGATTGGGTCAAATTGGTATACCAGCCTGAACATTTTTCTCTTTCCTAAAGACATGAGGAGACATGGAGACTACTTTTCACTTACCCAGCAGCTATACTTGTTCACCAGTGTGTGTGTGTGTGTGTGTGTGTGTGTGTGTGTGTGTGTGTGTGTGTGTGTGTGTGTGTGTGTGTGCGTGTGCGTGTCCAGATGAGTTTAAAGGCCACTCGTTGCTTCAGGCTGCTCGGGAGGCAGACATGGCCAAGGCCAAGAAGACGTTGGGCCTGGAGATCATCAACTTCAAACACCCTCACACACACGAGACCGCACTGGTGAGACATTCACAACACACACACACACGAGACAACACTGGTGAGACATTCACAACACACACACACACACACACACACACACACACACACGAGACCACACTGGTGAGACATTCACAACATGAGAGTGCATTGGGTGAGATAGAGATGTGCACTCATTCTCAATACACACTCATTCACAATCAGTGTTGATTTCGTTGACTAAAACTATGACGGAAAATGTAAATATGTAATACAATAACTATATAAAACAAATATATTGACAATTTCGTCAACATATAAAAACTACACTAAAATGTTAGTGAGGGACTAGTGGATAAGAGATTCGGTAGAATTAAAAGACAAGTCGTTTTATGTTTGGTTGCGCTCGGGTGCTGCGCTCTGAAAATAGCAGATCTACAAGCTCACAACGCGACGCGTTGAGAGCTTGTAGATCTCCTACTTTCAACATGCAACCAAGTGTAAAATCAGGCATTACGACGCCATCAAGGCACCGCCAAAATACATTTTAGTTGACTAAATCAACTGTAGATTTAGTCGACTATAATCTTATGATATTTAGTCGACTAAAACTAGACAAAAACTAAAACATTTCAGATGACTAAAAACTAAAAATATGACTAAAACTAAATGGAATTTGATTCAGAAGACTATGACTAAAACTAAATCTAAATTTGCTGTCAAAATCAACACTGTTCACAATACACATACAACATAAGACTGCATTTGGTGAGAAGAATACACACTCATGGATTAATGTCCTTTCAGTCATTTGGATTCCAAGTCTTCCATGGAAGCATGTTGTGCATTATCATAATTCTACACTTTGTGCTGATTGTTTAGGAAACAGAGCGCTAGTGTGGGGGAGACGAGGTCTATATAGGGCTGAAGTGGTTAATGTATGTTTTGTAAGAATAATCAAAATCTACAAAGTAACTAGTAACTAAAGTTTTCAAATAATTGTAGTGGAGTAAAAGTACAATATTTGCCTCTGCTCTGAGATGTAGTGGAGTAGAAGTAAAAGTACTGTAAACTGGAAATGCTCTAGTAAAGTAAAAAAAAAAACTCAAAATGTTACTAAGTACAGTACTTGAGTAAATGTACTTAGTTACTTTACACCACACTGTCTGTGTGTTGTGTGTGTGTTAGCACTGTGCGGTGGCCTCCCCGCACCCTAAGAGGAAGCAGGTGACAGAGCTGTTACTGAGAAAAGGTGCCAACGTCAACGAGAAGAACAAAGAGTAAGTAATCATTTTGATTCTGATCAACCCTGGCCGATTCTTTTTCATGTCAAGTACCCCCCAAAATGATATGTATTTGGCCGCTGGCCCCCATCTCAAAATGTTTTGACCCTGGGACCCTCCAGAAGCAAATATTTGAGTTAAAAAGGTTCGCTTTAAAGATTTGCACAAATATTCGAGATTTTAAAAAAAATAGCAGATCTACAAGCTCGTAGTGCGGCACGAAGGGTCACACGCCAACTGACAAATGGCGTGGTGTGATTGTAACTTTTGTCCAAGATCGTTTCAAATATGCTATCGCTATGCTATCGCTATTTTCAAAAATAGCGAAGAATAACAGATCGACAAGCTCACAAACACGTCGTGAGCTTCTTGATCGGCTAGTTTTTTGCTGATTTTGTGCGATACTGTTGTACGATGAAGTTTTAACCCATTCAAACCGGGAACGCATCTTGTCTAACCACTTTATCCATATTTTACACTTTGGCTATTCAAAGCGCTCATAGCTCATAGCTCATAGCGCGGCACCGAGTGCCGCGCTATGAGCTTGTAGATCTGCTATTTATTTTAAATCTTGAAATTTCTTTGCAATCTTTGAATATGTATATTTTTTCAAGCGAACATCTTTAACTCAAATCTTTGCTTCTGGGGGTCCCTGGAACAACATATTTTCAGATGGGGGTACGCAGCCAAATACATATAATTTTGGGGGTCCTTGACAGGAAAAAGGTTTTAAGCACCACTGATATATAGCGGCATACGTTTTTTTTAGGATTTAGAAGACATTTGTAGAATCCCCCAGAAGCAACGATTTTAGTTAAAAATGTTCGCTTTAAAAACGTGCGTCTGCAGATGCAACACACGCCACACCACTTCAAATTCCAGTCAAAAGTCAGAAGAACCGTTTATAATTACTAGTCACTTCCATCTCTTCCTCTTTCCCTTCCGTCTCTGTTTCGCAGCTCGGACATCAATCACGCCAAAACGTTCCCTGTACGTCTGAAACCGTTGAAACGGCATCCCAAAACCACTTAAAATGCCAGTCACACGCACACCAACGCATCTCTTGAGATACATAATTACCATGCATTCCGCCCGCGGCCGTTTCCGTCGTGTTCTCATTTATTTTTCTGACTTTGAAAAAGGCAATCGGAATCCTCGAGGTTATTACACTTTTAACCCATTAACACATTGATTGCCAAGATATTAAACATAGTTTCATACCTTTAATTTTTCCTTCCTCTAAATATCTTTCTCTCCATCTCTCTCTCTCTCTCTCTCTCTCTCTCTCTCTCTCTCTCTCTCTCTCTCTCTCTCTCTCTAGTTTCATGACTCCCCTCCATGTTGCGGCTGAGAGGTCTCACAATGACATCATGGAAGTACTTCAGAAAAACGGGGCGAAGGTAAACAAAGCCAAAACCTTTTCAATTCACTCGCCCAAGCTGTCTGTTCGCACCGTTTTTCAATTAAAAAATAGCAGATATACAAGCTCATAGCGTGGCATTAACCTGCGGGCCGCATTACGTGAAGGTGGGGGCCGCATGTGGCCCCCCGGGCCGCCAGTTGCCCATGTATGCACTATATTCATCCTTTTGTCCGTCCGTCCATCCATCTGCCCATCCATGCCTTTATCCATCCTATCTCTAAATGCCAATTCATTTGATTTTCATGTCCTTGATTCCCTTTGTGCATCCTTCCAAAGCCTTTCATTATGTCTTATACTCACCCATTATACTCTATCTAGTCCAGGGGTCTTCAACACCTTTCAGACCAAGGACCCCTTAGCTGAGAGAGAGAGATGAAGCATGCAGGGACCCCCCCCCACTACATATTGTATGAAATGGCGTTGCAGATTAAGCTTTTTCATAGATTTCTTAGACAGCCACATAGACTTGTTTCACAGCACTATCATCAATCAGAGTTGTGTAAATTAATGTTTTTTTGTGTGGTTATTTCTGTTTATTAACACATTCATTGTCAGGTATTAATTAAGCTTTTTCATAGTGGTCATAGACAGCCACATAGACTTGTTTCACAGTTGTTGTTTTTTTATGACATAATTTCCGGGTGAATCCTTCTCTCGAAGTCAAGGCATCATTCATAGGTTGGTGAAGAGCGCCCTCTTGCGTAATCACTAAAAACATCACATGACGTAATATTACGTCATTGGCGGTAAATGTGTTAAGTACATTATCTTTTCTAGAAATGTAGCCACTCAGTCCCTCAATAATTGACATTTTGGCTCTGTACTTGGTTTGCTCTTTATTTTGCCCCCTACACCGAACCTCTTAATAAAAATTGAAAAAGAAACAGCAGATCTACAAGCCCTGTTTTAAAGAACAAGTCTTGATTGTTCATTGCGGGTCTGTCATTTCCAGTGCAAATCACAGCCCTGTATACGTTGAAGAATTCTGTGGCGCTGGACTACATCCACGGCACGCGTCACGTGACCTGACTCCCCGCCCATTCCAACATGGCGACGTCCATGTTGTCCCGTGTGTTGCGTCGCGTCCTTAAATGTCCCAGGACGACACTCACGCGCACACTCACGCCGCGCACACCGTTTAATGGCGCGGACAGGAGTCCAGTGAGAAGTTTGAATAATGACCGGTACAACTGGGAAGAAGATGCTTCCAGAAGGACGGAGCGCTGCGTGGTTTACTCCGCCAGCGGAAACCAGTCTAACCAAACCAAGTGGACCAGTGCTGCACTGGGAGCAATGGCGTTCTGTGTGGTCAACGGGTTTGAGGAGGAAGACAAACGAACTGATGATGAGATGGATGAGGAGGATGAGATGGATGAGGAGGATGAGATGGATGAGGAGGATGAGATTACACTACTGCTGAAGAAAGCTGAATTGAGTTTGGACAGAGGTCAGCTCCAGGTAGCGTCAGACTGTCTTCACCAGGCGGTGGCGCTAGTGTACCGGACACACAACAACCACGCTATCGTCTATGCATACAGCCTGATGGCTAACCATGGAGAGGAACTCTTCAAGGCAGCCATGAGCTTCATGGTGTCTGGAGGAACTTCAGAGGTTGGCAACGGCGTCGTCAAAATCTCTCTGAACCTGGCCAACATCTACGCCGGTCAGAACAAGAGGGCGCTAGCGGACGTTGGTTACAGTTTCTGCATCGACTCTCTGGAGGCTAAACTGTTGAAGCACAAAGACCTGCCTGAGGACCATCTGACGGAGGAGGCTGAAGCGCTCAGGAAGGAGACCAGGCTGCTGTTGGGTGAGTGTTTGGACTCTCGTGCGCTCTACCACACCTCCACCCAGCAGCTGCACAACGCTACCCTGGACTACCAGCAGGCTCTGCTCATCTGTGACCAGGAGCTGGGACACACACACCCCCAGACCTTGGCGCTGATGAACAACCTGGCGACCATCTTGGACCTGCACGGTCGCCATGACGACGCGTTGCCGTTGGTGACGCAGGCGGTGCAACTGAGTCGAACCGCGGGCCATCCTTACATGCACGTCCTTCTGGGAAATATGGCTCGAATGTTATTAGCCCAAGATCGCCTAGACGAGTCGGTCAGTGTTTATAAGGAGGCGATGTCTCTGGCTCAGGCTGCAGGAGATGAGGAGGTTGTGGAACTAATTCAACAAGGAATGAACCAAGTGAAGCAGAAGAGGAACCAACTGAAGAAGACAAAAGAACAACAACAAACCCAAGAACCTGAAGAGAAACCAACACAGTCTGTCTGACCACTATGTCTAAGCTTTCATATATTTATGGGGAATGTGCATCAATGTGTCTGTGAATTTGGACATTGAGTTTGAGCCTCTGTCTCTTTCCGGGTCCTCGTCCGTCCGCCCGTCCGCCCGCCTGCCTGCCTGCCTGCCTGCCTGGCTGTCTGGTTCTTCTACACACAGGGGCCTCCTCAAAAATAAATGTATAGCCTAAACTTAAGCTTCACAATCAAAGCGGATGATGATGTTATCACAAGAAAGGATGAAATTACCTACCTTGGTTCCATCTTGGAGGCAAACCTCGCTGAAAAAAGTGATCAAAAAGGTCAACAAAAGAACACGCTTTTTGTATAGGATTTCCCTCAAGTCTAGTCAGTATGAATACCTTGCTGATTCTTGCAGGGGCCCTCATACAAGGTCATTTTGATTATGCATGTTCCTCATGGTATCACAACACCACCAAGGCTTCAAACATCCCAAAACAAACTAGTAAGGCTACTTCTTGGCCTCAAACACCGAACCCATCTAACCCCTGCTCATTTTGCTAGGATTGGATGGCTTAGGGTTGAGGACGGAGTACAGCAACTTGCTATGGGCCTGGTCTTCAAGATACGCCACAACATTGGGATCCCCCTGTATTTGTCAAAATACTTCCAAAACGTAAATGAAGTCCACGATCATAACACCAGAGGCAGCTCCACGGATCATGTTCAACCCAGATTTGGCTCAACAAAGGGAATGGACTCGTTCTCATGCTATTCAAGAAAAATGTCGAATGCCCTACCAAAAGGAGTAAAGGAGTGTAAAACCCTACTCACTTTCTAAACTGCCCTAAAGAAACACCTTCAGGAGGCTGCAATTCAAAAATGGCCCCTGTCAAAATGATTTGTGTGCATGGGGATCTCATTTTAAATAAGCCAAGTGCTTTATGAGTCTTCCAGGTTAGTAGACCTTGTATTGTGAATGTTTACTTCCATGTACTGTTGTTCTCATGTCTTACTAAATAAAGTACATCAATCAATCAAGCTATTCTCCACATCTCTGGAGTAATGGGTTAAAATTAACCACTTTCAACCTGGCATCCCTAATTTGGGTACTGTACTGTAATTAGAGGTGTAACCATTAATCAAACTTATCAATGTTCTAGATTATAAAAATGTATCGATAATCTATCATATAGGATAATCGATCACTTTTTAAGACCTATGTACAGTAAATAAAAGATGGTGAAAACAGCCTATCTACAAGCTCATAATGTATATATTCTATATATATATATATATATATATTCTTTATAAATATATATTGAGTTACAAATGTTCGCTTTAAAAACATATATTAAAATATTTGCACAAATTTTCACCATTTTCCAAAAATGGATCTACAAGCTTGTAGCGCGGTGCCACGCTATGAGCTTGTATATCTGCTATTTTGGAATAGCCAAAGAAAAAAAATTACAGATGCATTCCCGGATTGAACGGGGTTAATCTATTCTTTAATATACAAAAAAAGTGTGTGTGTGTGTGTGTGTGTGTGTGTGTGTGTGTGTGTGTGTGTGTGTGTGTGTGTGTGTGTGTGTGTGTGTGTGTGTGTGTGTGTGTGTGTGTGCACGCGCGCGGCGTGCGTGCATCTTTACACCCATGTAAATATTGTGTATATTACGTTTTTGTGGGAAACAACAGCCACAGAAAATCAGTTATTAGCGTAGACAAAGAATGTAATTGTGTGTGTGTGTGTGTGTGCGTGTGTGCGCGTGTGCGTGTGCAGGTGAATGCGTTGGACGCGCTGGGCCAGACGGCGCTGCATCGCGCTGCGTTGGCGGGACACCTCCAGACCTGCCGGCTGTTGCTAGGATACGGGGCAGATGCCACGCTGGTGTCGCTACAGGGCTTCACCGCTGCTCAGATGGGCAACGAAGCTGTGAAGCAAATACTCAATGGTATGCGTGCGTGCGTGCGTGCGTGCGTGCGTGCGTGCGTGTGTGTGTGTGTGTGTCACGTTGTAAGAAAGGATTCACTGATAACTATCCCCCACTCTGGCATTCCATTCTGAGTAATAATTGAGAGTAATAATTGAGAGTAATAATTGAGAGTAATAATTGAGAGTAATAATTGAGAGTAATAATTGAGAGTAATAATTGAGAGTAATAATCTCGAACACGATCTAAGATGACTCTGGTATTTTCAATAGAAAAAATAACTCTGTGCGGCCTCTAGTGGCAGTGATGTCAGACTTTGGTTCTCTATTATGGTATGATACAGTTGTTTGCAAACATTTTAATGTCAAGGACCGCCATAACTCTGAGAGAGTACAAATACAACCAAATGCACCTGTAAGAGTCCATATGGTTCTATTTGTACACTCTGAAGAGTTACAGACCTGTAAGGATCTATTACATTTGGAACCTCCCCATGGAACCCTGAGGGTCACTGATTGCCACTTTGAGAACCAACGGCATATTACATATTTGTGTTCGAGTTCTCAACGGGCCTGAAAATTAAGGCTCTAACTGGGCCCTACTGGGCCGGCCCGGGTCGGCCTCGGCCTCAAAGTCACGCATCCAACACGCTTTGAACTGAGCAGACTGGACCTTCCGTTCCAGAGATAATGGCCAAAACATCTTGAAAACGGCCACTTTGGCGGATTTTCAATCGCCGATTTTCAATTGAGTTTTGGCCATTGTCGCCCGTCTTTCTTTAATAACTCGGGCTAGGAAGGTCGGACGGCGACAAACTAGATACCTGAGTAAAGTTCACTTTGAGCTGCATCCAACACATCCACTGTCATTTACGTCGGCCTTACCGTTGAACTACTGTTTTTTTTTGTGTTGGTAATAGATCGGTTTTTTTGTATTTTATTTGTATTATTTTATGAATAGTCATAGTATATTTTGAATTTGAATTTTCATAGATTTCATCAGTGTTGTGTGAACTCATGTTTTTTGTTGATTTCACTTAACCCCTCAATACTTTGTAATCTTGATCGTTGGCTCTGTACTTGATCTGCTCTTTTTTTCCTTCTACACCAAACCTCTTTGCCGAAAATAGCCGATCAACAAACTCCACAACGCGTTGTGTGCTTTGTAGATCTGCTATTTTCGGCGAATGTTCCCCTCAGAATAGGGATTCTAGGGTTGAATTGGTTAATGTAAAAAAAAAAAGAAAAAAAAAGTTCCTATCGCACAAAGATTTGGCGTCCCACCCCTGTAGTAACTCTGAGGACCCCCTAGGGGTCCCGGACCCCCTGTTGAAGACCCCCTAGTCTACAGAAAGGCAAGACGGTGACGAGAAAGTACAGTTATATGAAGCTAATGTTTGACTTCTGTTTGACTTTAGTTTTTTTTTATCACACACTAACAGTATAACGGCTCAAAAGGTTTCACCGGTTTGCAATAATACCAGCAAAATAAACACTTACTCACTGAACCACAGAAATTGTCTGAATTATTTAAAAAGAAAATAACCACATAAGCTCACATTTCTACTTCTATTTTTATTTATACCGTTTATAAAGCATTTATGTTGGTTCTTTATTCTAACATTCCCCTCATGTTTCTGCTCGGTGCACAGAGAACGTTCCTGCGAGAAATTCGGACATGGACTACAGGCTTCTAGAGGCAGCTAAAGCTGGGGACTTGGACACTCTGAAGGTAGTACGTCTCAATTCACCTTAGCCCATTCAGACCTGGAACGCATCTGTGTCATTTTTTGATTTGCGCAAAAAAAAAAGCATTATTTTACACTTTGGCTATTCAAAAATAGCATATCTACAAGCTCGTAGCGCGGCACCGAGTGCCGCGCTACGAGCTTGTAGATATGCTATTTTTGAAAAATCGAGAACATTTGTGACAATCTTTGAATATGTATATTTTCGAAGCGAACATTTGTAACCCAAATCTTTGCTTCTGGAGGGGTCCCTGGAAAAACATATTTTGAGATGGGGGGGGGGTCGGCGGCCAAATACATATCATGTTGGGGGGGTCCTTGACATGAAAAAGTTTGAGCACCACTGATATAGGGTGCGTTCGGAAATTACACACCGGAGCACACTCGCCTATTAGTTTGCATTGGCCAGTGCGCTCAGTGCTGTATTTACGAACGCACCCATAGAAACAAACGTTTTTCAGAAAAGTGTTGAGATTTAGGAGACATTTTGCAGAATCGGAAACCTCAGGCCTCAATGGGTTAAAGGCAATTTTGTTTTATTTTGTTAGTCCGTGGGTGGTGGTTTGGCGCCGACACGATCTGAAGTCGACAGGGTTGAAGTGGTAATGTTGTTTTATTTTCTTAGTCTGAGGGTGCCGGTGCTGCTGGCAGAAAGTAGAGACAGGGTTGAAGTGGTAATGTTGTTTTATTTTGGCCGTTTGGTGGGGGGGTGCTGCTGACAGAAGGTTAGAGTGGTTAAGAGAGCTTCTCCCAGACATTGTTGGAGTGCCGGTGCGGATGCCAGGTCTGCAGGGTGAGGAGGGCTGTGGCACTGGCAGGTTGCCATGTTGGGGGTGAAATGCAAGTAGAGAGAATGAGCGTTGATGAGCTCTCTCATGTTTAATTTACACTCTGTCGTACGACGAAGTATAAATCAGGCTCAACACACACACACACACACACACACACACACACACACACACACACACACACACACACACACACACACACACACACACACACACACACACACACACACACACACACACACACACTCTACATATCTCTCTTTTTCTCTGTCTCTTTCAGACACACACACGTGCGCACGTACGCACACTGACACATATATACACACTGTCAGTGGCTGGTTTAATGATTAATGTTTTCAGGTTCAGGTAGAGTTCACCGTCATTTCTCTTACACACACACACACACACACACACACACACACACACACACAGCGCACGGACGTTTCTCTGGGATTTCTGATGCCGCTGGATTCCTTTCCCTCCTAATTGTGTGTCATTCTGCACAGCCAAAATCGTTAAATGAACACTCAGGAATTCTATAGTGTACAGTAGCTGTCTAATCACCGGCCGATTAGACCCGGGAGACCAGGTGAATGTGATTAACCACTTGATTGGATAGAAAGCCAGCTGCACAAGGGCTCTCCTGTGTTTAAAGGACAATTTCGGACTGCGTTTTTCTTACCTTTTTATATGATATTACTATATCCTAGGAAGAGTGGTACAGTAGAAAAATGTCATAACTCCATCCCGAGTCCACCGCAGCTAAAAACCCGGGTAGACGGTCCATGCTCTAGATCGCGTATTTTTATCGCAATTTTTTATTTTACATTTCTTTTGTTCATATCTGACTTTCCTAATGACAGAAAACTGTCCACGGTGTTTGTGTGAGATGCGCCCCTCTGGAAATCTCGCAAGCTGAGATTTCGCCCGTGATCAGACTAGTGTAAACACTACGGCGCCCCATTTGGGACAAAAACGCTGTCTCATTCACAACCCCCGAGGCTTGGAGACAGTGGTGGAAAGTAACTAAGTACATTTACTTAAGCACTGTACTTAAAGGGTAAGTGGTATTTTTTGGTTAAAACAAAAAGTATTTTGTTAAAAGGTTAAAGCACTATATTCTGATAGTAATCATTGCTATAGAGTGTTTTTTCAGTAACAGATGTCTCCCTGTCTGTCCAACTCTTTAATAAACAGAAAATACATTTTTCAGTAGGTGTCAAAATCTCAGCCAATCAGGATAAAAGTACCCATTTTTAAGCTTAATTTGTATAGTGTTCCAGTTCCAATTTGTTCTGCTCATTTCTTAGTGTCATCACTTCCAATGTCACTTGTTTAATCTGTATCCTGATTGAGTTCTCTGTCCTGGTTGGATAAAATTGGAAATGAAACTGAAACTGAAACGAAAATGCATTTTTGTTTAATAAAGAGCTGGAGAGACAAGGAGACTCCTAATACTGAACAAACACTCTATAGCAATGAGTACTATCAGAATATCGAGCTATTTAACAATTATTTTAACCAACGCAAATCACTTACCCTACCTTTAAGTACAATTTTGAGGTATTTGTACTTTACTTGAGTGTTTCCAATTTCCAATACTTGTACTTCTACTCCACTACATCTCAGAGGCAAATATTGTACTTTTACTCCACTACAATTATTTGAAAACTTTAGTTACTAATTACTTTTCAGATATAAATTATGATATAATGAAACACACATTAACCACTTTAACCCGATTTTATACATAGGCTATTTTCAAATATTTAGTACTTTTACTTTTGGTACTTTCAGTACATTTTGGTGCCAATACTGTTGTACTTTTACTCAAGTAAATTTTGAATTGTGGACTTTTACTTGTAACAGAGTATTTTTATGTTGCAGTATTGGTACTTTTACTTAAGTAGAGAATTTGAGTACTTTTTCCACCACTGCTTGGAGAGAGTTCAGGGATTTGGGGAAGAAGGCCGGCTTATTACACCTGTGTAAAGATGTCACACCTACAGTACGCTCCTTATTACACCTGTGTAAAGATGTCACACCTACAGTACGCTCCTTATTACACCTGTGTAAAGATGTCACGCCTACAGTACGCTCCTTGGCAGGAACGAGGGCATCGAGGGGGACCGAGTCGTTTGGCCAAGACAAATGGCCCGAGGAGGGGCTGCTGGCGGGTCCCTGTACAAGCCGCCCGTTGAGAAAAGGGCTGGCGCCCTCCAGTGGAGGATTGTACGTAGTGCAATAGCTACGAACAGACACCGGGCACACCTGGATCCTAGCACTGGGGAGGGATGTCTTTTTTTTTGTTTGCACCAGTGTTGATTTTGACAGCAACTTTTGATTCAGTTTTAGTCATAGTCTTTTGCATAAAATTCCATTTAGTTTTAGTCATATTTTAGTCATCTGAAATGTTTTAGATTTAGTCTAGTTTTAGTGGACTAAATATTATAAGGTTTTAGTCGACTAAATCTACAGTTTATTTAGTCGACCAAAATGTATTTTGGCGGTGCCTTGATGGCGTCGTAATGGCAGATTTTACACTTGGTTGCATGCTGAAAATAGCCAATCTACAAGCTCACAACGCGTCGCGCTGCGACGCGTTGTGAGCTTGTAGATCGGCTATTTTCAGAGCGCAACACCCGAGCGCAACCAAACATAAAATGACTTGTCTTTTAGTTCTACTTGATCTCTTCTCCAATAGTCCATCCCTAACATTTTAGTCTAGTTTTTATTTGTTGACGAAATTGTCAATATATTTAGTCTTAGGTTTAGTCATCATACCTTAGTTTTTATTTAGGTTTTTATGTAGTTTTCGTCAGTGAAAAAAGGTAGTCGACCAACATTTTTCGTCATAGTTGCAGACTGAAACAGTGGCACAGCTGGTTACTCAGTGTTCTAGGTTTGGGGGTTTGTTCGATCTGTTGGGTCAGTGGTTTCAAGGGCTGGGGGGAAAGAGTGGACACACATTGTTGAATTTCATTTCTGGGACAGCAAAGATGTCTATTTGGCAGTGGTGGAACGTAACTAAGTATGTGTACTCAAGTACTGTACAATTTTGAGGATTTTTTCACTTTACTGGAGTATTTCCAATGTTCAATACTTTTACTTCTACTCCACTACATCTCAGAGGCAAATATTGTACTTTTACTCCACTACAATTATTTGAAAACTTTAGTTACTAGTTACTTTAAAGATATACATGTAAATGATATATCATAACACATGCATTAACCACTTTAGCCCTATTTTATACATAGGCTATATGAAAATAGCAGATCTACAAGCTCACAACGTGTGGCATCGCAGGGGGGGAGTTTGCTTATCAGAAAATGTCAGTGTTTTAATAAAGGTGCTTTTAAAGGTCAAAGGTCTCACTCTCTGTCTGTCTGTCTGTCTGTGTCTGTCTGTCTGTCTGTCTGTCTGTCTCTGTCTGTCTGTCTGTCTGTCTGTCTGTCTCTGTCTCTGTCTTTGTCTCCCTCTCTCTCTCTAGTCCATGGTCAGCAGTCAGACAGTGAACTGCAGAGACGTGGAGGGCCGTCATTCCACTCCTCTCCACTTTGCAGCCGGTTACAACAGAGTGTCAGTGGTGGAGTTCCTGTTGCATCATGGAGCCGACGTACACGCCAAGGACAAGGGGTATGGCCCTGCGTGTGTGTGTGTGTGTGTGTGTGTGTGTGTGTGTGTGTGTGTGTGTGTGTGTGTGTGTGTGTGTGTGTGTGTGTGTGTGTGTGTGTGTGTGTGTGTGTGTGTGTGTGTGTGTGTGTGTGTGTGTGTGTGTGTGTGTGAGAAGAAGTAGGAAAACATAAATAAAGGGGTACTTACTCGTGACCCTTACAAATTGGTCCGCGACCCACATACTGTATGGGTCCCGACCCAGGGGCCTCATACTGGGTTTTGCCTAGGGCCTCCTGATCCCTAAGCACGCCCCTGCCTCAGAGTATCTAAAAGCAGATCCATTCATTGTCAAACCAAATAACCAATACATGGAAATGTATCGCTCATCTTACATTCATATGTAGTTTTTTAATGCAATTCATGAGTTGTCCTGACTGAACTGTGTGTTCACCCTCTAAAGGCCTTATATTCTGTGTGTGTGTGTGTGTGTGTGTGTGTGTGTGTGTGTGTGTGTGTGTGTGTGTGTGTGTGTGTGTGTGTGTGTGTGTGTGTGTGTGTGTGTGTGTGTGTGTGTGTGTGTGCCATTTGGTGCCATTTGTACACTCAGAATTATGCGGGTACGTGGCCCTAATGCATATCAAACTGGGGGGCCTAGCGCTCGGGTGGCGCAGTGGTAAAGTCACCGCCCACCACCATGGAGGTTGTGGGTTCAAATCCACCGTGGCGCATCCGGCTTTGTCTAAGCGTCTACACGAACACAATTGACCGGGCGAGGGAAGCCGGGCGGGGAGAGTGATATTGGTCATTGCACGACGTACTCCTACGGGCTGGGGGGCGGTACCTGTCACCGGGGAGTGTTGGGCGGGAGGAGTAGGACGAAGGCTCTACTACGTCCTCCTGGTGGGGGCTCCTCACTGGCAGGTGAGTCAGTAGGACACAACAGCAGTTACAACACAGAAATGTGTGTGGGGAGGAATTAATCGGCATAACGACTAAATTGGGAAAAAAAAAAGGGTACAAATAATTGGCTATTCAAAATTTAGAAAGGAAAAAAAAGAAAAATGTTTGAGAACCAACGCTCTAACCCAGTGGTTCTCAAACTTTTTCATGTCAAGGACCCCCAAAATGATATGTATTTGGGCCGCGGACCCCCATGTCAAAATATTTTGTTCCAGGGACCCCCACAGCAAAGATTTGAGTAACAAATCTTGTTAAAAAAAATATATTAAAACATATTATATTCAAAGATTTGCACACTTTCTCACGATTTTTCAAAAATAGCAGATCTACAAGCTTGTATATCTGCTATTTTTGAATAGCCAAAATATAAAAGGTTAAAGTGGTTAAAATGATTGTGATGTTATATTAACACATTTTGCTGGGGACCCCTTGGAACCCCCCCCCCCCCCAAGGACCCCTGGGGGTCCCTGGACCCCTCTTTGAGAACCAACGATCTAACCCTCTTCCTCTGTCCCTCAAACCCCCCCCCCCCCCCTGCTGTGCAGTGGCCTGGTGCCTCTCCACAACGCCTGCTCCTACGGCCACTACGAGGTGGCAGAGCTGCTGGTCAGACACGGGGCGTCGGTCAACGTGGCCGACCTGTGGAAGTTCACCCCGCTGCACGAGGCCGCCGCCAAGGGCAAGTACGAGATCTGCAAGCTGCTGCTCAAGGTGAGGAAGGGAGGGGGGGCCTCCTGGGTGGGTGGGCCACTCGCAGTGGTGGGGAAAAAAAACTCAAATTCTTTACTTACAGTAAAAGTATCAATACTGCAATGTAGAGGTACTTTGTTACGTAAAGTGAAAGTCCGGAATTCCAAATTTACTTGAGTGAAAGTAGAAAAGTATTGGTATCAAATTGCGCTTAAAGTACCAAAAGTAGAAAGTACTCATTATGCTGAAGGTCCCATTTCACAAGTTTTCAAATGTAGCCCTATTTTATACATAGGCTATTTGAAAAAAAAAGCAGATCTACAAGCTCACAACACGTCACATCGCGACGTGTTGTGAGCTTGTAGATCGGCTATTTTCAAACATTTTAGTACTTTTACTTTTGGTACTTTAAGTATATTCTGATGCCAATATCTTTGTACTTTTACTCATGTAACATTTTGAACACTGGCCTTTTACTTGTAGCAGAGTATTTTTTTGCATTGTGGTATTGCTACTTCTACTTAACCCATTAAGACCTGGAACGCATTTGTCATTTTTTTCATAGCGCGGCACCGAGTGCCGCGCTATGAGCTTGTAGATCTGCTATTTTTGAAAAATAGTGAAAATGTGTGCAAATCTTTGAATATATATATTTTTAAAGCGAACATTTTTAACTCAAATCTTTGCTTCTAAGGGGTCCCTGGAACAAAATATTTTGAGATGGGGGTCCGCGGCCAAATACATATCATTCTTGGGGTCCTTGACATGAAAAGTATTGAGCACCACTGATATAGAAACATACGTTTTTCAGAACACCGTTGGGATTTAGGAGACATTGTAGAATCGGCTTCAGCTCTTAATCACCCTGGGCAAGACCTGGGATGTTGGTTGTCTAGGAAGTTGACAACCGGAAATGGTTGAATTTGGCGGAAGTACCGCCCAAGGAAATGACGTTGATGCTTTACAAATCTGTTAACATTCTCCGTGAATGAAACGAGTGTTGTGATTGGTCAAAAAATATCGTTTCCGGGGGAAACGGAAATCTTGTCCACTCAGGACTTCCTAGACACTCGCTGCTTTAGGTCGTGACCAGGCTCTTCTCTTTGCAGATGAGTGAGGCTGGGACCGAGGTTAGGTCTTAATGGGTTAAGTAACCACTGCCCCTCTCTCCTCCTCTCCTCTCAGCACGGAGCGGACCCCACGAAGAAGAACAGAGACGGGAACACTCCGTTGGACCTGGTGAAGGACGGAGACACGGACATCCAGGACCTGCTGAGAGGTGACGCCGCCCTGCTGGACGCGTCGAAGAAGGGCTGCCTGGCCCGCGTGCAGAAGCTCTGCAGTCCAGACAACATCAACTGTAGAGACACGCAGGGGCGCAACTCCACGCCCCTGCACCTCGCAGGTAGCGCACACACACACACACACACACACACACACACACACACACACACACACACACACACACACCCCTATGCATGGAGGCATACAGACACATGCTCATCCAGTCTCTTGTCATCTCCCGCCTGGACTACCGCAACTCCCTCCTTGCTGGTGCTCCGGCGTCTGCCGTCAGACCTCTGGATCTTGTTCAGAAAGCTGCGGCTCGTCTGGTGTTCAACCGCCCCAAGTTCTCCCACACAACTATCCTTCTCCGTTCTCTACACTGGCTCCCCATAGCGGCTCGCATTCCAGTTTAAAACCCTGGTGCTAGCCTATAGGGCAGTGAAAGGAACAGCTCCTTCTTACCTCCGGGCTATGGTCGATGCTTACACCTCTGCCCGACCACTATGGTCTGCCACCTCGGGGCGACTGATTGCCTCGTCACTCAAGGGTCCTTCTGGCCGATCTACACGGTCTCGACTTTTTTCTGTTCTGGCCCCACAGTGGTGGAATGAACTTCCCACTGATGTCAGGACAGCAGAGTCACTGCCCTTCTTTCGCCGCAGGCTGAAAGCCCACCTCTTCAGGAAACACTACCCTTCCTCTTTGCCTGGCCTACTTGTTGTTAACTAGTTGTACGAACGCTTGTTTTATTGTTGTATTGTTTTATTGGATCTTGTTTAGTCGATACACTTATTTGTTTTAGCTCTAGTTCATTTGATTTTGATATTTTGTCTCATCTGTTTAAGGAAAATAGGTAGCTGATATATTGCACTTTTACCTTAGCGCTAGGTATACTCTTGGTTGCTTGTTTTTGCAGAAAATGCACTTAATGCTTCTGGTGATTAGTAGTTCTCGTTCCCTACCTACAGTATGTTGAATGCACTTATTGTAAGACGCTTTGGATAAAAGCGTCTGCTAAATGACTGTAATGTAATGCATCCATTCATGCATGCAATTTTTCTGACCTTGTCAAGTCTTGCCTCATCCACATACAAACACTAAAACTAATACAAACCACAAACTAAACTAGACTAAGTATCCGGGACAACGCTCCACACGTTCCAGACTCTTCTCCCTCCTGGCTCCCAAACTATGGAATTAACTCCCCGTTGCAGTTAGAACTGCAGACTCACTCCCAATCTTCTGCCGTAATCTGAAGACTCACCTCTTCAGACTCAGCCCGTAGCACTTGCCCCTAGCCTTGACGACCTTGCAGGCTTATCAGGGTCCCCACGGGCATGAAATTCCTGGAAATATTTTGAAATTAGAAAAAAGTTTTTCCAGTCCTTGAAAAGGTTTGGAATTTATCAAGGGTCCTGTAAAAATATTTGGTTATGCATTGTTTTTAGCTATTGATTTGATCCAAAATAAAAAATACATTTCCAAAATTACACAAACTATGTAACATAAGTAGTTTTTCGCCAAACAGGCTGTGTGATTCCAGCCTAATGTATACCGGACGTGACAAAAAGAACAGATCTACAAGCTCACAACGTGCTGCAGTTTGTCAATTTGGCAAGAAATTTGGAATGGAATTCTACGTTTTGTTTTTGCTACACTGCCTTTGGGCATTGCACATAGGAGTAAGAGACTCATTATTGTGCTGAATGATTGTTATATAGGCCTGGAATTGGGTTAAATATCCTGGAAAGGTTTTGGAAAAGTTTTGGAAATTCATTGGTAAAAATGTGTGGGAACCCTGGCTTATGCAAAGGCTAAAATGTCATTTAGATTGCATGTTATGTAGACAGATGCCAGGTCATTGTTGACCTGGCATCCTATAGACAGGTTTCCTGTTAGTAAACATTGAGAGGAATATGACCGCGCAGCTGCGGGGGGAAGCCTATGGGTGCGTTTGGAAATTACGCACCGGAGCACACTCGCCTATTAGTTTGTATTGGCCAGTGCGCTCACTGCCGCTCAGGGCTGTATTTTCGAACGCGCCTTCCACCCCCAGGCATGCGCAGATTGCGCATTCTGCTCTGTGATGACGTCGCTCGGAAACCCGTCTATAGTGTGTATGGTTTCAATGTACAGGCTGATGATAGGTTCTAGGTTTACGTATGTATTAGTTATTATTAGATTATTGCTTTACTATGTATTACTTTATTATTAGATTACTATTTTTATGCATTTGATGTATTATGTGTATTATGATTTAATATGATGTTTTATCTTGTGTCCTTGCTTACTGTAAGTCGCTCTGGATTGAACCCTGATTTAATTAATCCCCATAATATGAGATACCTTATATTTTGAGACACCTTAATTCTTTTTAAATCATGATTTCTTTTGCAAATCTTTGAATTTTAAAGCAACAAAACTCACATCTTTGTGTGCGCGTCTGTGTGTGCGTCTGTGTGTAGCTGGTTACAACAACCTGGAGGTGGCAGAGTATCTGTTGGAACATGGATCTGATGTCAACGCACAGGACAAGGGAGGCTTGATACCACTGCACAACGCTGCTTCATATGGGGTATGACAGACACACGCACACGCACACGCACACACACACACACACACACACACACACACACACACACACACACACACACACACACACACACTTAGTTGTGCACCTCTGTCGCGCACCGAAAATAGCATATCTTTTCTTAGCTAATCTACAAGCATAGATATTATTTATCAGTAGCCACTTATACCTCTCCTCTCCTCTCCTCTCCCCTCCCCTCCCCCTCCCAGCATGTGGACATAGCTGCCCTGCTCATCAAATACAACACGTGTGTGAACGCCACGGACAAGTGGGCGTTCACCCCGCTCCACGAGGCCGCCCAGAAGGGGCGGACCCAGCTGTGTGCCCTGCTATTGGCCCACGGAGCTGATCCCACCATGAAGAACCAGGAAGGACAGACCCCGTTAGATCTGGCCACGGTAGGACGCCGTGTGTGCATGTGTGCGTGTGTGCGTGCGCGTCTGTCCGTGCATGATATTGACATTTGATGTGCTTAAAGCCTGTTTTACCTCCCTGTGTACATTAACCCATTAAGACTTGGAACGCATCTGTGTCACTTAAGATTTCTTTGGCTATTCGAAAATAGCAGATATACAAGCTCATGGCGCGGCACCGAGTGTGGAGTCTGGTTGGAATAACGTGTTCCTTCCACGCGCTACGTCCAACCAGGGAAACGACAAGAAGGTCAGTTGGCTCTCATGCATTGAAGGAGGCATGAGCTGGGCCCTGGCCTCCCTAGGTTGGCAGTAGGAAGGTAGTGCCCAGGATTACATATATAATTGGCACTGGGTGTCAAAAAAGGGGGTTACAAAATCGTGGGATACAAAAAAAATAGAAGGAAAAAAAAAGAGTTAGATCTCACAAAAAATAAACACTTCAAAGGATTGTAACAGGTGCAGGGGATATCGGTAATCAGCACAGGTGAAAATAATGTTCCTAATCAGTAGCTGTTCTTTCACATAAAGACACTCTATTACAGAGTCAAACTGCAGACTGGTCACACTTCCTGGCAGAGATGTGCGCTCCACTGAGCATGTGAACCTTTCTATTGGTTTTTAGTCATGACTGCCAGTTCCCACCTGATGTCGTGAGGGAGTTCTGACTGCTCCACACCGTACTGAATAACTACTAGCTTGCATAATGTCTTCAGTGTTGGACTTAAATCTAAGATATACAGACCATCAAAGAGATGGAAGTCTGGCTCTCCAAAGAGTATGATACGATCTCCCACCATGAAACATGCACCATAATACATCTGAGAAGGGCCGTTTCCCTTGAGTTCAACCTTATACCAGGTGAAGGTCACTGGGCTGAATTTCCACACATCATTTAAGTATTCCTGGTTGTAGCCACCATATATGTACAGCTCTCCATTGTAGGCAAAGGCTGAATGACCCCAGCGTCCTTCTGGGAGAGGCTTTGCAGGAGGTTTGTTCAGCCAGTTGTTGGTCTCTGTGTCAAACACACTGATTTTGTTGACGACCCTCAGGTCCCCATGGCCCCCAAATACAAACATCTTTGTCCCGATGATGGTGGCAGAGTGACTATATGAAACAGGTGGTGGAGTTCCTCTGGTGTTAATTAAAGCCCAGACCATTGTGGTGGTGTCCAACTTGTACATCTCATTAGTCATTCCAGTCCGCTCCTTGATTCCTCCATAGATATACATGACCTTCTCCAAGACACAGGCTCTGTGGCGGTGCTTCGCCTCTGGTACAGTTCCAGAAATCTCAGGCTTGAACCATCTGTGGGAGTCGACATCAAATCCATAGAGCAGGTTGCAGTAAGGATATCCCCCCCATATGTAGACGCACTCTGCTATAAGTACAGCTGTGTGGCCCCAGCGCCTGGAGGGAACATCAGGGGGACCTTCTCCTCTTCCATTTGTCCATGGGGGCAACGTCCTCCAGCGTAGAGACACTGTGTTAAAGATGTGGACTTCCATCTGACCACTGTTCTTGTGATAGTTTCCTTCAAATGAGTACATCTTGTGTCCGACTACCACAGCAGCTGGGCTGTAATTATCATGTCCTTTCAGATGTATCGTCCAGTGAAACATTTCACACACCAGCACCACTGTGAATCAGTGCAACTAATTTACAGAAAGGTTGTTAGAAAGCAGAGCAATTTATTCACAGAAGTTGCTGAATGGTGTTGTGTTAGAAAATACAATAACGACATTTAAAAGGACAAGTACATCTGATGTCATAATGATGTTGTGATATCATTGTGTGATGACATCTTTATATGGAATAGCTAATGACGTTACTCAACCTGAATGTCTGTTTCAGCTAAATCTATGATCTGAAATTTATCAGTACTATGACATCAGTAATCCATATTGGGCATATTGTGATAAAGACAGACTCTCTGTGTGAATTAATGACTCCTCTGACAGGAGGGAGAATTATAATGATTAAAATACGCTCTGGTTTTTAGCTGACTAGTTGACTCGTTATATGGAATTATTCATGTTTCTACTGTACCACTCGTCTGGCCCCACCTTCACTTAATGCGGCCCACAGGTTAATATCGGAATACTGATATATTATTGATTCCAGCTGTTACAATTCCAAACATGCAAACATGACCCGCTTTAATTACTTCAGTCTATATTAGTAGCTCAAGGACTAGTTTTAAAATTCTATTGTCTTTTTTATGTCCAATGTATTTGTATTTAAGTTCATAAAGTTAACATAAGTATAACTAAATGCATTTGAAATTTTAGATTCCAATTAAAAAATAGGGGAAAAAATCTGGATTCCAATTAAAAAATAGGGGAAAAAATCTGGATTCCAATTCAAAAATAGCAAAAAGAGCAGATCTACAAGCTCAAAACGCATCGCGGTGCGACACGTTTTGAGCTTTTAGATCGGCTATTTTTGCTACTTTTGTGTGACAAAGAATGGCGAAGTACAGCATTAATTTACGAAAAAAAGTTACAATACGGAGATAAGAGGTGTCTGACCGACAGCATATGCAATGTGGCCCTCTGGAGTGAGTGTGGAAATATAGTGGCCCTCTCCATCATCAAAGTTGCATCACCCCTGGTGTAGAGGATAGCTGATCTACAAGCTCGTATAGGGCATCTATTTTTTCTTAACCCAGTAATCTGTTTAACAGGAGTAGTTCACCCCAAAAAAATACGTATTTACTATCAATTACATTCCCCATGAAGCCTTGAATTCATGTCGTTTCTTTTAGTTTTTATCAATAATTTGTCAATAATTTGATGACGGCGAGGTCTCCGGTAGGAAACTCAAAGAGTCTCCTATAAGTCTCCAATTGGCTCAGGAATGTGACAAAATGCGCAAAAACAAAACAAAAACTCCATGAATTCAAGGCTTCATGGAGGTTTTTTTGGGGGTGAACTACTCCTTTAAGAAGACACTCTTATTATTCATAACTGTGGCCTGGATGTCCATGCAATCTTTGAATACATGTATTTTTTTTAGACAACATTTTTAACTCAAATTTTTGCTTCTGGTTGGAATAACGTGTTCCTTCCACGCGCTACGTCCAACCAGGGAAACTCTCCCCTGTCAGGTGACAAGAAGGTCAGTTGGCTCTCATGCATTGAAGGAGGCATGAGCTCGGCCCTGGCCTCCCTAGGTTGGCAGAGGGAAGGTAGTGCCCAGGATTATTATTACATATATAATTGGCACTGGGTGTAAAAAAAGGGGGGTTACAAAATCGTGGGATGAAAAAAAAAAGAAGGGAAAAAAAAAGAGTTAGATCTCAGACAAAATAAACACTTCAAAGGATTGTAACAGGTGCAGGGGATATCGGTAATCAGCACAGGTGAAAATAATGTTCCTAATCAGTAGCTGTTCTTTCACATAAAGACACTCTATTACAGAGTCAAACTCCAGACTGGTCACATTTCCTGGCAAAGATGTGCGCTCCACTGAGCATGTGAACCTTTCTAGTGGTTTTTAGTCATGACTGCCAGTTCCCACCTGATGTCGTGAGGGAGTTCTGACTGCTCCACACCATACTGAATAACTACTAGCTTGCATAATGTCTTCAGTGTTGGACTTAAATCTAAGATATACAGACCATCAAAGAGATGGAAGTCTGGATCTCCAAAGAGTATGATACGATCTCCCACCATGCAACATGCACCATAATACATCTGAGAAGGGCCGTTTCCCTTGAGTTCAACCTCATTCCAGGTGAAGGTCACTGGGCTGAATTTCCACACATCATTTAAGTATTCCTGGTTGTAGCCACCATATATGTACAGCTCTCCATTGTAGGCAAAGGCTGAATGACCCCAGCGTCCTTCTGGGAGAGGCTGTGCAGGAGGTGTGTTCAGCCAGTTGTTGGTCTCTGTGTCAAACACACTGATTTTGTTGACGACCCTCAGGTCCCCACGGCCCCCAAATACAAACATCTTTGTCCCGATGATGGTGGCAGAGTGAATATATGAAACAGGTGGTGGGGTTCCTCTGGTGTTAATTAAAGTCCAGACCATTGTGGTGGTGTCCAACTTGTACATCTCATTAGTCATTCCAGTCCGCTCCTTGAGTCCTCCATAGATATACATGACCTTCTCCAAGACACAGGCTGTGTGGTACAACCTCATCTCTGGTACAGTTCCAGAAATCTCGGGCTTGAACCATCTGTGGGAGTCGACATCAAATCCATAGAGCAGGTTGCAGTAAGGATATCCTCCCCAGATGTAGACGCACTCTGCTATAAGTACAGCTGTGTGGCCCCCGCGCCTGGAGGGAGCATCAGGGGGACCTTCTCCTCTTCCATTTGTCAACTTCCTCCAGCGTAGAGACACCGTGTTAAAGATGTGGACTTCCATCTGACCACTGGTCTTCTTGTGATAGTTTCCTTCAAATGAGTACATCTTGTGTCCGACTACCACAGCAGCTGGGGTGTCATTATCATGTCCTTTCAGATGTATCGTCCAGTGAAACATTTCACACACCAGCACCACTGTGAATCAATTTACAGAAAGGCTGTTAGAAAGCAGAGCAATTTATTCACAGAAGTTGCTGAATGGTGTTGTGTTATAAAATACAATAACGACATTTAAAAGGACAATTACATCTGATGTCATAATGATGTCGTGATATCATTGCGTGATGACATCATTATATGGAATATCTAATGACGTTACTCAACCTGAATGTCTATTTCAGCTATCTATGATCTGAATTTTGTCAGTACTATGACATCAGTAATCCATATTTGGGCATATTGTGGTAAAGACACACTCTCTGTGTGAATTAATGACTCCTCTGACAGGAGGGAGACTTATAATGATTAAAATACGCGATCTAGCACACCATGTATACGCTCTGGTTTTTAGCTGACTAGTTGACTCGTTATATGGAATTATTCATGTTTCTACTGTACCACTCGTCTGGCCCCACCTTCACTTAATGCGGCCCGCAGCTTAATATCAGAATACTGATATATTATTGATTCCAGCTGTTACAATTCCAAACATGCAAACATGACCCGCTTTAATTACTTCAGTCTATATTAGTAGCTCAAGGACTAGTATTAAAATTATTTTGTCTTTTTTATGTCCAATGTATTTGTATTTAAGTTCATAAAGTTAACATAAGTATAACTAAATGCATTTGAAATTTTAGATTCCAATTAAAAAATAGGGAAAGAAATCTGGATTCCAATTCAAAAATAGCAAAAAGAGCAGATCTACAAGCTCAAAACGCATCGCGGTGCGACACGTTTTGAGCTTTTAGATCGGCTATTTTTGCTACTTTTGTGTGACATAGAATGGCGAAGTACAGCATTAATTTACGAAAAGTTACAATACGGAGATAAGAGGTGTCTGACCGACAGCATATGCAATGTGGCCCTCTGGAGTGAGTGTGGGAATATAGTGGCCCTCTCCATCATCAAAGTTGCATCACCCCTGGTGTAGAGGATAGCTGATCTACAAGCTCGTATAGGGCTGCTATTTTTTCTTAACCCAGTAATCTGTTTAACAGGAGTAGTTCACCCCAAAAAAATACGTATTTACTATCAATTACATTCCCCATGAAGCCTTGAATTAATGTCGTTTCTTTTAGTAATTATCAATAATTTGCCAATAATTTGATGACGGCGAGGTCTCTGGTAGGAAACTCAAAGAGTCTCCTATAATAAGTCTCCAATTGGCTCAGGAATGTGACAAAATGCGCAAAAACAAAACAAAAACTCCATGAATTCAAGGCTTCATGCAGGGTTTTTTGGGGGTGAACTACTCCTTTAAGAAGACACCCTTATTATTCATAACTGTGGCCTGGATGTCCATGCAATCTTTGAATACATGTATTTTTTTTATGCAACATTTTTAACTCAAATTTTTGCTTCTGGTTGGAATAACGTGTTCCTTCCACGCGCTACGTCCAACCAGGGAAACTCCCCCCTGTCAGGTAACAAGAAGGTCAGTTGGCTCTCATGCATTGAAGGAGGCATGAGCTCGGCCCTGGCCTCCCTAGGTTGGCAGAGGGAAGGTAGTGCCCAGGATTGCATAGTAATTGGCACTGGGTGTAAAAAAAAAAGGGGGTTACAAAATCGTGGGAAGAAAAAAAAAAGAGTTATATCTCACACAAAATAAACACTTCAGAGGATTATAACAGGTGCAGGGGATATCGGTAATCAGCACAGGTGAAAATAATGTTCCTAATCAGTAGCTGTTCTTTCACATAAAGACACTCTATTACAGAGTCAAACCCCAGACTGGTCACACTTCCTGGCAGAGATGTGCGCTCCACTGAGCATGTGAACCTTTCTAGTGGTTTTTAGTCATGGCTGCCAGTTCCCACCTGATGTCGTGAGGAAGTTCTGACTGCTCCACACCGTACTGAATAACTACTAGCTTGCATAATGTCTTCAGTGTTGGACTTAAATCTAAGATATACAGACCATCAAAGAGATGGAAGTCTGGATCTCCAAAGAGTATGATACGATCTCCCACCATGCAACATGCACCAATTGCACCATAATACATCTGAGAAGGGCCGTTTCCCTTGAGTTCAACCTTATACCAGGTGAAGGTCACTGGGCTGAATTTCCACACATCATTTAAGTATTCCTGGTTGTAGCCACCATATATGTACAGCTCTCCATTGTAGGCAAAGGCTGAATGACCCCAGCGTCCTTCTGGGAGAGGCTGTGCAGGAGGTGTGTTCAGCCAGTTGTTGGTCTCTGTGTCAAACACTCTGATTTTGTTGACGACCCTCCGGACCCCACGGCCCCCAAATACAAACATCTTTGTCCCGATGATGGTGGCAGAGTGACAATATGAAACAGGTAGTGGAGTTCCTCTGGTGTTAATTAAAGCCCAGACCATTGTGGTGGTGTCCAACTTGTACATCTCATTAGTCATTCCAGTCCGCTCCTTGAGTCCTCCATAGATATACATGACCTTCTCCAAGACACAGGCTGTGTGGCGGTGCCTCGCCTCTGGTACAGTTCCAGAAATCTCAGGCTTGAACCATCTGTGGGAGTCGACATCAAATCCATAGAGCAGGTTGCAGTAAGGATATCCCCCCCAGATGTAGACGCACTCTGCTATAAGTACAGCTGTGTGGCCCCAGCGCCTGGAGGGAACATCAGGGGGACCTTCTCCTCTTCCATTTGTCCATGGGGGCAACGTCCTCCAGCGTAGAGACACTGTGTTAAAGATGTGGACTTCCATCTGACCACTGTTCTTGTGATAGTTTCCTTCAAATGAGTACATCTTGTGTCCGACTACCACAGCAGCTGGGCTGTCATTAACATGTCCTTTCAGATGTATCGTCCAGTGAAACATTTCACACACCAGCACCACTGTGAATCAGTGCAACTAATTTGCAGAAAGGTTGTTAGAAAGCAGAGCAATTTATTCACAGAAGTTGCTGAATGGTGTTGTGTTAGAAAATACAATAACGACATTTAAAAGGACAATTACATCTGATGTCATAATGATGTTGTGATATAATTGCGTGATGACATCATTATATGGAATATCTAATGACATTATTCAACCTGAATGTCTATTTCAGCTAAATCTATGATCTGAATTTTGTCAGTACTATGACATCAGTAATCCATATTTGGGCGGTTGACTCGTTATGGAATTATTCATGTTTCTACTGTACCACTCGTCCTAGGATATCATATCATAGAAAAGGTAAGAAAACCGTCGGGCTAAATCCCCCTTTAACCGCGTACTGCTGATTATCAAGTCCCATTTCCCAGTCACATCTTTGATTCAGGATATTAATCTCTTTATGGGTACAGAACCATAATTAAAAGGTTGAGTGCTATATTAAACATAATGGCAGTGATGACAAAGTATGAAGATATGACTTAACTGGTAGGCCTACAATCAAAGTGACTTCATGACTATGTTTTTTAACCACTTAAACACTATATACTTAGTATAATGGAACTGAGTTGGCTCTGCTTTTTCCCCTGTACACCAAATCTCTTTGGTGTAGAGCATACATGGGCAACTGGCGGCCTTGGTGGCCACATGCGGCCCCCAAGCCGCCAAATATTTAGTACTTTTACTTTTGGTACTGTACTGTAAGTACATTTTGATGCCAATACTTTTGTACTTTTACTCAAGTACATTTTTAATTTTGGACTTTTACTTGTAACAGAGTATTTTTATATTGCAGTATTGGTACTTTTACTTAATAAGTAAATAATTTGAGTACTTTTTCCACCACTGATGTCACAATACAATGACATCAGTATTATGACGTCACTAGAATGGCATTATGCATTATGACTAGAATGGCATTAAGCATTATGACGTCACTAAATGGCATTTCTCCATTGAAATTACCCCAAAAAAGGGAGGAATAATAATAAATAGTGAAGATAACATTAGTGTGATCGCTAAAGCGATCCCACAATAATAATAACTATATTTGTTCCTCATTCTCTCTGTCGCAGGCTGATGACATCAGAGCTCTTTTGATCGACGCTATGCCTCCAGATGCCTTGCCCAGCTGTTTGAAACCCCAGGCCACTGTTGTGAGTGAAACATAAATGTGTTCATGTTGATGTTTGTGTCCTTGTTGTTATGCACGACTCAGAGCAGAGTTTTAATGTTTGTGTCCTTGTTGTTATGCACGACTCAGAGCAGAGTTTTAATGTTTGTGTCCTTGTTGTTGTGCACGACGCAGAGCAGAGCTTTAATGTTTGTGCCCGTGTTGTTATGCACGACGCAGAGCAAATTGGAAATACTCCAGTAAAGTAAAAGTACCCCAAAATGCCAGTGATGTAAAGTAACTAAGTACATTTACTCAAGTACTGTACTTAAATACAGTACTTGAGTAAATGTACTTAGTTACTTTACATCACTGGCACATTTAGATAAAGAAAATAACAATCCAATCCAAATGAGCCAAATTGGCACCTGTGACACTGAGACCCTTACACACGTACTAACTGGATGAGCCGTCAGGACACAGAACAGGAGTTTTTAATTAAGCAATATTACACGAGAGGGTGTGCTTTACCGTCATTATTGGCACGACAGTGATGCGGTCAGGAACGAGGCGCCAGCCGAGTTCCGCCAGCATCACTGAAGTGCCAATAATGTAAGGTAAAGCACACCCTCGAGTGTAATATTGCGATTATACAACAGTTACCAACAAAACACATCCAAATGTATTCATATTGTGGGGCAATTAATAATAAAAATGTTTCGCTATTGTCCGTTTCCCTGTAAAGAGAAGAGTTTTTGACTGAGAGACATTAAATAGTCCCTATAGCAGTGCTTTGAGTTTGAGGCACCGTCTCATCAACACAGCTGAGCTATCAATGCTTGCGTAGTGGAATGAATTCCTGTAGGCTATATGCTCCGTCGTACGACCGTGTCACGCGGCCAAAATAACTGATCTACAAGCTGACAACGCGTCGCGATGGCGACGTGTTGTGAACTTGTAGATCGGCTATTTTGGCCGCGTGACACGGTCGTACGACGGAGCATATAGCCTACTGGACTGTTAACGAAATGGGAGTCATTTTACTTTACACAGGAGGATATTTATAACCTTCTAACCATTGATCAACCGTAAATCCACCAAATTAACAACATAGTCCATTTTGCATAGCTGTTTGTTCTCCGGTGGCGGCGGTGGGTCAGGCTACTGTCTGTTTGTTTTCCTACCGTGGGACAGAGTGACTTCACAGCACAGCTGTGCCATATAATGGTCTAATCAGGTGCGGACTGGACTGCACTGCGGAGTGATTTATTAATGTGATTAGGCCCGTGCTATGATGCTGGTTTGAAGCACGGCTAGAAAGCTATTTCAACCAATCAGATTGCTTGGTCGGAACTACCTGTTGTATAATGGCCCGTCATTACATGCCGGGTGCACACACAGAGATGCTCGTAGGCCTGCGTCCTGCGTCGCTGACGCACCATATTGCGAAAGGACGCATTCATGACAACTCTAGTGCGTCCATGGGACGCAGCTCCGATTAGCTCCGATAATATATAATATTTGTCAGCTGTGATCTACATGGACTCTCTCGGTTAGGCACCGTTGGTGGAGAAGTATAACTCTCCGGTTAGACACCGTTGTACTGGAGAAGTATAACTCGGTTAAACGGCGTTGTGTGGCAGAAGCAGCAGCACCTCGCTGTTAGTCTACGCTACACACACAGAGAGAGAGAGAGAGAGACGGCATGAGGACCTGCTCTTAAACGTGTTAAAACGTCTTGGATAGACCACTGTCTGGAATAATAACTGATCATCATACATACAGGTCTACTACTAATCTTTGTTGCTGTTGTCATCTTAAATTGACCAGCCAAAGTAAAATCCCCGATTTTAGAGTGTTCTCCCACTTGCTTGGAGATCAGAGTGATGCAATCAGCTGTGTAACATTAGCAGGTTAACGATGGCTCGTTGATCCTATGCATTTGACCCCGATCTGACCACAAAGGCAAACAAAAGCACTAATTAATGGCAGCTGTAAGTAACCGGTTGTCTATCGTCTGTGTCTTGTGTATGTTTAATAGGCAACTGGATGTTTTCTGTAGCTTAGAGATATCATAACAATTAATTCCCTGAAGAGGGTAGACCCTCTCCCTCATGCTAAACTTAAAGTGACTTATAAGGTTCCACTTCTCCTCAAAAAGACAACTTTATTTTCCTTTCTCAATGACAAGCCTAATGGTATTATTGCATGTTGACTATGTGCAATAACTGCAAGCCAATGTTCATAGGCATTGTCAGTATTTGTCTTCATTATTTCTTGAATTCCTATTTCTTTATTTGCCAATACTTCCACTGTAAGCCAGTGTTTTCAGTCTACACAATAAATAGTAAAAATAAATTCTACATTCATAAATAATACAAAATAAAATAATAATAATGATTAAAAGGTTCTATGATTAAATGTATTCTATTGGTCAAAGGTATGTTAAATCCACCTGTTGCCCACTACTAGTATTTCTTACCATAAGGTGTGCTAATACTACAGAATCATATACATTTGAAAAAATATATTTATGATTTTTTAATATATGTATATATATCGGTATCGGTCTTGAAAAGCAGGAACGGGTCGCACTGATCTAGATCTGCTATTTTCACAATATGTATCTGTGGAACTGAATCAAACTAAATTAAGTGCCTCAACTCCTAATTCCTCAGGGTGGGGGGTCCCCAGTTAAAATATGATTATTTTGGGGGGTCGCTGCCTGAAAAGGTTGAGATCCACTGCATCAGGATATAATGTACACAGTCACACACGCATAGAAGATATGGAGATTGGAGATCAAAGAAAACGATAGGGGGGGGACGTGTAATTGGGGACCCATAAAATGTCCCTGGGACCCATCTAAAAGACCACCCTTGCATCCCAGGACCCATTACATTGAAAACCTAGCAACATCACTGCACACAGCACAGCACCACTGCATTTTGGTTTGAATTACTGGGATTCATTGTCTGTGAAATTGTCCCTGTGAGTGCCGTCTTCTGGAGAATGCTGGCTCTCGTATTAAGTGTAACTCGGTGAACTGGCTGATGTGAAATCATGGCTCAAAGCCCCGCAAGTTGGGAATAACTGAGGTGAGACGTGAACGAGATGTTTTTTATACCTTCAAAGACAGGGTTTTATTAGGAACACATCAAAACACAGTACAGCAACCAGACCTTTTTTTTTTTATTGAACCGGAAAGCACAAAAGAAAACCTAAGATCTTTCTGTTTGATGGAATGGTACAAGGTGCTGCACAAAGAACAAAATCATAATAATAAAAACAAAGTAAAAGTAAAAGAGGAAGCTAAAACTGTATGAACTCTTTGACTGCCAGAATTTAAACATTGTTTGTTAATGAATTCTGTTGTTGTCTCAGGCAGGTTGTACGGCTGAAGGCCAGAGACTATGTTTTCGACTCTGTCTGTCAAGTGTGTCCATCAGTCTGTGAGCATCTAATCTCCGGCACCGTTGGACCGATCAGCGCGAAACTTTGCACACACACACACACACTCCAAGGAAGAACCTCTGCCCAAATCGTTCAAATCAACCTCATGGTGGTGCTATAAAAGAGCCCTTTCACGTTCTGGCCTATATATATACTGCATGTCTTGAACCATAGGTCGTACGGTGAAACATTTTCCGCCATTGTGAGCTTTCTTCAAAACACACCTTTTGCTTCTACACATTTTCTCCAAAACTCACACAAATCGTTACATATTATCTCTGTGTGTGCAAAGTTTCACGCTGATCAGTCCAGCAGTGCCTGAGATTAGCTGCTCACGGACAAACACATACGGACGGACAGACAGCCTGCCGGACACAAAAATAGCAAAAGACTGCTGATCTTGGGTGTGCCAAATAGCCGAGTGGTTAAGCTGCGTACCACGTACAGGCTCTGATGCCAGACGGCAAGTCCCATCCAACAAGCTGTTGCAAGCTGGATCCATTCCACTCCATTAACACTGAAATGTTATGGCTTGGGGAAAGACAGTACTGTTAGACTTGTTGTCTTTAGAGATATGTCAGTGGCAGATATTCCAGACGGTGGTACTCTAAGGCAGTGCTTCTCAAACTTTTTCATGCCAGGGACCCCCATATTGATATATATTTGGCCGCGGACCCCCATCTGAAAATATGTTGTGCCAGGGACCCCCAGAAGCAAAGATTTGTGTTAAAATGTTTGCTTTATAAGAAATATATTCAAAGATTTGCGCGAATCTTCAAGATTTTTCAAAAATAGCAGATCTACAAGCTCATAGTGTGGCGCTCGGTGCCGCGCTATGAGCTTGTATATCTGCTATTTTTGAATAGCCAAAGTCTAAAAGGTAAACATGATTGTGATGCTATATTCACACATTTTGCTGGGGACCCCCTGGAACCCCTTCAAGGACCCCCTTGGGGTCCCCGGACCCCACTTTGAGAACCAATGCGCTAAGGTGGCCATCTGCTTAGGCTGGTACAGTGGTCACCTGTTCATTCATGCACGATCTTCAAACGGCCACCTATTGGACATCAGAGGTTTTCAAAGGTTTCTTTAGGTACCTTTCAAAGTTGACGCCCACAGATTCTTGGCACCTCCCATTGAAATGATTAGAAAGTGTAGTGTGGCCGTCCAGCCACGAGATGGCGCTTGGTATCAAAATTTATTTTAAAAAAGTAAGTAAGGCATGTGTTCAAAATGTTACTTGAGTAAAAGTACAAAGTATTGGCATCAAAATATACTTAAAGTACCAAAAGTAAAAGTACTGAAATGTTTGAAAGTAGCCGATCTACGAGCTTGTAGATCGTCTATTTTCTAATGGCCGTGGTATAATATAGGGCTAAAGTGGTTAATGTATATGTTTTATAATCAGTGTTGGGCTATATTACTTAGGAGAGTAATATGTTACCTACTTGTATTACTTATTACTCCTTTGAAAAGTAATAATATTATATAACGTATTACTTGGAATCAAGAGTAATATATTACATATTACTTTATATTACTTTCCCCGTGCCCCCCCCCCTCAAAAAAAAAGACGTGTACAGTTTTTAGCCTTTTAGAACTGAATCCAATTTAATGGAACAATAGAAAACAGTTTTTATCTTTTTAAGTATTTTGCTGCTACAGATTCCATATTTGGAATTGGAACAATAATTATCCTTACAGGAACAACATAAATCTGAACTGCACACACTGGCTGCAGCCTCTCAGAAACTGAAACAATAAAGTAAACTTTTTGAACATTTCTTAACCTTTTCACTTACAACAGTCAATATTAATTAGCCAAAGTGCAAGGGGGGGAGATATAGAGCAGTGGTTCTCAAACTTTTTCATGTGAAGGACCTCCAAATTGACACTTATTAGCCCGCGGACCCCCATTTTGAGAGAGAGAGAGAGAGAGAGAGAGAGAGAGAGAGAGAGAGAGAGAGAGAGAGAGAGAGAGAGAGAGAGAGAGAGAGAGAGAGAGAGAGAGAGAGAGAGAGAGAGAGAGAGAGAGAGAGAGAGAGAGAGAGAGAGAGAGAGAGAGAGAGAGAGAGTGTGTTAAATCAGGGGTCTTCGACAGGAGGTCCGAGACCCCTAGAGGGTCCTCAGAGTTACTGCCGGGGGTCCGGCAGTAATGTGTGGTTCCACGGTGTGGTGGGGACAGAGGTACTGTAGGGGGGAGGGGAACCTGATAGCAGAGTTCCTCAGCTTATTTGGAATACTGTAGTGTAGGCTACACAGTATATCATTAACATAACCGGTTTTGCTATCTGCTACCTACCTCCCCCTACTGTCTGTCTGTCTGTCTGTGCCCACACACTGCACAGTCAGACACACACACACACACACACACACACACACACACACACACACACACACACACACACACACACACACACACACACACACACACACACACACACACACACGATGTGCAAGTGTTTGAAAACTTTAGTTACTTTGTAGATTTTGATTATTATTACAAAACATACATTAACCATTAACCTTATATAAAGTTGTCTATTTAAAAATAGCAGAACTAAGCTACACGTTGTGAGCTTGTAGATCTGCTATTTTACATTTCGTCACCTTATTAAACTAATGGCCTAAGTCATTTTTTCAAGGTTTTCAGGAAAAATAAAAAACTGATCCAGAACAAAACTATATGATATTTCTTAATCATTTCACCCAAAATGTTTATAACAAATTATGACTATTTAAATAGAAATAACACTGTCTGTCAGTTATGTAACATAAGAGATTTAAATAGGTTTAAATAGGATTAAATCTGACTTAGGCCAAAATAAAAAGCAAAACAAATTACAAAATGGCCTAAATCAGTAAATAATTTGGCTTAAGTCACAAAAACATGTGACTTAGGCCAAACGAAAGGCCTATTTTGTCCTAAGTCACACTAGGGAGTTAGGCCATTATACTAAAAGGGGCGTGAACAGCATGATCCTTTTCAATTAGGAGATAGGCGATTTTACCAGAGGTGGCCAGTGTCATGAGGACCTGACTTAGGCAAAAATATAATTTCCTCAAAAAATGACTTAGGCCATTAGTTTAATAAGGTGACGATTTTGACATAACGTGTGAAAGAGGACTTTCTGCATAACAAGTAGAGAGAAAGAGAGAGAGAGGGAAATAGTCCAGTAAAGAAAAAAAAAAAACTAAAATCTTTACTTATGTACAGTACTTGTGTAATGTAATGTGTTACTTTACACCACAGTAAAATGTTTGAAAATACATTGTTGTGTAAAATGTTTGAAAATATTTTGATGCCAGTACTTTGTAGTTTTACTCAGTAACATTTTTAACACAGGCCTTTTACTTGTAACAGAGTATTTTTATATTGTGGTAACAAAAACTGGACATTCCGCATGGAATTTGCAAGCTCATAGCGTGGGATTTAAACCCGGGCCGCAAAATCACTGGACATCAGCTTTAACCACAAGAGGGACTCTTACTTAAGCATCAGAAAGATACATACAACTTAAAACATCACATCAGAGAAAATTTGATGCATTTAGGGTTGACCTTAAAAGGCAGTTGATACCCAGTTAATACTGAAGACAGAGAGAGAGGGGTGCTTGAGCTAATGTGAGCATTTTTTCCACCACTGAGAACATGATTTCAAAAAAAGCTAAATTCTCCCCCAACCCCCTCTCCCTGCTGACTGTAGCCTACCTAACTGTGTGTGAAGGTGGCCAAACTTGTTTTGTGACAACAATGGCCAAGCTTGAAGCCACTGTCTGTCTATTAGCATATGTTAACCATGATCCTCTCTCACTGAATGAAAGGAAGGGGTCGCGACCAGCGTTGCCATGTTTGCTTATTATAAGCAACCTGTTTTTCTGTAAAGTTGCTTGTAAATATTGGTAGAAGCTTGCTGCTTTTTATTTGAGAACTTGAGGTGCATATAGGTTTAATGTGCTCATGTGGCCTATAATAATCAATCTCTTTTGGGCTTGTTTTCATAGACCTGTTTGCTTATTTCTCTCGTAAACTCTGGCAACACTGGTCGCAACAGCTGTCTCCTATGACTGAGAGAGAGAGAAAAAAAAAGAATGAGAAAAACACTGGCTTATCCTCTGTTCTTTAATTGTTGTTCTTCAGTGGTGGAAGAAGTACTCAGATATTTTACTTAAAGTAAAAGCCACCACATATACCACATAAAAATACATGTAGAATGTCCCGTTTCACAGGTTATCAAAATATATAAAAATCCTTTGAAAATAGCAGATCTATAAGCTCACAACGCATCACATGGCTATTTTTAAATAGCCAACGTTTATATAAGGCTAGTGTCATGAGGACCTGACTTAGGCAAAAATATAATTTCCTCAAAAAATGACTTAGGCCATTAGTTTAATAAGGTGACGATTTTGACATAACGTGTGAAAGAGGACTTTCTGCATAACAAGAGAAAGAGAGAGAGAGGGAAATAGTCCAGTAAAGAAAAAAAAAAACCTAAAATCTTTACTTATGTACAGTACTTGTGTAATGTAATTTGTTACTTTACACCACTGTAAAATGTTTGAAAATACACTGTTGTGTAAAATGTTTCAAAATAGCATTGTGAAAATTGTGAGCTTGTAGATCAGCTATTTTCAAATAGCCTATGTATAAAATAAAGTACAAGTACTGGAAATTGGAAATACTCTAGTACATAAGTTTGTTTTATTAATTCAATGATAAATTGTCTGCATTCATAAGTTCTCTAATGACTTCTGCTTTTAAGAAATAAACTGCAAGTAGAGTAATTGCTTTCCTCTGCTCTCTTCTGCCACCTACTGTCCACCTAAAATGAAAAACTTAAAACACACCCCCAAGGCATAGCCACACCCCCAACCTTTCACAACCTAAGGTTATGGTGGGTTATGGTGGGTACCTTTCAGAGACTCTGGTGCGTATGTGAATAGGTGACCACTGTAGGTGAAAAAGCCGAAAGGAGAGTTGTTTGAAGCGCTTTAGCTGGAGAGACTGTGGCACAGGGTTGACACTGTTGACAATGCCATTATCGTGTACACACTAAAGTCTCAAACATTTTAATGTCAAGGAGCCCCAATTTGGTACTGTATGCATTAGGTCACGGACCCCCATAACTCTGAGAGTGTATACGAATGGAACCGTAAGGGTCCATTTGGTTCCTAACTATCAAAAATTTAACCGGGGACCCCCTGGAAGTGGGGACCCCCTGGACGTTGGAACCCCCTCAAGGATGGCTGGGGGCGTCCTTGAGAACTATTGGTCTAAATCATGAGTGGGTATGCGTACTTAACACATTGGCGGCCCTATTCTGGGCGCCGTCTTACCCATTATCCCTAAACTTCTTTGCCATTTTTTACTATTTTGAAAAACATTTTCAAATAGTTGAAATAGCAAATCTACAAGCTCACAATGTGTCGATGTAGATTGGCTATTTGAACTACTTGAAAATGTTTTTCAAAATAGTAAAAAAAAATGGCAAAGAAGTTTAGGGATAATGGGTAAGACGGCGCCCCGAGAATAGGGCCGTGGGTGCCAAAACCGTGATTTAAAAAAACGAGTCCTGTTCGATCCGAGATCACTCCGCCGTGGTGACTCGCGTGAGAGATGTTATTGTTCCGAGGCGTTAGCCAGGACCATCCACCGCCGTGCACGCATATATTGTTTACAACCGGGTGCTCGTCGTGGAGTCTGCAGCTGTAAACAGCGTAGCGGTTACAGGCGGTGAGATCTCTGGCACTCAACGTCACTTTTTTTAATACAACTCTGGCGACCCAATGTGTTAACCCATTGAGGCCGGGAACGCGTCTGTGTGTCATTTTTTAGATTTCTTTGGCTATTCAAAAATAGCAGATCTACAAGCTCATAGCGCGGCACCGAGTGCCGCGCTATGAGCTTGTATATCTGCTATTTTTGAAAAATTCGTGAAAATCTTGGAATATATATATTTCTTAACACAAACAATTTTGTCAAATATTTAGTTCCAGGGACCCCCAGAAGCAAAGATGTTAGTTACTAATGTCCGCTAAAAATGAAAAAAACATGAAAACACATTTTCATTATTTTTCAAAAAATAGCCCAAAGAAATCTAAAAATGACACACAGATGCTGCGTTCCCGGTCTCAAAGGGTTAAGTACTCGATTTGGACATTCAAAATCAATATGTTTTTTTTATTATTATTGATTAACTGTTACACCCCTACTTTCCACATTGGCAGGTGAGTGCTGGGGTGGTCAGTACGGGCGCCACTGGGGGCGTGGGCATCTCCCCCTCGCCTTCGCCCTCCTGCCTATCAGCAGCCAGCAGCATTGACAACCTGAACACGCCCCTTGGTGACATCACAGTGGGAGGAGCCACGGGAAGTGGAGACGGTGCCTCTGGCTCTGACAGGAAGGAGGGAGAGAGTATGTATGGCCACGTGCACGTACAAACATGCACACGTACACAACGTGCAAACCCCTGATTGTTTCTGTCTCTCTCTCTCACACATAATCTCATCATCATTGTTCGTTCGATCTTTCAGTAATTATAGAAAGAGTTACACGTGTGCTTTTTAACACATTGACTAACTAGAAGATGGCGATTCCGTTTTGCATGGGATTTTCACTGATCGAAGCAGTCAGATCTCCGCGATGTTTACAAACAGTTTAGAGCTCAATCTTAAGGATTTTAATGAGGTCTATGGCAACTTGAAAAAAACAAAAAAACAACAATAAAACGTTGGCACTGGTGAGTACATTATGAGATTAACCTCTGGCATGGAATGTGTTAACTCATTGAGTGCCATTAACGTGTTTCACGTGTTTTAACGCTATGGTGCAACGTGCCATTAACGTGTTTCACGTGTTTTTGAAAAAAATAGGGAAAAAAAACTAAACTTTTTTTTTAGAACCCAAGATATCATTATCTGAAGATGTGCAGCTCCATCCACTCCTTGTTTAACTTATAACTGAAAAAGGCTGTATCTCGCTTCCTAAGCACTTTTTTTTTTACTTAAAAAAATATATATATATCAAAATCGTACTGGCCAGAAATAGCCAGAAATAATTTGGGCACTCAATGAGTTAACACTGAGAATTTTGCCGTGTAAGTTTCTTCTGGAGTTAAGAGATAGTTCAACCAAAGAATTACTTTTTTCTATCGATTAGTCACCCCATGGAGACTTGAATTCATGGATATTTTTTTGTTTTTGTCGCATTCCTAAGCCAATAATTTGATTATTGGCTTAGGAATGCGACAAAAAAAAAAGGTCTTCATGGGGTGACTAATCAATCGGAAAAAAAGTAATTTTTGGGGGTGAACTATCCCAAGGAAGAGAGAGTGATCGGGGGAGGGACAACATGCAACACCAGCTCTTCAGCTGGGAA
>NC_139958.1:10424513-10441043 GCF_963454915.1 Gymnoscopelus microlampas
TTATTTGTGAGACAATTTAATGGTCAACATAAATGTTGTAATCGTGACAGCCCTAGACCCATAAGTTACATTTGGTGTCTCCCCGTGACCCAGAAATACATCAATTAACTCCATATTTAATGTTGAAAATCACCAAAATATATTTCTTAAAAGGATAGTTCACCCCAAAATGATATTTCTTTGTTGTTGTCACATTCCTAAGCCAATAATTTGATGACTGTCAGCGGTTCCAGTAGGAGACACAAAGAGTCTCCTTTGTGTCTCCTACCGGAACCGCTGCCTGTCAATTTATTGGCTTAGGAATGTGACAAAAACAAAGAAATATCCATGCATTCAAGTCTCCATGGGGTGACTAATCCATAGAAAAAAAACGTTTATAATAATTTTTGGGTATTTATTTATTTAGCGAATGCAAAGTCCTTAAGCCAAGCAGTTGCCTCCTGGTCTGCTGTATGGAGGGTGACTAATCCTCCTTTCAGTCTTTGGAGAGGAAAAACTTCTATGATGTGCTCCATAGTTTGCTCCTCTCCACAAGCACACAGTGGGCTTGGGCTACTGCCCCACTTTTGAAGGCTGGCCAAGCAGGGGCCATGTCCAGTCCTGAATCGATTGAGTGTCGACCATTGTCTCCTTGGGAGGTTGGTGCCAGGGACCTGTTGGTTGGGGTCTGACACCAGATGTTTGTTTGGGACCTCCTTGGACTCCCATTCATTTTTCCAAGCTGATTGGATGGTAAAGTCAGCTGGTGGGGTGTTCTTCCAAATTGGCCGTCTGGATGGAAGTCGAGCAGTGGGTGGATTGTAGATGTCTGCATGGATTGGTAGATGGGAGGAGTCTTTGGACTTTTGAAGCATCCTTTGAGTAAATGCTGCTCGACGGATATGTGGAGGAGCTATCTAAGACAGGGAGCCAGGGGAGTGGTGTTGAGCGAATAGTCCCGGTTATGGTTCTCATGGTTGTGTTGAGCTGGGTGTCCACGTGGTGTGTATGATTATTTTTGGTTGAACTATTCCTTTAATATTTTTTACGCTTTTATTTAAATTGCATTCATGTTGTTGTTTTTCTTTTCTTTTTTCTTTTTAATTTCTGAAATTCTTAAAAAATATATTAGCGATGAATAAAATGGATCCACACCCCCACAATGGGTCCCAATCCATTGTTTGGGAAACGTATTTTTAGAGGATCTCTCCGATGCCCCTTTGCCTCTCTCCCTCTCTTCCCTTTTCTGATCTCTCTTTCCCTATCTCTCTCTCTCTCTCTCCGTCTCAACCCCCTTTTACATTGTCTTCCTTTCTTCTCCTCCTCCGTCTCTCCCAGGTTCTCCGTTCATCAACGCCATCATCCACAAGGGCTTCGATGAGCGCCACGCGTACATCGGTGGCATGTTCGGAGCGGGCATCTACTTCGCCGAGAACTCGTCCAAGAGCAACCAGTACGTGTACGGGATTGGTGGAGGCACGGGATGCCCCACCCACAAGGACCGCTCCTGCTACGTCTGTCACAGGTCGGCTTCCTTTTGTTTTACAGTCCAGGGCCGGTATTCAGTGGTGGAAAGTAACTAAGTACATGTACTTAAGTACAATTTTGAGGTATTTGTACTTTACTTGAGTATTTCCAATTCCCAATACTTTTACTTCTACTCCACTGCATCTCAGAGGCAAATGTTGTACTTTTACTCCGCTACATTTATTTGAAAACTTTAGTTACTAGTTACTTTTCAGATATCAATTATTATATTAGTAAACATACATGAACCACTTTAGCCCTATTTTATGCCTAGGCTATTTGAAAATAGCGACGCGTTGTGAGCTTGTAGATCTGCTATTTTCAAATATTTAGTACTTTTACTTTTGGTACTTAAGTACATTTTGATGCCAATACTTTTGTACATTTTTAATTCTGGACTTTTACTTGTAACAGAGTATTTCTATATTGCAGTATTGGTACTTTTACTTAAAGACGGGATGCCGTGATCCCCCCCCCCCCCCCCCCCTAAAACATAATCATCAGGTCTTATGGTTATACTAGGAGGAAGATCTTTTTCAAAAAAGTGTACAGAAATTGTTAAAATTATATTTTTATGTGGACACGCCTCCAGTTCATTAAGTATACCTGGTTCTCACCTTAGCACCTCCTCCACCACCTTAGCACCACCCACCTGTCCTAGTCCCTCCTCCTCCTCATGCCCACACCTGTTGTGTTATGATAATGAGGGGGAGGGTATGTTTTTACTATGTCACTAAAGCGCTGTTTTTCTATTGGCACGTTTGACCCTCAAGGTTTCAGCCTCCAGGAAGAAACTCCAAATAGTCAGAGAAGACATAAAACACCATAAAACCACCACCGGGGGGGCTTAATGAAGTTCTATCAACCTCATAGACACATGAAAAACAGAAAAAGTGCAAAAACATGGCACCAGCTCCTTAAGTAAAGAATTTGATTACTTTTTCCACACTGCCCGTATTTATTGTCTCAAACAACTCAGAAACGCATATATAATGAACTTTGTCTTGACACGTGTGTGTCTGCTATGCTTGACTGTGTGCATGTATCCATCCATATATCATCTCTGTCAGGTGGAAACCCTATGTGAATGTAGTCAAGTAAACGCAAATAATATTTGCGTTTACTTGACTACATTCACATAGGGTACATTCACATATTTAGTAGTAGAAATATGCTTCCAAACATATTATGTTTGGAAGCATATTTCTACTACTAAATATCTTAAAGAGGTGGTGCCATGGTTTTGCACCTTTTCTGTTTTTCATGTGTCTATGAGGTTGATAGAACTTCATTAAGCCCCCTGGTGGTGTTTTTATGGTGTTTCATGTCTTCTCTGACTATTTTGAGTTTCTACCTGGAGGCTGAAACCTTGAGGGTCAAACGTGCCAATAGAAAAACAGCCCTTTAGTGACATAGTAAATATATACCCTCCCCCTCATTATCATAACCATAATACCTGATGTTTTAGGGGGGGGGGGATCACTGAAAATCACGGCACCCCGTCTTTAACTCATTCAGTGCCTGACTTATTTCTGGCAGTTTGGCTCTGAGTGCCAGAGCCAAAATACATTGTAAAAAAAAAGTGCTTAGGAAGCGAGATACAGCCTTTTTCAGTAAGATGTTAAACAAGAAGTGAATGGAGCAGCAAATCTTCAAATCATCATATCTTGGGTTCTGAACATTTTTTCTCAAAACATTTTTTTCCCATGACGTCGGCGAAGTCATTGGCACTGAATGAGTTAATGGGTTAAAGCCCTGGGTATTCACACCACAACAGTTTATTGTCCCTGTCGGACAGAAATCTATCTCCATATTTACACTTTGTGTTGTTTTTGTCCGTAAACGAATGCCCCTACATCAGTGTCTCTTGAACTGTTTCATGTCAAGGACCCCCACATTAATACGTATTTTGCTGCGGCGGACCCCCATCTGAAAATGTGCCAAGGACCCCCGTACTAGATTTGTGTTATCTTATCATTTTTTCAAGACTTTTTTGGAAAATAGCAGATCCACAATTTTGCTGGAGACCCCCTAGAACCCTCCCAAGGACCCCTGGGGGTCCCCGGACCCCACGTTGAGAAACACTGCCCTTACATCATCGCATAGAGTGTGTTTCTGAAAAGTAACGGTGTGGTGGACTTACAAGGTTTTCACCAGTGGTGTAAAGTAACTAAGTACATTTACTCAAGCACTGTACTTCAGTACAATTTTGAGGTATTTCTTACTTTACTGGAGTATTTCCAATTTTCAGTACTTTTAAATCTACTCCACTACATCTCAGCGAAAAATATTGTACTGGCAGAGATGTGCGCTCCACTGAGCATGTGAACCTTTCTAGTGGTTTTTAGTCATGGCTGCCAGTTCCCACCTGATGTCGTGAGGGAGTTCTGACTGCTCCACACCGTACTGAATAACTACTAGCTTGCATAATGTCTTCAGTGTTGGACTTAAATCTAAGATATACAGACCATCAGAGAGGGGTTGATCTCCAAAGTGTATGATACGATCTCCCACCATGCAACAGTGCATATAATACATCTGAGAAGGGCCGTTTCCCTTGACTTCAACCTTATTCCAGGTGAAGGTCACTGGGTTGAATTTCCACACATCATTTAAGTATGTCCCGTTGCAGCCACCATATATGTACAGCTCTCCATTGTAGGCAAAGGCTAAATGACCAAAGCGTCCTTCTGGGAGAGGCTGTGCAGGAGGTGTGTTCAGCCAGTTGTTGGTCTCTGTGTCAAACACACTGATTTTGTTGACGACCCCCTGGACCCCACGGCCCCCAAATACAAACATCTTTGTCCCGATGATGGTGGCAGAGTGAATAGAAAAAGAAACAGGTGGTGGAGTTCCTCTGGTGTTAATTAAATCCCAGACCATTGTGGTGGTGTCCAACTTGTACATGTCATTAGTGTATCCAGTCCGCTCGTTGAATCCTCCATAGATATACATGACCTTCTCCAAGACACAGGCTGTGTGGCGGTGCCTCGCGTCTGGTGCAGTTCCAGAAATCTCAGGCTTGAACCATCTGTGGGAGTCGACATCAAATTCATAGAGCAGGTTGCAGTAAGGATATCCTCCCCAGATGTAGACGCACTCTGCTATAAGTACAGCTGTGTGGCCCACGCGCCTGGAGGGAACATCAGGAGGACCTTCTCCTCTTCCATTTGTCCATGGGGGCAACTTCCTCCAGCGCAGAGACACTGTGTTAAAGATGTGGACTTCCATCTGAACACTGTTGTTCTTGTAATAGTTTCCTTCAAATGAGTACACCTTGTGTCCGACTACCACAGCAGCTGGGGTGTCATTATCATGTCCTTTCAGATGTATCGTCCAGTGAAACATTTCACACACCAGCACCACTGTGAATCAGTGCAACTAATTTACAGAAAGGTTGTTAGAAGGTAGGGCGATTTATTTCCAGAAGTTGGGAATATTGTTTTTTGTTATAAACTACAATAACGACATTTAAAAGGACAATTACATCTGATGTCATAATGATGTTGTGATATCATTGCGTGATGACATCATTATATGGAATAGCTAATGACGTTACTCAACCTGAATGTCTATTCACACTCTCTGTGTGAATTAATGACTCCTCTGACAGGAGGGAGAATTATAATGATTATAATACGCGATCTAGCACACCGCGTATATGCTCGTTCTATGACATTCATTTTCAATTTTTGTATGTTTTTTGAGGGGTTTTATGACGTCAATTAGACCCAAAAAACCCTGAACTTTAAACATTCAGTGGATTTTCTGTGGTCTGAGGTTCTCTGAATAATTAGGCTGAAAAGTAATCTGTGATTGGCCCCTGGACTCTGATGTCACAGTCCATTAGTCATCACATTATTGGCTTAGGAATGCAACAAAAAAGTATCCATGAATTGAAGTCTCCATGGGGTGACCAATCGATAGAAAGAAAGTCATTTTGGGGGTGAACTATCCCTTTAAGTACCGTTGATCCGAGCCAGAAACACAATTTGATTGACTGATCATCATCAAAATAAACATCCTTTGAAAATGTACGCGGTGTTAAGCGGTCCGATCAGATGGGTGGGCCGCAAACGCTTTCGAGATTTTCAAGTGGGCCCTGATCCAAAACAAGTTTGGGAATCACTGCACTACATATTAGTATTTACTTATTTGTCATGCAGCTAATGCGTTTATGTTGTTGTAATGCCTGTACGTCAGGGGTGATGCAACTTTGATGATGGAGAGGGCCACTATATTTCCACACTCACTCCAGAGGGCCACACATTGCATATACTGTCGGGCAGAAACCTCTTACTGTATCTCTGTATTTTTCGTCATTCTATGTCACGCAAAAGTAGACGATCTGCAAGCTCAAAACGTTTAAAGCTTGTAGATCTGCTACTTTAGCTATTTTTTTATTGGAATACTGACATTTTTTTGCTATTTTTGAATTGGAATCCTGAAAAGTAACATTTTTATTTAATTTCAAATGCAGTTAGTTATACTAATGTTAACTTTATGAACTTAAATACAAATGCATTGGACATAAAAAAAAGACAATAGAATTTTAATACTAGTCCTTGAGCTACTAATATAGACTGAAGTAATTAAAGCGGGTCATGTTTGCATGTTAGGAATTGTAACAGCCGAAATCAATAATATATCAGTATTCTGATATTAACCTAACCTGCGGGCCGTATTAATTGAAGGTGGGGGCCGCCAGTTGCCCATGTATGTGCTAAATAAACTAAACTAATGTGTGTGTGTGTGTGTGTGTGTGTGTGTGTGTGTGTGTGTGTGTGTGTGTGTGTGTGTGTGTGTGTGCGTGCGTGCGAGCACGCGCGTGTCTGTGTGTGTGTGTGTGTGTGTGTGTGTGTGTGTGTGTCTGTGTGTCGCACAGGCAGATGCTGTTCTGCAGAGTGACGCTGGGTAAGTCCTTCCTCCAGTTCAGTGCCATGAAGATGGCCCACGCGCCCCCCGGTCACCACTCGGTCATAGGACGTCCCAGTGTCAACGGCCTGGCGTACGCCGAGTACGTCATCTACAGAGGAGAACAGGTTCGTGAGCCGTGCGGGACGATTACGGAACTTCAGGCGGTCAAATGTCATTGCCGTCTCAAACGTGGGATCATTGAGTTGATTTATGGCTATTCAAAAATAGCAGATCTACAAGCTCATAGCGCGGCACCGAGTGCCGCGCTATGAGCTTGTAGATCTGCTATTTATTTTACTTTTTAGTGTAAAAATGTTTGCAAATCTTTAAATGTATAGATTTTAAAAAATATATATATTCAAAGATTTGCACACATTTTTTTACGATTTTTCAAAAAATAGCAGATCTACAAGCTCATAGCGCGGCACTCGGTGCCGCGCTATGAGCTTGTATATCTGCTATTTTTGAATAGCTAAAGAAATCTAAAATGACAGAGATGGGTCCCCGGATTCAATGGGTTAAGCTATAACTAGGCTAAGTTTGAACTTAGTGTGAGGTGGTGCAACTGGCCCCTGGTGCGTAGGAGAAGACCTAATTGGGGCCCAAAATGTAACAGATGCAAAAAAAGATATTGGGATAATAACAACATTTTGGTCTTGCAGTAATGCGGGGGGGATTGTTTGCCCTTTGATCCATATTGTTTATGATGCTGTCCATTCAATGACTTCAATTACAATGACTTACACACACAGACACACACACACACACACACACACACACACACACACACACACACACACACACACACACACACACACACACACACACCCACACCCACACCCACACACACACAAATGTATTTGTATTTATTCATGTGTCATGTTTGGTCTCTTCCATCACAAAATACACATTTAATTCACGTTATTATAACTACACACAATATGCACGTATGCACACACGCACACACACACACACACACACACACACACACACACACACACACACACACACACACACACACACACACACAACCAAATGCTCTTTGTTGTGTCTGACCCTGTTGGCCAACTGCAGTGGTGGAAAAAGTACTCAGATTTTTAAGTAAAAGTATCACTATTGCAACATAGAATACACAAGTTAAAGTCCCGAATTCAAAACGTACTTGAGTAAAAGTACAAAAGTATTGGTATCAAAATGTACTTAAAGTACCAAAAGTAGAAAGTACTCATTATGCAGAAGGACAATTTTTCAAATGTATAAAAATCTTTTGAAAATAGCCAATTGTGAGCTTGTAGATTGGCTATTTTCAAATGGTTGAAATGTATATAGGGCTGAAGTGGTTAATGTATGTGTTGTAATAATAATCAAAATCTACAAAGTAACTAGTAACTAAAGTTTTCAACAATAATTGCCTCTGAGATGCAGTGGAGTAGAAGTAAAAGTACTGAAATTTGGAAATAGCCCAGTAAAGTAAAAAGTACCTCAGGAATTGTCCTCAAGTACAGTACTTGAGTAAATGTACTTAGTTACTTTACACCACTGGGTTGACTGCTAATGTCTCCATCTTCCTCAGGCCTACCCAGAGTACCTGATCACCTATCAGATCGTTAAGCCTGAGGTCCCGGCCACGCCCCCTGTATCTGCTGAGCAGAAATCATAAGAGGCCGACCCAGAAGATGACGACGCGTATACAGTACAGTAGGACCTGTCGGGAACTGGACTATACTGTACGTGTTAGATGGGTATTCAGACACATGTGGACTACAACTGAACCACCAAAAAAAAACTACAACCCGGAACCAAATAAACATTCCCTGGAATGATTCCCAGGAGGACCAAGAGGTGGCACCAGAGAGTCTTCAAACGCTTCAAAACCCCAGCATCCATATTCTGGGGGGAAAAGCTTTTGCAGGAAAACAAAATAGCAGATCTACAAGCCCATACTTAGTTAAAGGGATAGTTCACCCCCAAAAATGCCTTTTTTCCTATCGATTAGTCACCCCATGGAGACTTGAATTCATGGATATTTTTTTGTTTTTTGTCGCATTCCTAAGCCAATAATTTGATGACCGGCAGCGGTTCCGGTAGGAGACACAAAGAGTCTCCTTACCGGGAATCGCAACCTACCGGTCCGCTAAGTAATATTTTTGGGTGAACTATCCCTTTAATGTAGAGCGAAAACAGACAAGCCACTAGTAGGGAGCCCTGAGGGACTCCGCTCAACAGCATATGGGGTTTAACCTTTCACACAACGTCTGGAATGAAGGAGGAGGAGGGTTCGAGGAACAGGAGAAGGCAGTTAGCGGGGGCTGGGCAATCAGGATTTGATACTATATATATATATAGTCTGGAAGTTTGGATATTGTAATGGCATTTAGTGTCGTCTTTTTCCTGGTTTTAATCGACGAAGCCTTGTTTTATACTTTAAAACAGGGGTCTTCAACGTTTTCAGGCCAAGGACCCCTTAGCTGAGAGAGAGATGAAGCAGGGACCCCCACTATATTGTATAACATTGGGTTTCAGATTACACTTTTTTTGTTTACTTGGTCTGCTCTTTTTTCCCAACATCAAAAGAACAGGAGGAACATGCAAAAATACAAGACAAAAACACATACATTTGCACTTTACAGGTTTGTACCCTGAACTCTTGCTGCAGTGATTAATTATATCGTCTCCTCCCTGACAGTTTTGTGTCCACAGCTTTGAATTTCTTGTTTTGCTGAGAAATATGTTGTTGATGTCGGGCAGAAACCTTGCATCTCCATATTTCAACTTATGTTTTTTTTGTTTTTTTTTTGCAAATGAATGCCTTAATTCATCACACAACCCTACTCTCGCACAACGCTCTCTTGTGCAACAAGAGCAGTGAAAAAAGCAGATCTACTACAGCTTGCTACGCGCTGTGACCTTGTAGATCAGCTATTTTCACTTTAAAAATGTTTCAAAAACAATAATTGAAAATGGAACGGTTTTAGACGTATATAAGGTCAGCTCGACAGCCACGATATGAGACAGCGCCAGCGGAGACGACTAAGGCCCGATCTAAACTTATAGCTGCGCGCCCACGTGTGTTTCACACCCCCAAATAGCCGATCTACAAGCTCACAAGACTTGTTTTTGGTGCAAGGTACCAGCGCGCAACCATGCATAAATCAGACTTATAACTCGGTCAAAGTGTAGCAGACACCTCTGCTGACATCCTCCCCTCCGTGCTGTGCATGTGAATATTGCTCAACGTCCCACAGTGTGGATTTGGTGCCGTGCTCAAATGTAAAACGCTTTGTTTTGTAAATAGGAAAGGAGTGAAAGAATGTTTGAGCGTGTGGAGTAGGGCACAGGGGGCAACATGTTGATATTATATCGAGATGGTGATGTGAAAATAGATATCATCTGGGATTTGGGATATGATATCGTCATTAATGGCACAAGTGCTGGTTTTAACCCATTTAAACCGGGAACACATGATCTGTGTAACCACTTAAAACCATTATTTTGCAATTATAGGACGATGTGGTTGAAAATGGGTGCAGTGCTCCTTTAATAATTTACGGGCTGCCTTGTGTACATCTGACGCAGATGTACCTGACGCCAAGTGTTGCTTCAGGTAGGAACATGGGCGGGCTTGGCTACTGTGGCCTTCCTCTCTGTGTGTGTGTGTGTGTGTGTGTGTGTGTGTGTGTGTGTGTGTGTGTGTGTGTGTGTGTGTGTGTGTGTGTGTGTGTGTGTGTGTGTGTGTGTGTGTGTGTGTGTGTGTGTGTGTGTGTGTGTGTGTGTGTGTGTGTGTGTTGGCGGGGCACTTATTTTTATTTAGTCATCGATGTGCGAGCAGGAACTTCTAATGACCATGATGGTGACAATAGTGACAATTAATCACTTAAGCCTGATTTATACCTCGTCGTACAGTGGTGCTGCGTGACGTGAAAATAGCCAATCTACAAGCTCACAACATGTTGTGAGCTTGTAGATCTGCTATTTTCGGCTAATGTTCCCCCTCAGAAAAGGAATTCTAGGGTTCAAGTGTTTAATGTTTTAAAAAAAACAACATCCTATCACACAGAGATTTGCCGGACCCCCTGTAGTAACTCTGAGGACCCCCTGGGGGGGTCCCGGACCCCCTGTTGAAGACCCCTCTGCTGTAAGTTATACCCAAACTTGTATCTGTCATCTTCTGTCCTCCTCCCAGTTCCTCCTCCAGCCTCTCTCCACGCTGCACTGGCCATATTCACGTGGCCTAAATATGGCCATATTCACGTGGCCTAAATATGGACACTTCAAGGCAAACGACAGCGACTCTCTCCTGGTTGTTTTAAAACAACATTTTAACAAGTGGCTTTTTTTTATATAATAATGTATTAATTGTTTTCACAGTGTTCTGATCTTTCTTCATACACTATATGACTGTGTCATGATGGGACCATGATGTAAGAGTGACTGAGTTAACACACGCAGCCTTTGTGTATTCTAACGACAGTGACAACCATGTCACTAAATCTCCGTGAATGCAGAATCTGTTAGTAGGCAAGGGGACAAGGTGTTTGGTGTCGGAAGTGTGTTAGTTTCAGTTTGTAGTTCTGAGTAGTAGTATTGACTAGGGCTGGGCAATTAACCGAAACTCTCCTCCGAGGCGGAAAGTCTGGTGTCGCGAGGTTAACCGAAACTATATCCAGTTATATCCAACCAATAACCCATTAATCTAAGCTCATGTTAATCGAATGATCGAGAAACCGATTTTTTTTTTGTTTCCCTTCTTATACATCAACAAATCGACACGAGAAAAATCTGTACTAAATCGATTAGAGTTATTACCCCATTAAGACCTGGAACGCATCTGTGTCACTTTTTGATTTGAGCTAAAAAGGCATTCTTTTACACTTTGGCTATTCAAAAATAGCAGATCTACAAGCTCATAGCGCGGCACTGAGTGCCTCGCTACGAGCTTGTAGATCTGCTATTTATGAAAAATCGTGAACATGTGTGAAAATCTTTGAACATATATTATTTTAAAGCGAACATTTTTAACTCAAATCTTTGCTTCGGGGGGATATAGAAACATACGTTTTTTCAGAAAACTGTTGGAATGTACAAGACATTTCTAGAATCGGCTTCAGGTCTTAATTGGTTAACATGTGCCAATCTACAATGCGTCACAAGACTCACATAGCAACCAGGCACATAGAGAGAGAGTAAGTTCCGTCACGCTTTGATCTCGCTGCAAAGCGGACTGCTAGGGGCTGTAGTTCGTATAGTTCCAAACATTGTAACTTTCTCATTGAGAAACACAAAGCATTTCCACATTCCATTCTTATAATGGGAGTCTATGCTAGTGTTGTCACTCTCATACTAGATCACGCTGATAGCAACGCGTCGTTGCGACCTTGTAGATCTGCTATTTTTTTCTTCTTTTTTTTTAATAATAGTTCCTTAATCTTAATCAAGGCATTGATTTGAAGTCGTGATGCCCAGCCCTAGTATTGTTGACCAATCACGATTGAGCAGGCTTTTGCGAGGTTAGTATCCAGGTAAAGATGACATGTCGTGACGACTGATGACTGTGTTTGGACCATGTTCTCTCCTCTCTCTCTCACTGCATCTCTCATCGTCTTAATTTGTCCAATTATTTGGACGACTGATCAGCTGTTTATGTACATAATCTCATGTGCGTGTCATCTTCTTCTAGCCGACCTCCTGTTCTCTCTCTCTCAGCACTATTGTTTCACATTAACTTATATTTTTACCTGTAATTTGTGTGGTATTTGTGCTGTATTATAGACTTGTACAGTTGGCGAAAGCCCTAATAAAGAACTCGACTGAATGGGTGGTTTATTTGTATTTTTTGCATTGTAACAGGGTCTAAATTACACTTTATGCCACATAAGATAAGATAGTGATGCTTCCCCTCCAACTGTTTTAGAAGTGTTATTATTTTAACCATTCAACTTAAAGGACCACTTCACCCATTTTCAACCCTATCTTCATATAATTGGTCCTCACTAATGCTCATTATAATATGGTACCATTTCTTTCTACTCGGTCTGTGTCTCAGTCAGAGGAGGGCCGTGGACAATTCAGAAACCCGCCTACCAGTGACATCATTTTAAAAACAAGGGAACCAGGAGACCTGGTACTGCCAGACCCCTAGTGGTTGAGATCTGGATGGCTTCGCATGACGTGTGTGCAGAGGAAAAGAGGGACAGACCGACCGACCGACCGACAAAGCCTCATGTAGGCCGACCCCCTGGGTCTGACTGGCAAATATATTTTCCTCTATATTCCTCCTCTGAGACACAGACAGGCGTGTGTGTGTGTGTGTGTGTGTGTGTGTGTGTGTGTGTGTGTGTGTGTGTGTGTGTGTGTGTGTGTGTGTGTGTGTGTGTGTGTGTGTGTGTGTGTGTCTGTGTGTGTGTGTGTGTGTGCGCGCGCGGTCCTACTTTTTATAGAAAGGACCTGACCTGATGTCATCACAAGGAAACACGTGGGAAGTGAGTCCATATGTGCAGAAGCTGAGGTCTCACTGTCATTCACTCACTCAAATGGAGGCTTATGGTGAGATGTGGGATCACAATTCCAGTGATTTTCACTTCCGTTTGGGAACTTTTTTTTAGGGCACTCTGGGTGTAGGAGTTTAATGTACTCAAACTTCAATTGTGTTGAAGTACAAGTGTGTCATCATGTGTCATGTCCCATGATCATTATTTTATACATGCCATGCCATGCCATTCTCACCTATAGTCTAGTTTTGTTTCTAGGTCAAACTGTCTGGTGGTTGATTGGCAACACCTGTGAGAAGGTCTATAAAGCTGAGATCCTCAGTGGTCTTTTGGCCATTTGTATAGTACTCTGAGTTAAATTAGATCTGACACTTTTGCTGAGATAGATAGATAGATCTCTTGTTTGTCCACTGGATGGCGCTACAACCCCATGTGGACAAACGTTTGACGATGACATTTTTGGTCCCCCATTGTCGTCCATGACATGACTTTAACAGTTCATTATTGCAGACTTTATTTAAATCCTTCAGGTTAGGGATGAGGGAAGCAACAGCTCCACAGGGAATTTGCCCTTCCATGGCGTTTAGATGACACATGATGTGATATGAAATATTTAGTTTGTCTATTAGTTTAAGTCATTCCTGCCCTAGTGGTTCAAACTAATGAAGTGGGGTCCAGTCTAGGGATTCATAGGGTTCCAAGTAAACCCTTACAGTTCTGTAACTGTTCCATTTGTAGACTGCACTCCCAGAGTTATGGGGGATTGGGGGTCCTTGAAATTATTATTTTTTTAGAACCAATCTATAGGCTACTTAAATATTTTTTTAACATAATTGATAAATCTATACCCTGATGGGCCGTGGTAGACCTGTCACTCTTGGTTCAATGAACCCTAAAGTCCAGTTTATAGACGACATACACAGAAATTACCGTTCACATGCGCAAGGCATCTTTATTGACAAACATGGGAGATTCCCTCTATACTATGTGAATAAAAGAACAGCAAATTAATGATATTAAAACAATACGACCTGATATATCACGAAGGCAAATCGCTCCACATCTAAGTCTGCATGCAAACAAGCGTTCGGTTGAGCGCCTGGAGAATTCTGAAGTTCTTATCTATAACATTCATTCAGTATATCAACGCTGTGGCTATCAAGGCCTTCCTTCTAACCGGAGCACAGCTACTGTGCTCCACACTCTATAAAGTAAAGGTTGACGGCCCAAGGTTCCATAATGGACCATCAACCCCAACCTCAATAATTGGCCTGGGATGTATATATATATCACATCATCTAGAGAGAAAAGTTAATAAAAAAGGGTAATTATTTCAAACTTTTTCATGTCAAGGATTTTAGTGTTTGGCCACAGACCCCCATCTGAAAATATTTTTGTGCCAGGGCCATAAGAGAAGATTTGTATTTTATTTTGTTAATTTATTTGAGAATGATTTGATTTTTTTTCTCTTTAATATATATATATTTTGAAAATAGCAGCGGCTATTTTCGGATAGAATAATAAAGTAGGATTAAAGTGGTTTTGAGACCCACTGCTGTAGGCTATACAGTCAGTGTACATTAACTTGACTGTTTTGTTTTTGTTGTTTCATTCAGCTCATGTGTGCTGCTCCTGTGGCTTGACCCCAGATAACCCTTCTCCTGCGGGTTCAACTGCATGTGGGCTAACTGGCCACATAGTGCAGGTAGGTAGCTTCATCATCCTCTCTTGGTATGAAGTTGATCAATGCTTTGTGGAACTGGTACTGAAAGTACAAAAGTGTTGGCATCAAAAGTAGAAAGTACTAATTATGCAGAATGGCCCAATTCACAAGTTTGCAAATGTAAAAAAATCTATTAAAAAAATCATAATCATATCACCCTGTTAAATAGGCAAGGGTAGACTAACTACTTTAAGTCAAATTAACACGGATATCCCTATATGACATATTGTAAGCTTGTTGATCTGCTATTGTCGACAAGTGACATGGTCTTACAGTGTGAAATTAAGCAAGCTACAAGCTTGCAACGCTTGTAGATCTGCTCATTTTGGCCAATGTTCTCCCCAGAATAGGGGTCCTCCACCAAACCAACTTGTCTGTCCATCCATCCCTCCCTCCCTCCTTCTATCCATCATCCACCCATGTATAGCCTTATATCATGAAAAACAGGACAGACACATTCATTAAGAACAGTGTTTTATTCAAACAATGGAATCCTAGTAATAAATAAATGCACAGTTTCAAACCTTTCAAATCCAAATCAAATAAAGGGAAAACAGGAGAAATCTTCACGATGGAATTGATATTGCCTTTATGGATGTATAGCTTTGACTAGAGAGACAGACAGACACACAGACAGACAGACAGACAGACAGACAGACAGACAGACAGGCCGACAGAGAGAGACGAGAGTAAAAGGTATTGCAGTTTTTCATTGATTAACTCTCTCAATCTCCCTTGTTCTCTCACAGAATGTCTACAATGGAAAACCTAACAAGTCTACCATCATCGTGATGTGCAAATCAATCATTAATTTATATAAATACAGTATTGCATCACTTCAAAGTGCTACAGAGAGGTGTCCACAATCTTTGAAAAGAGGAAAAGGTTCATGGGGTTTGTACTGTGTGTGTGTGTGTGTGTGTGTGTGTGTGTGTGTGTGTGTGTGTGTGTGTGTGTGTGTGTGTGTGTGTGTGTGTGTGTGTGTGTGTGTGTGGGTGTGTGTGTGCGCGCGCGTAAAATAGTATTTTATTGTGTTTAACGCCTACTTTTGTAAGTATTTCTTTCCTCCGCAGCCAGGTTATGATTATTTTTCTTTGACCGATCCATAAAACACTATGTGTGTATAACATTTTTGGATGCTATATGGAGCCGGTTGATTCTATAGAAAAATAACCACATGAACGTGACTGATAACGGTGTCAAAATTGACATTCAGTATAATTGTCTGGAGCTTTTTTTTCAGTTTGTTACAGAAGCGGATTTGACAAGAGTCAGTGCAGGTCAATAGCTTTAGCCTCCATACCCAGGCATTTGTTTTACTAGAAGATGGTAGACAAAAACACAGTTTAATTGGTCATAATACACATGTGTTCTCTTCCATTCTAGATGAAAAAGCACTAGAAAGGAAGAAGTCTTTATCAGCACAAAATGTCTCAGTGCTCAAGGTATAATTAAAACCTGGTGCCATTAATATTGTAGAGGAGGTGTATTCCCCCCAAGTCTCCTTTGATCGGAGTCAAAGAAATGGGGATTTATTTTCAGCAGGTGTCATGTTTGAGGGGTTTTCCTTGATCGTGAATCAGGGGCAGGCAGTGGGGTTTCCTCGAGTGTGAATCAGGGGCAGGCAGTGGGGGTTTCCTTCAGTGTGAATTAGGGGCAGGCAGTGGGGTTTCCTCGAGTGTGAATCAGGGGCAGGCAGTGGGGTTTCCCCGAGTGTGAATCAGGGGCAGGCAGTGGGGTTTCCTCGAGTGTGAATTAGGGGCAGGCAGCCAGGCAGTGGGGTTTCCTTCAGTGTGAATCAGGGGCAGGCCATGGGGTTTCCTTCAGTGTGAAACCGGGGCAGGCAGAGGGGTTTACCCCAGACCAGTCCATTTATCCTCGGCCCAAGGCCTGTAT
>NC_139958.1:10441243-10451243 GCF_963454915.1 Gymnoscopelus microlampas
ACGAGAGAGAGAGAGAGAGAGAGGGGGGGGGGGGGGTTCTTCCTTCCTGTGTCCATCTCTTTTCTTAAAGACCTGTCATCTGCCTAGCAACAGACCCTGCTTCCTGACCCTGTGTGTAGTTATGAAAGTGTGCTTTGCATGGGTGCGCGTGTGCGTGTGCGTGTCAGGACAAACTGAACACTCTCCGGACATGATTTACTGAAACATGGTTGATTTGCCCGCCGTATAATCTCAATAAATCATGTCATTAAACGGGTGGATCCTCATGCTTAATCTATACTCCGTCGTTCAACAGAGTATAAATCAGGCTTAATCCTGACCTACGAGCTATGGGTTGTTGTGACCATCTGACCAAGACAAAAAAAAAGAGCCTCTAAGACCGAGAGGGTCTTGTATAGTCTTTAGGTTTTGGATTAGGATTAGGATTAGTGACAGTTTGAACCCGCCCTGCTCCAGCAGTCACTGGTTCTCCACGTCCGGTCCGGGGCCCACCAGGGGCCCACCAGGGGCCCACCAGGGGCCCAAATGGACCCTGATTCTTGAGCGTACATTTGCAACCATTGGATGGAACATTTTCTTTTTTTTTAATCTTTGAGACCCCAAAGATAAATCCTCAGTGTTAATATAACTCAGAGAGCGCGCAAATGGAACCGAAGCTCTCAGACTTGCGGACCCGTAAGGGTCCATTTGGTTTACGACGTCTCAGTCCTCGTGTGAAGTCAATGACAGACAGCTCATTCAGCCAATGGCAGCGTCCCGTCTCTAATCCCAAGTCTTTAAGCGGGAATTGGCTGCGATTGGCCCGTTCGGCCCCCATCAGCAGCGTGGCGAGGTGGTGAGGGGGCTGTGGTGCAGGTAGACGGGGTTCACCACCGACACGGGGAAGCTGAAGATGAAGGGCGAGGTGGGCGTGATGCTGGCGTTCGAGGAGGCCGCGCCCCCCACGCCCCCGCCCCCCACCGCCGCGGAGGAGGAGGAGGACTTGGGCGCCAGGAGCGGGCTGCTGGCGGCCGCGGCCGCCGCGCACGACGTGGCGAGGAGCTGCGACTCGAACTGCAGCAGCTGTCCCATGAAGCTGAAGTTGGGCGAGATGATGCTGCGCCGGCGCCGCACGAACTCGAAGGCCTCGTCCAGCCGCACGCGCTTCCTCTTCATCAGGTACGCCAGGCAGATGGTGGCCGAGCGGGAGATGCCCGCCTGGCAGTGGACCAGCACCCGCCCGCCGGAGGCTCGAACCGAGTCTGGAGACGGAGAGGAGAGGAGAGGAGAGGAGAGGAGGTCATTGATCATGAACTAGGTCTGGGCGATATGACTTCATATGAACATCAAGATTATTACAAACTTTTAAATAATCTACATATTGATTTGATGCATATTCAAATCACCAGATCATAGATAGTAGATCTGTTGGCGGTCTCACTACCTAAACCCCCCTCCCCCCCCACCACACACACACACACACACACACACACACACACACACACACACACACACACACACACACACACACACAAACTCAAACGTGCATACACAAGCGCTCAGTGAATACAGCATAACCGGTTTACACGTGTGCACGTGACTCATACATACACACATTTACATTCATTTAATTTAATTTCCTACATAATGAGCTTCCACAGTCTGATGCACACTGCCTTATGAACCTAATGGACTTCAGGAACAGGAAACTGATGTCTTGTGGTGGAAACACACACACACTCGCGCGCGTGCACACACACACACACACACACACGCACACGCACACGCACACACGCACACACACACACACACTGAGGCTCAGTCTGTGGCATAATTTCAGAGATAATTTAATGTTCTACTTAATGAATTTCTACAGTCTACTCCACACTCACGTATGAACCCAGTGGACTTGAGGAACAGCGAACTGATCCTGTCTTTATGGAAATACACTTGTATCCCCCTGGTGGCAACTTCTCATCAACGCACACACGCACGCGCACCCATACACACACAACTACCTACTCATCTATCTACAATTATCTATCTGTTAAAGGGCTAGTTCACCCAAAACATAACTTTTTTCTATCGATTAGTCACCCCATGGAGATTTGATGACCAGCGGACCGGTAGGAGACACAAAGGAGACTCTTTGTGTCTCCTACCGGAACCACTGCCGGTCATCAAATTATTGGCTTAGGAATGCGACAAAAACTAAAAGAATATCCATGAATCAAAGTCCCCTGGGGTGACTAATGGATAGAAAAACAGTCATTTTGGGGGTGAACTATCCCTTTTAATGTGACACACACACACACACACACGTACAGACGCATGCACATGCGTGCGCGCGCACACACACACACACACACACACACACACACACACACACACACACACACACACACACACACACACACACATACACACATACACACGCACACGCACTTTCTTTTTTTCCCCCCATTTCCACTGACCTATGAACTCGATGGCCTCCAGGAACCAGCAGCTGATGTCCGCCTTGTGGTTGTCCTCCACGGGGATGCACTTGTAGCGGTAGGCCCCCTCGAAGTGGTTGGGACAGTCGGAGGACACGTTGAGCAGGGCCGAGATGCCCGTCCCGTCCAGCACCTCCCTCTTGGAGGCGTGCAGAGCGCTGCCCAGGAAGAGGAACGGAAGGATCTCCACCGGGCCACCCTGCAGGGGAAATGAGTCATTCATTTAACCACTTAACCACTTAAAAAACATCTTAGTCTAGACGTGGTAAATTGGGGCTGAATTGGCTCTGTATTCTCTCTCTCTCTCTCTCCCTCTGGAGGGAAATGTCATTTTTGGTTGTTGCCGGGCAGAAACCTTGTATCTCTGTATTTCACCTTTTTTTTATTCTTTTTTTATTAACCACTTAAAAAACATCTTAGTCTAGACTTTGTAAATTGGGCCTGAGTTGGCTCTGTATTCTCTCTCTCTCTCTCTCTCTCTCTCTCTCTCTCTCTCTCTCTCTCTCTCTCTCTCTCTCTGGAGGGAATTTTTGGTTGCTGTCGGGCAGAAACCACGTATCTCTGTATTTCACATTTTATTTAGATTTATTTATCAAAGGAGTAATTCACCCAAAAGATTACTTATTTTCTATCAATTACACACCCCATATGAATCAAATTATTGGCTCAGGAGTTCAACAAAAACAAAAAAATCTCCATGAATTCAAGGCTTCATATGGGGTGTGTAATTTATAGAAAATAAGTCATTTTTGGGTGCTACTACTACTCCTTGAATGCCCTACTCCGTCATACTACAGTGTCGGACGACAAGGAGCGAAAAATAGCCGATCTACAAGCTCACAACACAAATAAATGCAAAGATATTTTTTGCAATGTTTTTGGATAGAGATGTACATCCATTGGAACACAGGTTCTGTCTGTCTGTCTGTCTGTCTGTCTGTCTGTCTGTCTTGTGGTGGAAACACACACGCACTTAATGTGCCCGTATACACGCTCTCCGGCAGTCTATACCGGTAGTAGAAGTTATTGACGAGGAGGATGCGCCGTGCAGTCATGTAACAACCGCCACAGACACGCCGGGCGGGAGGAAATGATCAATATACCACAATGACATGTGAACCCAGAGCATCCACAGGGAACAGAGAGAGAGAGAGAGGGATGAAGTGTTGACGTATGGTATGTGAGTGTATGTCTATATAGATGTGTGAGAGTTTGTGTACAGTACACAGTACACAGTACACAGTACGTGTGTGTGTGTGTGTGTGTGTGTGTGTGTGTGTGTGTGTGTGTGTGTGTGTGTGTGTGTGTGTGTGTGTGTGTGTGTGTGTGTGTGTGTGTGTGTGTGTGTGTGTGCGCGCTCTGGGTGGGCGTAGGCCATACTACGTGTGAAGCATGAAAACGAGGCCGGGCCCTCGTTTTGTTTACGCAATCTGCTCTCCTTTTGAACTACGGCAGCAAATCAACAATAGGCCTTTTAGAAGCAACCAATCCAGTTACAGCCGACTGTAATAATATCTCAGATTGCAATTTCATACACAGCATTAAAATAATACAAAAATAACCCCCCCACCCCCCCTCCATCCGTCCGTCCGTCCGTCCGTCCGTCTAGCTCAGTGGTTCTTTGTGAAAATAGCTGCTCTACAAGCGCACAACGCCTCGCGTTATTTTCACATTTATTTTTTTATATTTTCATATTTATCTGTGGAACCAAGCCAAAAAAGAAATGATGCCTCAACATCTACATTACAAGTGCTTGTCAGGGTGGGAGGTCCCTAGCCTGGGATCAATACCATTTATATATAGAATACACAAGCCGGAACCAGGGGGGCCTGTGTATCACCCCAAAATAATTCCTTGCAATGCGTCGTAGTTTAGCTTGTAGAAATAATTGATTTGGTATATCCATCACTCATAGCGACTGGCCAGACTAAACTAGTAGTTATACTCGATTTAGCATTTAAATGCTAACAGGGGGAACCAAAACAAAGTGGCACCGAAAAACCGGAACCCGCACACCAGGGTATTTTTCCCCCTTTTTCTTCAGTGGGCGTGGCCTAGACCAGATCACACGGCCCATTTAATAACGAATACCAGGCTTTCCTCCATGGTGGAAAGTCTGGTAACGCGAGGTTAGGGGGCACCAAGTTCAAATATGATTATTTTGGGGGGTCACAGCCTGAAAAGGTTGAGAACCACTGGTCTAGCTTTGGGTGCATGAAAAATGTGCAGAATTGTATCAGAATATATTTGTCCACTTTGTTTTTGTTTTTAGGTTTCATGCATTACCTGTTCACGATGAGGTGTGCCACACGAGGAACAGGAGGAATCCACGCTGGACTGATTGGTGAAGGGCGGTAAGGATTTGGTCTTCAAGCAGAAGTCTGGGTACTCGGTGAAAAACTTATCATATCCACCTGGAAACAAGAAATAAATCATCATGATGTATAGCAATAAATAAAGGCCCAATCATCTGCAGCCAAGCACAAACACATCATATTCTCTAAGCCCAGTAGTGGTTCTCAATGTGGGGTCCGGGGACCCCCAGAGGTCCCATAAAATTGATACATTTTGCCACACTGGCCTAAGTGTCAGAGAAAGGAATTTTCTTTAAAAAAATAAAACATATACATATAAAAAAAAAAGTCAATTAAATTAAGTCCCCTCACATCTGTATGCAAATTACATCCTGCACATAATTCTACATTCACTCAACTCTGAACTCTGACTGGGGAGGGAGTCTGGTAGATAGGTGGGTTCTTGCTCTGAGTCTAATGATCATTACAATGTCCTGATGTGAAAGTAAATGTTTCAAAAGATGTATTATGGAAAATCTAAATCTGTAGGAAATATTTTTATTTTTGATGTGGTGCCATTTAATTACATTTAATGTTGGTATGGCACACTGACTATCAAGAAAATTAAAAAACATAGTACTGTGTCAAATACTGCAGGTTGCCGACCCTGTTCTATGGCAAACACTCTGAAGAACCAGTTTGGGTTCCAGTTGGTTATTTGTCTTTGTGGACACACACACACGCGCGCACGCACGCACGCACGCACGCACGCACGCACGCACACACACACACACACACACACACACACACACACACACACACACACACACACACACACACACACACACACACAGGCACGTGACACTTTGCATATCAAGACTCACTGCACGCACAAACACATTTTATGCACAGTGTCAGCGCACACAGTGCATGTATATACGCATTATGCTGTGGTGGAAAAAGTACTCAGATATTTTACTTAAGTAAAAGTATCACTTTTAGATATTTTACTTAAGTAAAAGTATCACTTTTAGATATTTTACTTAAGTAAAAGCTCACAATGCGTCGCATCGCGACACATTGTGAGCTTGTAGATCTGCTATTTTCAAATGGCCGAATTATATATAGGGCTGCAGTGGTTAGTGTGTTTTTTTAATAATTATCAAAATGTTATTGTTATTATTGCTGCTACAATGTTGAGGAACCAAAACCAAATAATTGTACTCTTATGTGTATACCTGTACATATCATATGTAATGATACAAATCTTGCAATTTTGAATCTTTAGCGAAGCAAATCGCCAATCCTTATTGCAATCTAACAACGCTGATTAAACTGACCTCATTTTGAGAATGACCCCATAGTCCTATATATCTCTCTAATCACTACTATAGCCTACTACTGTACATGTACCGTATATACCTCTTAAACCCTCTTCCGGTCCATTTGGTTCCATTTTGTTCACTGTCAGATGTAAATGGACAGTGAGGATATTAGTGTGTGCGGGGGTTATTGACTATCTCTGGCCTTTACCCACTCCCGTTTGCGTCATGTGGATAAAACACTGGTCCAGTGGTGACTGTTATATAGGCTGCCAAACGCTGCAAGCTGCAGTGGTGTAAAGTAACTAAGCACATTTACTCAAGTACTGTACTTAAGTAAAAAAAAAAAAAAAAATGGTACTTTTACTTTACTGGAGTATTTCCAATTTTCAGTACTCTTACTTCTATTCCACTACATCTCAGAGGAAACCCCCAGAGAGTTTGAATGGACCCTTAGTACAAATGCAACCAAATGGACCCGTCCTTATGGTTCTATTTTTTACACTCTCGTGCAGAGTTAATTGAACACTGAGGATTTTGCAGAGTAGATTTGGGTCCCAAAGATATATATATATTTGAAAAAAATGATTTAATTTGCACACTCTCAGAGTTACACACCTGTATATAAGGGACCATTTGGACTGTACAGTAGCCACACACTATACAGTTGTGGCTGTTGAGAATGAGGCTAGATGTGGCCAGATGTGGCCAGTGTGGTGTGATTGGCTAACCATTACCTCATTCAAGCTCATTGGTGTCTTGTGTGCAGGTTGTAAGCATAAGATAGGGCTGGCCTGGCATACTATGTGCAGACTGTGCATCAGTCACATATCACACAAAAAATCCTTTGTCAGCTATAGGAATAAACAGCAAGAACAATACGTTTAAGGCTATAAGGATTATATGATTGTAAACAAAGACAGTGGGCAGTAGTAGGCTGCCCTGCGTTTTTGGTGGCTCTATATCATCCCATTCATTCATTTAGGATAACAATTGTAGTGGGACAATAATTGTGGGCGATATAATAGTAATAACAACAAAATAACAATGATGATAATAATAATAATAATAATAGGCCAAATAATATTATCATAGGCTACTAATAATAGGCTATAATATAAAATCATTATTATTATTATTATCATTCTCCTCCAATTTAGCTATTATTGTCTTATTTTGTCTAAACTGCATGGGAATAAAAGAAGCATGGTGTCTCATACCTTTCAGCAGGTGGAGCTGGGCTCCGTACGCGGTGTCCCGGCACAGCGCGTTGACCACCAGCGTGACGGTGCTGCCCCTTCGCACCGCGTCCCCGTCCGGGCTCCTCTCATCATAGAGCACCACGGCAGAGTACAGGCCGGCCCTGAGCCGGGCGAGCACCTCGTAGGGCTGTAGTCACGATCACACAAATTGACGATTAATAAATTGTCTCACAAATAATTGCGATTATAAAGATTTAATTGTGTTTTTTTTAGGCGTTGAACATTAGAACTTATGAATACAAATGTAATTTATTTTGGGACATTTTTTTAAAATGGGACATTTTTTGAAAATAGGACATTTTCAGGATTTTTCAAAAATAGCAGATCTACAAGCTCATAGCATGGCACTCGGTGCCGCACTATGAGCTTGTAGATCTGCTATTTTTGAATAGCCAAACGTCTAAAATAAATACCGGTTTTAATGGCTTAATTACGATTATCTCAAATAATTGCGATTTTAGACGATTATATGTAATCATCGTGACCGACGGTGTCTAAACGTCTAGTAGTAACACTGTCTGGACGTGGACCCCCACCTCGTCGTGGTCCCCGGCGCCCAGCACCTGGTCCAGGCTGAGCGCGGACCCCCTGGCGGCTCGCCGCCGCACCATGATGCTGTTGCAGCGCACGTTTCGCGCGCCGCGGATGTGTCCCGCGCTGAAGGCGAGGAACGGCCGGCAGTCCAGCAGCAGACACTTGTCTGTGGACGCGTCGTCCTTCAGCAGCCGCTTCAGCACCGAGCACTCCATCTCACACAGCTGGTCCTCCGAGGAGGGGTCCGCGTCCGCCGTCACCTCCACCATCATGAAGCAACAGAGAGACAGGCTTGATTGTTATTCCCTTCCTTTTGACGTTATGATGATGTTATTCCCTTCCTTTGTTGATTTGGTAGCTGTTGTATTGTACTACCCACTATAATAATGTCAGTGCGTCCGCTGAGAGCATTACTTACTACTATTACGCGCAGCTCGGTCACTCACCGCATCTCTATCTCTCTCTCTCTCTCTCTCTCTCTCTCTCTCTCTCTCACCCCAGTCAGTGTTGCCAGGTTTTGTGAGAAAATAAGCAACCAGGTCTATGAAAACAAGCCCAAAAGAATTGCAACTAATAGGCTAATTTAAAATAGCCCATCTACAAGCTTGTAGATCTGTTATTTAAAAAGAAACATAAATCTTGTATGGGTTGGGGGGGGGTCCAATATTACCAATATTTACAAGCAACTTTACAGAAAAACAAGCCCAAAGTAGCTTATAATAAGCGGACATGGCAACACTCTCTCTCTCTCTCTCTCTCTCTCTCTCTCTCTCTCTCTCTCTCTCTCGCCCCCCCCCTCCTTTCCCCTCCCTCTCTTTTATGAATGGAAGGCTTCGCGTTACGGTGGAGGTCGGGGACGTCATTATTCACCCTCATCCCCCCTCCAGTCTAATCTCCTCCTCTATATAATCTCCTCTCAGTCGTTCATTCATAAAAAAAAGAAAAGAAAAGAAGAGGTCAACCGTCAATGAAACGCAATGTGATGGACATAAAGGACAAAGGTCCTTATCTCTCTCACTGCTTACTGACTGTAGCTGTGTAGGCCTACTGGTCAAAAATACATGATGCTTATTGCAGTGGTTCTCAAACTTTTTCACGTCAAGGACCCCCAAATTGACACTTATTAGCCTGCGGACCCCCATTTGAAAAGATATGCCAGGGACCCCCATAAGAGAAGATTTTTTTTTTTACCTCTAGCAGTGATTCTCAACCATTTTAATTTCAAGGACCCCCCCCCCCCCCCAGTTTGACATGCATCAGAAGCTACGCGGACCCCCATCTAATGGCATTTCTATCTCTTGGACCCCAATTTATATTGTAAAATAAATTATAATTTAACTCTGAGAGTGTACACGGGTCCATTTGGTTCCATTTGTACACTCTCAGAGTTACAGACCCATAAGGGTCCATTTGGTTCCTAACTATCCTGGGGACCCCCTGGAACTCCCTCAAGGACCCCTGGGGGTCCCCGGACCCCACTTTGAGAACCAACGGCTTATTGCAACTAAATATTTGGCTTAAGGACTAGTAGAATTAAACCTAAATATGTCTAGCCATGCAGATTTAGGCAATTTTATGAAGGAATTGTGATAATAACTGGCATGTGATAGCTGTGTAATCATTAGGAGCCTATATACAGTAGAAGAATTATAGCTATAATATAATCCATAGTGGTTCTCAAACATTTTCATGTCAAGGACCCCTGCAGTATGGCTATTTCACCACAGACCACCATTTGATTAGATTTTGTGCCAGGGTCCCCCATGTTTGTGTTTCACAATTAATTACATCTTTGTCAAGATTTTACGTGGGTTTTTGTTCGTTTGTTTAGTTTTTTTCAAAAATAGGCAAGCTTGTAGATCGGCTATTTTCAAATAGCGTGGGGGTCTCCGGAACCCACGTCTTTGCAATACTCTAGTCTATACCGTTGGTTCGGGGGCCCCCAGGGGTCCTTGAGGGAGTTCCAGGGGGTCCCCAGCAAAATGTGTTAATATAGCATCACAATAATTGCAACCTTTTATACTTTGGCTATTCAAAAATAGCAGATCTACACAAGTTCATAGCGGCACCGAGTGCCGCGCTATAAGCTTACAGTAAGTTGTAGATCTGCTATT
>NC_139958.1:10456243-10516243 GCF_963454915.1 Gymnoscopelus microlampas
TGCCACATCGTGTACATTGTATTTTTAGAATGTACAGTATGTGTGGTTTATGTGTCATACTGCATTGTTTCCCACATGGGTCGCAAGTAGATATCCCATTTCTGTATGTTTCCCATATACATTTTTAAAATATATATATATATATATATATATATTATATATGTTTTTTGTTTTTTTTTACATAAATCTTCTCTTCGTGGGGTCCCTGGCACAAAACGTTTTCAGATGGGGGTCCGCAGGCTTATATATATACCAATTTGGGGGTCCTTGACATGAAAAGGTTCGAGAACCACATGTGTGTGTTTGTGTGTGTGTGTGTGTGTGTGTGTGTGTGTGTGTGTGTGTGTGTGTGTGTGTGTGTGTGTGTGTGTGTGTGTGTGTGTGTGTGTGTGTGTGTGTGTGTGTGTGTGTGTGTGTGTGTGTGTGTGTGTGCTGTGCTGTGCTGTGCTGTGCTGTGTGTACAGAGAAGTGTGCTGTGTTTATCTGCTGCTTGTTGTTTGTGGAGACTGTGAGAGTTAATCAGTAATAAGCTGGTGGGTCACCAGCCTCTTACATTTCTCTCAATAGGATCAACCTAGGCTCTATACACACACACACACACGCACACACGCACGCGCACACGCACGCGCACACGCACACGCACACGCACACACTGCCTGTTTGCTTTGGCTGGCCTTGATCTCCTCGTATGGTCATTCAGTTTCCTACTCCCTCTCAGAAAACGGCATCATGGGTCTGTTTTCTAGGTCCATATATTGCACGATTACGTGACATTTTTGATTAATCCATCATAAAATGGATAGGATGGGATGAACTTTATCATTGATCCTCAAAGGTCAATTTATTTTCCGCCATACAAAGCCATTCACAATACAAACAATAAATAACACTAGGTGGTGTGATGATGGCCACTCCAGCAGCCCCACATTAAGTAAATGTGGCAAAATACTGTTCTTTTTTTTGTTTATTAATCTAGTTTTAGATTACTTTTCAGCACTACAATACACATATAAATAACTACACCGGCTAAATTATATTCTATTGTAAGTTTGACAGAAAGCTTGCTGATTGCATTTGTTTAACCTTTGTTATTGTTAAGTTGCTTTATTATTTTATTATTAAATTAGAATTTAAGTTTATTTAGTTTTCTTTGGGTTATCAGTTCTGAGGGGTGCTGCTTGGAGGTGATTGGCTGGCCAATTAAAGAAAGGGGGTACCAGCTGCTTCAGATCAGCTTTTAAGGAGCTGATGGGGACATTGGACTGCACCATGTTCCGTTTGAGAGGGACGGGGGTTTATTCGTTTGATTCTGATATCAGGTTTTTTAATAATATTGTTTTCTTCTTTTTTTTCTTCTTTTTCAGTTGTATTGTATTTTCATTAGTTTAATATTAGTTAGTGTTGTATTGGTTTAGGTTGTAGTTATTGTGTCTAAATGTTATGTCTCGTATAAAGTGTATTCCCCTTTGTGTGTTAAGAGTGGACCGATCTCCCACTATATATGTTCTCATTTTAGTTAGGTACGTTGTGCTGCTCAGTTGGGTTCTGTTTAGTTCTGTTGTGTTGAACTCATTTGTTTGGGCCCAGAATTACGTGGAGGGACTAGGCTCTGTCGGTGGCCTCCTGGCCGTGCTCCTCCTTCGTCTCACCAGGTCCAAGACCTAAGCGCTGTACCAGATCCTCTGCACCATCCCGATCCAAACATTTCCTTCTGGCGTGATGGTTCCTTGGGCCGATACCACTAGATTGGGCCGTCTAATGGTATTAGCACCACTTGCGGTTTGCTTGAATGGCCCTCCTAAAGGTCTCACCGTGGGTTTGTTGGGCTTCTTCCTCACGGAAGACACAGGCTGGGGCGCTAACCCATACGGCTCCCGGTATGCCGTCTACATTCCGGCTGTCACCCGTCTCTCCGTCTCTCTCTCAGTACTTGAGTAGTTACTTTACACCACTGATCACTGCACTATATGGAGACAAATCTGGACAGCGAACACATCAAAGTAGCGTGGCATGTTGTCGTCATCACTGAGACCAGCATGGTGGTACAATGTTATAGCTTAAAGGTCCATTCATAGGCTATAGTTGCTTTTCCACTGTTGGAACCGTCAAGAAAGGAATCCACTACCAAATCCTGCTTACCACCCACAAGGCAAGGCACTCAATAATCTGGCTTCCCCCCCTACCTCTCAGATCTTCTCGAGCCTCACGTCCCCTCCCTGTTCCCTCATGGTCCAGTGAAGCCAACCTCCTGGAGGTCCCCAAGGCCAAGTACCACACCTGGGGGCGACCAAAACTAAGAGAGGCGGTTAAAAATAAGAAATCCCCGCCCATTCACTTGGAGTTGCTCACCCAGCCATAGAGTTATAATATATCACTCCTGCTCCCTCTCGGTTTTCTGCGGGGCTTTGGGGGGGAGGGACAGGGCTTTCTCTGTTGCTGCCCCCTCCCTCTGGAACCCACTCCCCAACCATATTAACCCATTAAGACCTGGAACGCATCTGTGTCACTTCTTGATTTGAGCTAAAAAAGACATTATTTTACACTTTAGCTATTAAAACATAGCAGATACACAAGCTCATAGCGCGGCACTCGTGCCATGCTATGAGCTTGTAGATCTGCTATTTTTGAAAAATCCTGAAAATGTGTGCAAATCTTTGAATATATATATTTTTAAAGCGAACATTTTTAACTCAAATCTTTACTTCTGGTCCCTGGAACAACATATTTTGGAGATGGGGGTCCGCGGCCAAATACGTATTATTTTGGGCATTTGACATGAAAAAGTTTGAGATCCACTGATGTAGCAACAAAAAAATGTTTTTGAAGATACTTTGTAGAATCGGTACCTTAATGACACCCACTACCTCACTTCCTTCAAAACCACACTCAAAACACATCTCTTCAGGATTTCCCAGCTGAGTTCTAGTTAGGACGTCTCCCCAACCCATGCTTAACTTTTTATCCTTTTTAATCTAGCACTTATATCTTTATTGTGTCACTTATGTCTTCATTGCTTTTGTTTTCCTCTTGTTAAAGTTGGTTCCTTCCTTTCCCTATGTAAAGCGTCTTTGGCTATAGAAAAGCGCCATATAAATTTGAGCTATTATTATTACATCGTTTCCCAGTTTGGTCTATCTATAGCAAACAAAGGGTAGCAGTCTCATTTCTACCCATCTGTCCTGTCGTTTGTGCTCTCTTCTGCTCCTCCTTTCTGGTTTCTCCTCTCCTCATCTCACCTCCCCTCTATTCTCCTCTCCTGTCCTCTTTTTCTCTCTTCTCCCCCCCCCCTCCCCCCTTTACTCTCCTCTCCTCTCACTAGAGAATATTAATATAGTTATCAACGGTGGATGCCGGCAGGGACTGAGAGGCCATTACACAGCAGCTAAAAATAGTCAAGTGTTGTGCCATGATGTTGCAATTAATGACTGCAGTCCAGAGGGACAGACAGAGAGAGAGAGAGAGAGAGAGAGAGAGAGAGAAGATAAATGACACAATTAAAGAGTGCTCGATGACACCTTGGTGACTAATGGCTTTCCCTTCCTGTCTATCTGTGAGCACAGACAAACACACAGCGGCAGGGAGTGTGTGTGTGTGTGTGTGTGTGTGTGTGTGTGTGTGTGTGTGTGTGTGTGTGTGTGTGTGTGTGTGTGTGTGTGTGTGTGTGTGTGTGTGTGTGTGTGTGTGTGTGTGTGTGTGTGTGTGTGTGTGTGTGTGTGTGTGTTGACACATGACTGACAAGCAGTGTAGAAGTATTTTTATTTGTGTACAATTTCTGGATTTATATCAAGGCCATCATTTTCTGGTCTGCTGTAAATTTAGAGGTCAAATCTCGTAAGTTAGTGTGTGTGTGTGTGTGTGTGTGTGTGTGTGTGTACGTGCGTGTGTGTGTGTGTGTGTGTGTGTGTGTGTGTGTGTGTGTGTGTGTGTGTGTGTGTGTGTGTGTGTGTGTGTGTGTGTGTGTGTGTGTGTGTGTGTGTGTGTGTGTGTGTACGTGCGTGCGTATGTGTATCTATGTATCTGTGTGCATGTATGTTGTGTGTGTGCATGCCTGTGAGCGTATGTGTGCGCGATTGCGTGCCTGTGTGTGTATGTGTGTGTGTGTGTGTGTGTGTGTGTGTGTGTGTGTGCGTGTGTGTGTGTGTGTGTGTGTGTGTGTGTGTGTGTTCATGTGCATGCGTGTGTGCACGTGCGTGCTTGTGTGTGTGTGTGTGTGTGTGTGTGTGTGCGTGCGCGCGTGCGTGCGTGCGTGCGTGCGTGCGTGTGCGTGTGTGTGTGCGTGTGTGTGGAGAGCATTAACGACCCTCTCTATCTCGCCGCTGGCAGGTGCGTTTTACAGGAGACGGAGAAATAAAAAGCTCATTATCTCCCCTCATCGCCACGCCGACAGAGACTAACAGCGTTGTCTTCCCCTAGAATTACTTTTAATCATATGAATGAGCTGTTGACTCGTGTCTGTGTGTGTGTGTGTGTGTGTGTGTGTGTGTGTGTGTGTGTGTGTGTGTGTGTGTGTGTGTGTGTGTGTGTGTGTGTGTGTGTGTGTGTGTGTGTGATTCAAAAGCTGCACGTTAATTTAAATATCCAAATATCCAGCACTAGAGGTTATCTGCTATTTTCAAATGATTTTTATGTATATTAAAACTTGTGAAATGGGACATTCATATTTTGATGCCAATACTTTTATACCTTTACTCAAGTAAATTTTGAATACCGGACTTTTACTTGTTACAGAGTATTTCTACATTGCAGTATTAATACAGCAACAAAAGCTTCTCACTAGATCTTTATTTTCCTCCATTGCTTCATGTTCCATCACAATCATAATTTAAAGAATATTAATAAAAAATATGAATTAAAAGTAGTTCACGAAAGTGAAGTAATTAAACCACATCCAACCCATGTCTAAACTTAATCACCTGCAAATTATAACCATTAATAGAGATTTGATCACACACACACCTGATGAATGAATAAATGGTTTATTTTCGGTCTTTGTTTACAATGAATCAAAACACACTTGTGTGGGCTTAGAACAACAAAATCATCATCATAAATCCAACCAACTCACACACAAAATCCTAATTTATTGACCAAAAAAAATAATATTCTGTAGCACAATGCTTATTCTTTGCCTATCCTTTACAATCTATTACAAAAAAACGTAATATCTACTGCAAGATAAAAGAGAAAAAAGAAAGAAAATGCTTCACTCAAAATTGTAATCCTGAATATTTTTTTACTTTTTAAGGCTTTTTTAAATCTCCCCTGAGATCCACACAATTTCAACTCATCACTCAGGCTATTCCATAGTTTAACTCCCAAAACTGAAACACATCTTGCTTTTACATTCAAACTTGCTTTTCTATGTGTTTTAAAAATACATGACCCTCTTAAATGATACTTTCCTTCTCTTGGTTTAAAAAAAACGTTGAATACAAACTGGAAGGCTTTTCCACAAAAAAAAAATTGTAATGTTTTTATATACACCATATCTACACATTTTAATGTGCAGGACTTTACTGAACTGATCAAAAGACCTAAAACACATGCTTAAATATTCATAACCAATCATTTCAGTTAAAGTGGTGTCAAATCACCTGCGATAAGCGTCAGCTTGAGGAGTAATCATTTCAGCTTTTGTACACTTTTCATTTTGATTAATAGACACACATGCATTTAGCCTGAGAAACAATTGTTTTCATGATAAAAAAAACGACTGATGAACAACAACATATAATTACATTGTCATTTTCGAAAAACAGTTTTCTCTACCATTAGTATTTCAATAAATAACAACATAACACATAGCTGAATGATTTAAATAAGTTTATGACTCAGTGGAAGATTTAGATTAGGTTTAACCCATTAAGACCTGGAACGCATCTGTGTCACTTTAGATTTCTTTGGCTATTAAAAAATAGCAGATATACAAGCTCATAGCTTGTAGATCTGCTATTTTTTTTTAATCGTGAAAAACACATTTTTAGATTTTTTTTCCAAAAAAACGTTTTTAGTATCGCCTCAGGTCTTAAAGGGTTAAAACATAATGTTACACACAGGTCTGGTTAAGGGATCTATTCTGCTTTCAGAACCCCTTGAAGCAAGGCAGTTTCCTTACTTTATGGATGTAGAGCAAAGGATGAACAAACATTGATATCATGGTTACTGCGATATATGTGATGGCCGCAGGAACTGAATAATACATTGACAGTATTACACACAGACAATAGGGAATAAAACTCATTGTAGTCAGCAGCATTACTACCAAGCTGATCAGAATAATTCTAAAAGCCCTGCTCTTCATGTCTTTTCCCTCCCCACTGTTCCTCTGTCCTTCTCCTGGTCCAGGCTGTTTCAGAGCTCTGAGGACCGAAACGCAGCAGAAAGACACCACAGAAATGCACACAACGGAAAAGGCCAGTAAAATGTAACTCAACACTATTCTTGACCAAAAATATAACAAGCTGAATATAAGCACCATCAGCCATTCAACGCAGCACCAGCCCACCCTGTACCGAAGAGCTTTGTACCTGATAAACACCACAGGGTGAACCACGGCTATGTAACGCTCCACACAGATACAACACTGGAACGCTAGAATAGAGAAGAGGAACAAAAAAAGAGAAAAGTTACAAATCCCGAAAAGAATAACGTTGCGGGTGAAGAGCCATGCAAAGTAAATGACAGAGTTCAGGGAAAAGACGATCAAAGATGCAGTCAGGTTGAGATAGAAGAACTCTGAGGCTATCGTCCCACCAGCTCCACTCAGTATCAGCCACAGAACGTAGCTGTTGATGGGGAGACCCGCGATGATCTGGATAGAGTTGAGAGCAATCGCTAGCGCCTGACTGATGTCGTCTATGGAGTTGGTGCCATTTTCCAGTGTGTCATTCATCTTAAGACTCTGGTGTTTGCCCTGCCACTGGTACAGAAGAGCAAAACGTGATGGCTGGATTTTAATGCAGTTGACTGAATATAACGATCAATGACACAACAAAACATTTTAAACAACTCTTCGCAACATTCCTCTGAAAATAACAACTGTTCTAATGAACAATGAACACAAGGTTTAAAGTGATCTCACGTTTTGGTGTCTCAGATCTCTGAGTTGGATGTTTTGGTGAAGTTCCTTCTGCCGACACTTTCTTCCTGATAGTAAATCCTCCAAATGATGTACTCTCTTGCTTTGTCCTCTAATCATTCCCTTCCCTCCTCCTCATTCCACTGTATTGCTTGTTGTACGCCTGCGGTGCACATATAAGAATTTTCATATTTATTTTGACAGCTAATCCATCAAAAAAATATATTTATCATTTGGACAGTCGTTATCCAAACTTTGACAGGGTCTCATCAGCGCCGGCCCTTGGTTGGATAACCTCAGTCCACAGCAACGTGTCAATATTTGTTTATTCCACACCTGCATGTGGCCTTTATTTGCTCTGCCTGGGTTAAGAGTTGATGAATGAATCAACCCCACATTTGAATAGCATGGTGACATGACTGACACAGCCCTGGGTAGGCCACCCAGCCTGGCAAAGATGTGCGCTCCAAGGAGCAGCCTTTTCTAGTTTGATCTCTTTCGTTTCTTATCTTGGGTTAATATTGTTTATTTATTATGATTATTATTATTATTATTATGATTTTGTATGTCTTTCGTTTACTACTTGTTGTCACTTACAGTGTGTTGTTTGTGTCAGAACATCATTGTGTTGTGATGCCTTGTGAGCTTGTAGATTGGTTATTTTTGCTGCGTGACAAGTATAGGGCTCAATTGGCTAAGAGCTGCACAGCAAGGATTGCCTTGTGAGCTGTCAAGAGGAGGATGACAAAAAAGCCTTCACATTCGTAAACAAGCTGTTGTCATCATTCTCTCTGTTTGTATCTAGGTGTGTGTGTGTGTGTGTGTGCGTGTGTGTGTGTGTGTGTGTGTGTGTGTGTGTGTGTGTGTGTGTGTGTGTGTGTGTGTGTGTGTGTGTGTGTGTGTGTGTGTGTGTGTGTGTGTGTGTGTGTGTGTGTGTGTGTGTGTGTGTGTGTGTGTGCTGCTTATACAAGTGTGGCATGTGTACCAACATAACGAAAGTTGCGTATGTAGGGGCCGGGGCGGCTGTGGCTCAGGAGGTAGTGCAGGTCGTCCAAAGAACCGTGGGTCGGCGGTCGGAATCCCGGCTCCTCCACATGTCGAAGTGTCCTTGGGCAAGACACTGAACCCTGCATGGCCTCCAATGCGTCGGTCGGCGCTAGCTTGCCACCATTGGTGTGTGAATGTGGGAAAAGTGAGGACGCTGCAGGCGTCGACTGTTCGCCGACTTCACCTCCCAATGCCCCCCCCCCCTATGTATGAATGAATGAACCATTGTAAAGCGCTTTGAGTAAGTTTGAGTACTTAGAAAAGCGCCATAAAAATGCAATTCATTATTGTTATTATGTAACCGTGGTTATGTGAGCGATTGGATCACTCCAATATGACATATCCCTCCGCGGCAGCGGAGGCACCGAGGTAGACTTAATACCAGATTAATCCGTGTACGGCGGTGTGCCGCGGCTGTGGGTGTCGCCCTCTGCGATGCCCAAATCCCCACGCGGCCCACCTTTCCACCTCGTGTCCTTCTCGAGGCGCCTTAGAACACCACCAGACGATTGGAGTGATCCAATCTCTCACATAACCATGGTTACATACGTAACTTTCGTTATGTAGCGCTACTGTATATTGGATCACTCCAATATGACATAAACAATATCAGATAAAAGCTAGGAAAGAGCTAGGAAAATAAAAAAAGCACAAACTCACCTCTTAGAAGGGGTTGGGCTGAAGTCCTCACAACAGAGGGCTGTCGTCCGTGTCCATATATTCGGAGTTAACCCCCAAAACGGCTTGTTCCACGCGGTAGAACCTAGCAAAGGTGCTATAGGGGACGTCTATCTGGGCCGAGGCACAGATATCAGACACGGGAACCCCCCCCCCGGAGCTGTGCCCAAGAGACGGCCATGCCTCTTGGGCACAGTGGAGTGTGCCACCACAGAGGATGGCAAAAGTCGCCCTGGGCCAACCGATACGCGTTAGGGATTACATCAACAAGACAGTGCGAAAGTCTCTGGTTTTCTCACCATAACAAATAAAAAGCTATTCAAAAATAGCAGATATACAAGCTCATAGCGCGGCATCGAGTGCCGCGCTACGAGCTTGTAGATCTGCTATTTTTGAAAAATCCTGAAAATGTGTGCAAATCTTTGAATATATATATTTTTAAAGCGAACATTTTTAACTCAAATCTTTGCTTCTGGCGGGTCCCTGGAACAACATATTTTGAGATGAGGATCCGCAGCCAAATACATATCATTTTGGGCATTTGACATCAGATCCACTGTAGCAAAAAAAAACTGTTCGGATTCGAATACATTTTGTGGAATCAGTACCTCAGGCCTTAATGACACCCACTACCTCACTTCCTTCAAAACCACACTCAAAACACATTAGATCACCATAACAAATAAAAAGCTGATCAGTTTGTCTGAACGCTCAAGTCCGCGTGATGTAAACGTCCAAGGCCCTCACTGGGCATACAGTAGGTCACTGCGGGCAGCCCTCACATCACCTTCACCCGAGGGAGGGATGTAGGCCGACAAGTGCAAAGGCCGGTTCACATGCCCAGAGGACACCACCTTGGGTAGAAAAGACATAGGGTTAGGTCGGAGGGTGACACTCATCCTGTCAGGACCCATCCCAGAAGCGAACTTGTGAAATGGGACATTCTGCAGAATGAGTACTTTTACTTTTGGTACTTTAAGTACATTTTGATGCCAATACTTTTGTACTTTCACTCAAGTAAATTTTGATTACCGGACTTTTACTTGCAACCGAGTATTTCTACAGTGCAGTATTGATACTTTTTTACTTAAGTGAAAAAATGTAGTACTTTTTCCACCACTGTACTTTTATACACATGCTTCCATATTGCAAGTGCATGCATGCGTATGCATGTGTACTGTACCATAGTAACCCTGTACTATACATATTTCTGTGTGTGTGTGTGTGTGTGTGTGTGTGTGTGTGTGTGTGTGTGTGTGTGTGTGTGTGTGTGTGTGTGTGTGTGTGTGTGTGTGTGTGTGTGTGTGTGTGTGTGTGTGTGTGTGTGTGTGTGTGTGTGAGCGCGTGCATCCTGTGCATCCTGTGCATCCTGTGCCTCTTTCCTGTCATATTAGCATATGAAAGGCTGCTGGTCCAGTCAGGGTGGATAGGAGGGACAGTCTTGCAGTAATTAGCTCTGCTCATTAAAACAGACCTCAGGGCTTTGTAGTGCCATCTGGATAGACTGCTCTACCTCCTGTCAGCGACCGTGTGGTGTGTGTGTGTGTGTGCGCGCGCGCGCGTGTGTCAGTGTTGATTTCCTCGACTAAAACTATGACGGAAAATGTTCGTCGACTACCTTTTTTTCAGTGACGAAAACTAAATAAAAACTAAATAAAAACTAAATGAAAACTAAATGAAAACTAAATGAAAACTAAATGAAAACTAAATAAAACTAACCTACTGTACGATGACACAAACTATGACTAAATATATTGACAATTTCGTCCAAAAATTCAAACGAAAATGTTTGCTTGTGCACTGGTTGTGCTCCCCTGCGACACAGTGTGAGCTTGTAGATCAGCTATTTTCTGCTCTCAGCTAATACATTTGCATTACAACGCCATCACGGCCCACCATGAGACATTTTAGTCGACTAAATTAACTGTAGAATTAGTCGACTAAAATCTAGATATTGATATTCAGTCGACAAAAAACTAGACACACAAAACTAGACAAACCTAAAGCAGAAATGTGACTAAAACTAAATGGAATTGTATTCAAAAGGCTAAAACTAAATCCAAATTTGCTGTCCATATTAACACTGGTGTGTGCGTGAACGTGTGTCTGTGTGTGTGTGTGCGTGTGCCTGTGCGTGTGTGTGTGTGTGTGGTGGTGGGAGGGGGGAGGGGGACTCAGGTGTCAAAACTTTGCCTCTTTCTTATATTATTTGACAATTTGCCCAATGTTTGTCCAGTTTTTATAGGAGCCTGTTGATTACTATTGATGCAGTAATGGTCTTTTTTCATTTCCTTCTTCTATTTTTTGTCAGTTTTGACAGTACTTTTCAAGGGGTTTAGCTTGGCACAAGCTGGTATAATAATATGACTTTGTCATTCTTGTTTTTAATCAGTCACTCACTGTATAGAAAATAATAGAATTGCCAATATTGACGATTTAACTGTTCAACATTCAAATGAGAAATCAATCTTAGCCACACGCTGACATCCTACCATGAAAGTATTTTGCCACCACATGTTATGTAAGCCAGAACATAATAGGATTAAGATTTACACTTTATTTAAACCCCCATGTGGGGAATGAAGCTGACAGAGTAGCCAAGACCAAACACCATCAGTGCTCACTAGTCAATACATGTAATATGTACTCGTATACATGTGATTTATTACATACTCTGCCTTTATTTGGGAGTGATAACATGATTATGTAAACAATGTCCTCGTTGAAAATGAATAGGTGACTGTGTGACAGCAAAGTGGTCAGCTGATTTCTTTCCTGTTTTTTTAAATGAGGCTTTTAAAATGTGAAGTGTCTGAGTGGTACAGAATGGAATGGAATGCACCAGCTATGTCACTACATAGAATCCTAATAGAAAACTGCAGGGAGGATGGATGGATAGATGGATGGATGGAAGGATGGGGGTGAGTCACACACACCACACACCACACACAAGGACCACCATTCTCCCTCACATCACGTGCCCCACGTGTCTGCAGGAGAGAGAGAGAGAGAGAGAGAGAGAGAGAGAGAGAGAGAGAGGGAGACAGGGAGAGTGTGGGAGAGAGAGAGAGAGAGAGAGAGAGAGAGAGAGAGAGAGAGAGAGAGAGAGAAATGACAGAGAGAGACAGACAGTTCAAGAATGCCTATAGCATAGGGCCTGGCAATGAACTGAAGATATAAGTAAACCGATATTTAGAACCAATAACCGACTCAACCTTGCTCATGTTGATTCATTGAACAATCAAAAAGGGTAATTTAGAATATATATATATATATATATATATATATATATATATATATATATATATATATATATATATATATATATGTATATGTAACAGAGTTTAGTGTGTTCCACTTGCTCCTTAAAGTAAGGGCATTTCTTATTGGTTAGTGGGCGGCACCTCATTGATTAACACAGGTGTCCATGTTAGAGTGGTGCCAGTCTAAATTAGATTTGCCCAAGGTAAGATGTGTTCTTCAGCACACTATGTCAATAAGAGTCTGTATGTTTACTGTGATACCGTGATGAATACTGGTTATTGTAAACATGCTAAATGAGTCATTTTGACATACCAAACAGTATATGGTTTACAACAAACTGCTGCTAATTCTGTTGTAGACGTTCTGAGGCTTGTGTGTGTTACACCAAAAGAAGTGTCTGACCAGAGAATTGTGTCTATTCTTACCAGAATAAACTGTCAACAGAGAGAGAAGTGGTCTGGAACTTCATTAATCGACCACCCAACGCAGATGGTGCCGTGAGCCGTACCGGTTTCCCCGTGGGAGGAGGTCAAAAGGGGGGTGAGTGTAACAGGGTGGTTCACTACCTCAGCCTGACGGCCAGAAAGTGTAATATGTCCCCTGAGCAATAGGGACATCCCTTTGGCTTAGTGGTTAACATGTTGGCTTTCCACGCGCGAGACCCGGGTTCGAATCCCGGGCGTTATATACATATATATATATATATATATATATATATATATAGACACACACACACACACACACACACACAAGTATCTGGTCCCTGTTTCATCTCTCTCTCAGCTAAGGGGTCCTTGACCTGAACAAAAATATTGAAGACCCCTAGTATAGTGCCATATTGACTTGGCCGGAACACAGTCAGCAACATTGTAGCAGAATGAACGACAACATGTGGTCATACGCTGCAACAATGTAGCTGTGTTGTTGCTGCTGTTGTTGTTGCGATGCTGCGGCATCAGGGATAATCTGTAATGACACACAGCAGACAGCGTTCTTCTCACATGACGGCCATCTGAAACACCATGCAGGAATTCAAGGACCCCCTAGCTGAGAGAGAGATGAAGCAGGGACCCCCACTACATATTGCATAAAATTGTGTTTTGGATTAAACTTTGTTTACTTGGTCTGCCGGCTATTTTTGGCTAAAGCTCTCTTCAGAAAAGGGATGCTAGGGTTCAAGTGGTTAAGGTTAAAAAAAAATCATATCACACACAGATTTGGCTGACCCCCTGCAGTAACTCTGAGGACCCCCTAGGGGTCCCGGACCCCCTGTTGAAGAACCCTGCTGTAGTCTGATTATCAGACTGAAGCTGCGTGGAGCTTCAGTAAGGAGAGGCAGTCCACTCAGAGAGTGAGGTCTATGGGCTGGATCCAAGCTAAGAATGCTGCTCTCATCAGGATCAAACATGGCAACATGGGGTATTTTATGGCACACTGCTTCTTAAGTTTAACCCATGAAGACCTGAGGCAGATTCTATACAAAATGTCTTCTAAATCAGTGGTTCTCAAACTTTTTCGTGCCAACAAGGACCCCCAAATTGATATATGTTTGGCCGCGGTGGACCCCCATCTGAAAAGGTTTTGTGTCAGCCAGGGCCCCAGAAGACAAGATTTCTCTGGGAACCCAATCTATACTGTAATGCATTGGTTCTCAAAGTGGGGTCCGGGGACCCCCAGGGGTACTTGAGGGGGTTCCAGGGGGTCCCCAGCTAAATGATGGACAGGAACCAAATCGACCCTTATGGGTCTGTAACTCTGAGAGTGTACAAATGGAACCAAATGGACCCTTATGGGTCTGTAACTCTGAAAGTGTACAAATGGAACCAAATGGACCCTGACGGGTCCATTTGGTTCCATTTGTACACTCTCAGAGTTAAATTAACATTGATTTCACGATATGAATTGGGGTCCCATAGATAGAAATGTCATTAAATGGGGGTCTGTAGCCTAATGCATGTCAAACTGGGGGTCCTTGAAATTAAAATGGCTGAGAATCACTGCTAGAGCCGTAAAAAAAAACTTCTCTTATTGGGGTCCCTGGATTATCTTTTCAAATGGGGGTCCGCGGGCTAATAAGTGTCAATTTGGGGGTCCTTGACATGAAAAAGTTTGAGAACCACCGCTGTAAATGCAGCATTGTTGTGGATCCATTTGGTTCCATTTGTACACACTCAGACAGACTTACAGACCCATAAGGGTCCATTTACGTTCCCAAATATCAATCATTTATCTTGGGACGCCCTGGAACTTTAAGAACCACGGCTTTTTATGGGATGTGATTACAAACTTTAGTGTGATGGAGCAGCTGACTCAGGGAGGTAGGATGGCCACTTGCAGTGGTGTAAAGTAACTAGGTACATTTACTCAAGTACTGTACTTAAGTACAATTTTGAGGTACTTGAGGTACTTTACTGGAGTATTTCCAATTTTCTGTACTTTTACTTCTACTCCACTACATCTCAGAGGCAAATATTGTACTTTTTAATCCACTACAATTATTTGAAAACCTTAGTTACAAGTTACTTTGTAGATTTCGATTACTTTATATTCAGCTATTTGAAAATAGCCGATCTGCTATTTTCAAAAGATTCCTATACATTTTTGAAAACTTGTGAAATGGGACATTCTGCGTAATGTGTAGGCTAATTTTACTTTTGGTACTTTAAGTACATGTTGATGCCAATACTTTTGTCATTTTACTTTTGTAAATCTTGAATTCTGGACTTGTATTTCTACATTGTGGTATTAATACTTTTACTCAAGAAAAAAGAAATGTGAGTACTTCTTCCATCGCTGGGTGTGTCCAGATCGCATTGTCGTGTGTGTGTGTGTGTGTGTGTGTGTGTGTGTGTGTGTGTGTGTGTGTGTGTGTGTGTGTGTGTGTGTGTGTGTGTGTGTGTGTGTGTGTGTGTGTGTGTGTGTGTGTGTGTGTGTGTGTGTGCGTGCGCGCGTGTGCGCGTGTAGTATGGGTGCGCGCGTGAGTGAGTGAGTGAGACCTGCATACTAATAGCATAAGCAAGCCACTGTCGGTATGATGAACTGTTGCTAAGCAGTAGTGGTTGCTAGGTGATAGAGGGGGAGGGGAGTCACCAGGTTGATAATGTGAGGAAGTCGGAGGATAGACCTACCTTTGTAGAGCTATAATGGTTCAAATCTAAAATGACTTACTTCAATTAACACACTGTTCTGTTCTGTTCTGTTCTGTTCTGTTCTGTTCTGTTCTGTTCTGTTCTGTTCTGTTCTGTTCTGTTCTGTTCATCCAATTAGTACAAATGCACTGCAAACAGAGGCTAGTATACCTCTACAACAGAGATGTTCCAATCAATTCTATTCAGCAGTGGTGGAAAGTAACTAAGTACGTTTACTTAAGTACTGTACTTAAGTACAATTTTGAGGTGTTTGTACTTTACTTGAGTATTTCCAATACTTTTACTTCTACTCCACTACATCTCAGAGGCAAATATTGTACTTTTACCCCACTACAATTATTTAAAAATGTTGGTTACTAGTTACTTTTCAGATATAAACTATGAGATAATGAAACATACATTAACCACTTCAGCCCTATTTTATACATAGGCTATTTGAAAATAGCAGATCTACAAAGATGCGACGCGTTGTGAGCTTGTAGATCGGCTATTTTCGAATATTTAGTACTTTTACTTTTGGTACTTTAAGTACATTTTGATGCCAATACTTTTGTACTTTTACTCAAGTAAATTTTCAATTTTGGACTTTTACTTGTAACAGACTATTTTGTATATTGCAGTATTGGTACTTTTACTTAAGTAAAGAATTTGAGTACCTTTTCCACCACTGGCTAGTATACCTCTACAACAGAGATGTTCCAATCAATTCCAGTCAGCTTCATGACCAGCTCAGATGTAACCAATCAGCCCCTCCCTGCCCTGCAGTGTGATGCCCTTAGACCCGCCTTTCTGTATTTAGTGAATGAACGTGTGTGAAAGGAGGGGGGGGGGGGGGGCAGAGTATCAATGAGATGTGAGGTCAGGGAGAGAGAGAGAGAGGCAGTGATGGAGAGATGGAGTGTAGAAGGAAAGGAAGAGAGGGGGATGGACAGAGAGAGAGAGAGGGGGGGGGGGGCAATGAGTCACTTCCCTGCCCTGACCTAGATACTAGTGGTCTACTTTATACCCTGGTCACGCCTTTGTGTGTGTGTGTGTGTGTGTGTGTGTGTGTGTGTGTGTGTGTGTGTGTGTGTGTGTGTGTGTGTGTGTGTGTGTGTGTGTGTGTGTGTGTGTGTGTGTGTGTGCGTGTGTGCGTGTGCGTGTGCGTACTGCTGGTCAGAGATGCATAACAGCCACCTTTTGAAAAGCCAAATATAATCTGTTTGGTCACATAATATCCTGTTGTGTTGTCATATTGTATCATTATCATAATGCATTGTGTATATAATAAGCCCCTCATATCACATTATTGTACCATATTGTATGATAAAATTATCATTGGATCGTATCTATCATAGTTATATTGTGTCATGTTCATTATATTGTATCAATATGATGTCGTATCATTATCACATTATCATCTTTATCATAATTATCATATTGTAACATTAGTGTCTCATTAGTCCATTAGTTTCCCATAATGGACGGGTCCATTTGGTTCCATTTGCACACTCAGAGTTACATTAACACTGAGTATCTGTTTGGAATTACATGTTCCTTCCCACACGCTATGTCCTACCGGGGAAAGAAGTGGCCTGCTCACTAGTCCTCATGCTTTGAAGGAAACATGAGCTCAGTTCGGGGCTCTCCCCAGGCTGGCAGAGGGAGAGTAGCGCCCAGGATTACATGCGTAGGCAATTGGCACTGGGTGAAAAAATGGGTCACCAAATCGTGGGCTAAAAGTATTTATGTTCAAGTCCAATTCATGCTCCCATCATACGAAGATTTGTGCGATCCGCAAACTGTAAATAGCCGATATTAAGCTGCGACACGTTGTGGGCTATTAGAACGGCTATTTTCGGCGCAACGCCGCCATACGACAAAGTGATAAATTGGGCTCAACGGTGATGATTGTGTTTGCAGCCAACTCCCTCCCCCCACAGTCGGGGAATCCCAGTGGGACTTCCATTTCATTCAGCAGGGCAGTTCCTTGGTGACAGTACAACGTTAATCAATTTATTAAATTAGTGTTGATTCCACTTTTACTTGTAACAGAGTATTTCTACATTATGAAATTAATACTTTTACTCAAGAAACAAATGTGAGTACTTCTTCCATCACTGGGTTTGTCCAGATTGCATTGTCGTGTGTGTGTGTGTGTGTGTGTGTGTGTGTGTGTGTGTGTGTGTGTGTGTGTGTGTGTGTGTGTGTGTGTGTGTGTGTGTGTGTGTGTGTGTGTGTGTGTGTGTGTGTGTGTGTGTGTGTGTGTGTGTGTGTGTGTGTGTGTGTGAGTGAGTGAGTGAGTGAGTGAGTGAGTGAGTGAGTGAGTGAGTGAGTGAGTGAGTGAGTGAGTGAGTGAGTGAGTGAGTGAGTGAGTGAGTGCGCGCCTCACAGTACTGATATCATAGACATAGTGACATCATAGACTGGTCTCTAGGTGAACAGGTAGTGTGCATGGAGTTCCTGTCATGATCTGTCTCCTTGTTGTGCTGTGTTCTCTTATCTTATTGTGACATTTTATTGTGTTTGCTGTTTTCCGTTGTCGTTTGGTTTTCTATTGCAGTAGTGGTTTTCAACCTTTTCAGGCGGCGACCCCAAAGTCCTGCTTGGTGGTACAGTACAGTACAGTACAGTACAGTACAGTACAGTACAGTACAGTACAGAGTTCACCTCTCCCGTTAGTCAACAAGCTGCTGCTCATAAAGTCAATCACTCTCCTAATGCATCCTATCTTCCTGAAACCTGAACCACCACAACACAGGAAGGAAGAGAGCGTGTGTGTGTGTGTGTGTGTGTGTGTGTGTGTGTGTGTGTGTGTGTGTGTGTGTGTGTGTGTGTGTGTGTGTGTGTGTGTGTGTGTGTGTGTGTGTGTGTGTGTGTGTGTGTGTGTGTGTGTGTGTGTGTGTGTGTGTGTGTGTGTGTGTGTGAGAGAGAGAGGAAATATAAAATAAATACAAAATATTTAAGCTGAGTTCACTTGTCCGTCCATTTCACTCCCCCCCCCCCCGCTCCCCCCATATGAAGTTATACAATGTATGTATCACTGAATAGAGTGGGAGATAATCTATTTCCACCTAGCTAATGCATTCAATCGACAGGAAGTCAGTGTGAAAGGCAGTCTACTCTACTCTACAGTATTGTCCGGTAAGAATGCTGATTCTATTACAGTCCCTGACCTGAGGCCTGAACCCTTTACACACAGAGTAGTTATCGGTTACCACTCCATGTACACAAAGCACATGGCAGTGTTTGTTTGAGACCAAGAATTTCATTTTCTATAGAGCACCGAAGTCTGGCGTAATTTACACATCCTACCTGGGTCGTGTTTTTTTTACCCCCCGTTCTGAATACCCATAGACGTTTTTAACATCGCGTCAAATAAGAACTGTGTTCCAAAAATAAACAAATGACTCTTATGGATATGAACCATCAACTGACGGTGAGAAAACACTAATGTTACTTCCGCCGAATTAGTTACATTTTTCGCCAGAAACAGACTGTATCAAATATAAGTGACTGACTATCATAGACGATACAGAGCCACCTCCTCTCTGACAATATCTCCGAGACAGTTTGTTTATTTTTGGACCACAATTCTTTATATGAGACGATTCTAAGATGACCCAATGTTATTCTCCATAGAGAAATTACTTCCGCGACCCAGGGGATGAACGAGTGACGTCAGGACTTCTGTACTCTATTTATTTGCTGCACTATTCTAGAAATGACTAGTTAACCTTATTAACCCTGTCGTCCCTATTTTGGGGTATGTGTGTCATTGTAGTCAAACATTGTCCAGAAAGGGCCTCTATAGCTCCTGAATCACTAGCCACGGCCATAAAAAAACAAAAAACAAAACAAATCTTTGCTGCGATGAATAATGGAGTGACACGAAATGTAAATTCATGGTCAGGCTAGTGGATTAGCAGTCCATACATTCATTAACAGACTGCCTTTTATCTCTGTCAGGTAATGCTTCCTGTTCATTTACCTATGACCACATCATGTGTGTGTGGGCGTTTGACTGATAAGCAGGCAAGTTCACCAGCTATACATGTATACCAGTGTTCTCTCTCTCTCTCTCTCTCTCTCTCTCTCTCTCTCTCTCTCTCTCTCTCTCTCTCTCTCTCTCTCTCTCTCTCTCTCTCTCTACTCAAATTCTTTACTTGAGTAAAAGTATCAATACCACCACCATGTAGAAATACTCTGGTGCAAGTGAATGTCTGGTATTAAAAATGTACTTGAGTAAAAGTACAAAGGTATTGGCGTCAAAATTAAAAGTACTCATTATGCACAATATGCCATTTCACATGTTTCCAACTGTATACAAATCTTTTGAAAATAGCAGATCTACACGCTTGTAGATCGGCTATTTTCAAATACCCATGGCTAAAGTGGTTAAGGAATGGCTTACAAAGTAACTAGTAACACATTTTACATAAGTACAGTACTTGAGTAAATGTACTTAGTTACTTTACACCACTGCACACGCGCACGCGCACACACACACACACACACACACACACACACACACACACACACACACACACACACACACACACACACACACACACACACACACACACACACACACACACACACACACACACACACACACACACACACACACACACACAGCTGATAAGGCTGTATAGGAAGCATACATGGCCATGTTATGTAAGAGTTCTCATTGAACAAGCACGTTGGCCAGTAAAGAGAGTAAGACAGATTCAACTAGACAGACAGACAGACAGACAGACAGACAGACAGACAGACAGACAGACAGACAGACAGACAGACAGACAGACAGACAGACAGACAGACAGACAGACAGACAGAGGGATGTTGTGATTATGTGGTCGACACAGTTTGCAGTTTAAATTCATACAAAACAAGATGAGTTCCTTTGTTGTTTCTCCATTTCATTGTCTGTGTCCGAGTGTCCGTGGTGACCCCCCCCCTCTCTCTCTCTCTCACACACACACACACACACACACACACACACACACACACACACACACACACACACACACACACACACACACACACACACACACACACACACACACACACACACACACACACACACACACACACACACACACACACACACACACAGAGAGAGAGAGTCAGGGAATCCCCATTGGTAAAGATGGTATCAGGTGACCATGTTACCATGGCAGCAGCTACCTGCAGGTTCAGTCTTCAATGAAGACACAGATGAACACACTGAGCTTCACTGGAAATGAACCAATGAATGAATGAAAAAATGAATGAATGAATGTATGTATGCATGCATGTATGCATGTATGCATGCATGCATGTATGAATGAGGATTAAAGAATGAATGAACGTATGTATGTATGTATGTATGTATGCATGAGGATTAAATAATGAATGAATATGGTTGGTTGAATGAATGAATAGGGTTGAATGAATATAGATGAATGAATGAACGAACAAACTAACCGATGAATGAATGATAATATAAGAGGGAAAGAGTGATAGATCCATTAATATGGTTGGACGGGCGAATGATTAATTTCTCTGCACAACTGAGTTCAGTATTTCTCTCTCATTCTCTCTCCTGCCGTCTCTCTCTCTCTTAAAGGAGTAGTTCAGCCAAGTAAATGACTTATTTTCTATCAGTTACACCCCCCATGAAGCCTTGAATTCATGGAGATGTTTTTGTTTTTGTCGCATTCCTGAGGCAATGATTTGATGAACGGCGGAGAGATGCTAATGTATCCGGTAGGAGACTCAAAGTTGACACTTTGAGTCATAAAAAAGAAAAGTAGACAGGCTTCCGAATAGCTGAAGTATAGAATAGGGGTTTTGTATTATTAATACAAATCTGCAAAGTAACTAGTAACTCAAGTTTTCAAATAATTGCAGTGGAGTAAAAAGTACAATATTTGCCTGAAGTATTAAGAATCCAAACATTTACAATATACTTAAAGTACAGTACTTAAGTAAATGTACTTAGTTACTGTCCACCACTGCTGACGCATGCCTGTATCGGCCTGGGGATGACAGGCCATCGATGGCAGGAACCAATCAATGGCTGTGATTGGGCTGTTGCGTAACCCTCTGATGAGGTCATACGGGTCGAAGGCAGCCAGTGTGTGTGTGTGTGTGTGTGTGTGTGTGTGTGTGTGTGTGTGTGTGTGTGTGTGTGTGTGTGTGTGTGTGTGTGTGTGTGTGTGTGTGTGTGTGTGTGTGTGTGTGTGTGTGTGTGTGTGTGTGTGTGTGTGTGTGTGTGTGTGTGTGTGTGTGGTGGAAATGGAGTCCCCTCCACCCCCTCAGTGTAACCAACACACTAATCAGGTGATGAGACTGGGACCAAGGGACTAACAATGTACTTCCTGACAGGGATGTCATCCAGTCCCAGCCATCACGCAGGACGTGCATTAGGTTAATTGAGACATGTATCTCTTTGAATTGAATTGATCTCTCAAGACAATTTGACAAAAAAATGTTTTTTCTTTTTCCCTAGATTGGTATAGCACAAATATGGAGGGACGGCGGGACAGTGAAAAATATTCACACAAAGAACATTTTCACAATACTGTATGTGAAAAATAATTGGAAGTCGGCGGCCAAATACATATAATCTTGGAGGTCCTTGACATGAAAAAGTTTGAGAACCACTGATTATAGCAGCCTACGTTTTTCAGAAAACTGTTTAACAGTAAAACAGTAAAAAAAATATTTTTACTGTTTTACTGATTTAGAATACATTTGTAGAATCGGAACCTCAGGCCTTAATGGGTTAAAAAAAAGGTGAATTGTATTGTAAACCCTAACATTTCTTATGAAAGTCACCTGGAATTCCATGTACATCTCTTATGTCAATTGTGCATACTGTAGCTCACCAGTCAGGTTACAGTAGATAGATAGTACAGTATCTGGTGATGTTGTGGTTCATATGTCAGTGAGTTCCTCATCCTGCAGATGCACCAGCGTCTCTATCAATCCTATGGGTCACTGGTTCTCAAAGTGGGGTCCGGGGGCTCTGTTTTTCCTTTTTTTAAATTTGACGATGGCGATGGGTTCCCAGATGGAGAAAATATAGACGTGCAATACAATGAAATATTCTCTTATGTGGTTGCTGGCACAAAATCTTTTCAGATGGGGGTCTGTGGCCAAATACATATCTATTTGGGGATCCTTGACATGAAAATGTTTTGAGAACCACGGCTATAAATAACTAACTACTACTATAACTGTGCAGATTTGGGAGTTAATTTACTACACTTGCACGCTATATCTATCTTCCTACCGTGTCTGTCGATATCTGTATCCTGATACTGGCTGATAATGAGTCAATTCCCTCTTGAGGATCAATAATATTTTATCTAATCCTATGTGACAGAGAGAGTTAAATGTAAATGGACTTGCACATCTTCACATCAGATGATCTAGACAGATATCTTACAATTGATCAGTATTGATGGCTCATCCAATAACACACAATCAGTGAAACAGATTCATTGTAGTTTTAAATGAAACCAATCAGAACTTTTTTACTCATCAATATTTTAATTTCCAATGTGGTAGGGTTGGAAACGGCTATAGAAATGGTTAATTTGGCTCCTAACACAAGTACTTAAATAGTAAGCATGTAAACGCTTCAAAGAACAGTTTACACCCCAACAGGGTCAACACTGGCAAGTAATCTGAAAAGAACACAGATATAAAAGAGAACAGGAACATAACATACTGTATGTAAAGAAAACATAAATTATACAGGCTATAAGGGATAGATTGCCTCTAATGCCCCCTCTTTCTATTGGTTCTTGTTTCTTGTCTGTAAAGCCAAAAGTATTTGGCCATTTCCTCTAATATTGGCAGTGCAGGACAGTGGCAGACTGCCTTCATTTATTTGACTTCAATCAAGAGAATCAACAGGGTTATTTGTCACTCACTCACACAGGTACATACATCTTAGTGTGGCATTTTCAGCAAGACAAGATACTGAAACAAAACATATTATTATCGTGTATACTGTTATTTCTGTTGTTAGCAGTCTTGCGGAACATGCCACACTAACATATCGCTGTGTCTACCTGTAGGAGTGACAAGTGAACCCTCTTGATTGAAGTCAAATTAAGGCAATTACGTGAAGCTGTCCCGACTGCCTCTCCCAATGTTAGAGGAAAGGGACAAAGCAACGAAGGAAAGCCAAAAAGAGACATATCATGTGGGGTAAAATGTCTAATTTGGCCCCAAACAAAAAGTACTTGGTAAATAATTCAATGACTGTAACCAATGTTGTACCAGGTTTGTTGAAACAAGCAGAAAGACAAACTGACAAAAAAAAAAGAACTAGTGTGTATCCTGGTCCAGTGTTTCTCTATTAGGATGAATGAGGTCTACTGTTTCAGCCAGGTGAGTAGTTGAGGTGTGTAGTAGGTGATGATGATGTCAGCACCTGGAACAAGGAAATTACACACTGAGCTTTTGTTCGTTTTCTTTTTAACCAGAAAGACATGTTTAGTTGTATAAGTGATCATGTAGCCTCTCCTCTCTCACCTGCCCTGCGGAAGGCGGTCATGGCCTCCATCACAGCCGCCTGCAGGTCAAACGCTCCGGCCTGGGCACCGTGCCACAACATGGCAAACTCCCCGGAGACATTGTACACGGCCAGGGGGTGAGTAGGGTGCTGAACACAACAAGAGAGAGGAAAAATAAATAGGTTTTAAAAGGGATAGTTCACCCCAAAAATATTGTTTTTGTCGCATTCCTAAACCAATAATTTGATGACCGGCAGCGGTTCCGGTAGGAGACACAAAGAGTCTCCTTTGTGTCTCCTACCGGAACCGCTGCCTACCGGTCCGCTGGTCATAAAATTATTGGCTTAGGAATGCGACAAAAACGAAAAGAAATATCCATGAATTCAAGTCTCCATGGGGTGACTAATCGATATTTTTTTAATTCATTGCAGCGCTCCACTTGGACCCATCAAAATACATAAGGCAAATGGAAGGGATGAACGGCTGGTGTTTTTAATAATCTAGTTTGATTGGATTTGGTTATCTCATGTAACGCATTTGGTTAACAAATGGAGCTTCCTGTGCCTGCAAGGCGCTGCCAGTTAAGCCACTGACCTTGTCCTTCACTTCTCTCAAAATGTCCAGATAGGGGAGTCCTGGTTTCACCATCAGCATGTCAGCTCCCTCCTTCACGTCTCGCTCCTGATGCGCAGCAACGGTCATAATAATTGTACAACGATTAGTTTGTATATCACTTTTCTAAAGTCCAAATCCAAGAACATTTAAAGCACCATTGAATTAAAAGCCATACACTGCTAATCATCAAGTACTATTTTAAAGTATCAGATTTGCGTGCACGATGCAGAAATGACCTACACCTAATAAATACATTTTACACAGTATTTTCTGAATGTTTGATCTGAGAAATACAAATTTTAATCAATGTCCTTTCCAAATACGTTCAGGACCTGAACAAACTTTGAATGCAATATCTGTACCTCACCCCTGAGCGGTGTTGATTTTGTCGACTAAAACTATGACGAAAAACGTTTCGACTGTTGAAAACGAAATGAATATATTGACAATTTCGCCAACAAATAAAAACTAGACTAAAATGTTAGTGAGGGACGAGTGGAGAAGAGATCCAGTAGAACTAAAAGACAAGTCATTTCACGTTTGTTTGCGCTCAGGTGTTGCGCTCTGAAAATAGCAGATCTACAAGCTCACAACGCGTCGCAGCGCGACGCGTTGTGAGCTTGTAGATCGGCTATTTTCAGCACGCAACCAAGTGTAAAATTTGCCATTACGACGCCATCAAGGCATCGCCTTGATACATTTTAGTCGACTAAATCAACTGTAGATTTAGTCGACTATAATCTATAATCTTAAAACTAGACAAAAACTAAAGCATTTCAGATGACTAAAATATGACAAAAACTAAATGGAATTTTATTCAAAACGAAATAAAAGATTGCTGTCAAAATCAATACTGCCCCTGAGCCATACGCACAAAACTCACCACGGCTCGTAGGGCGAGACCTCTGGCACCAGGAGGTAGCTGATAGCATTTTCTGTCTCCAGACGCAGGCTTGGACTGAGCAGCATCTCTATACAAGAAACAATACAATAGTGTCTTAGGGTTTTAATTTCAAATCTAGCCATCACTGAAGATCAGTGGTGGAAGAAGTACTCACATGTGTTACTTTAAGTAAAAGTATCAATACCACAATTTAGCAATACTTCGTTACAAGTAAAAGTTCGGTATTCAAAATTTACGTGAGTAAAAGTACAAAAGAACTGGCATCAAAATGTACTTAAAGCACCAAAAGTTAAAGTACTCATTGTGCAGAATGTCCCATTTCACAAGTTCAAAATGCATACTTTTCTTTTTTAAATGGCCGATCTACAAGCTCACAATGCGTTGCGACGCATTGTGAGCTTGTAGATCGGCTATTTTCAAATGGCGAAATACATATACGGCTGAAGTGGTTAGTGTGTTTTGTAATAATAATCAAAATCTACAAAGTAATTAGTAACTTAAGTTTTCAAATAATTATAGTGGAGTAAAAGTACAATATTTGTCTCTGAGATGTAGTAGAGTAGAAGCAAAAGCATAGACAATTGGAAATACTCCAGTAAAGTAAAAGTACCTCAAAATTGTACTTAAGTACAGTAATTGAGTAAATGTACTTATAGTTACACCATTGCTGAAGATGAATACCTGGCCTCACGAAGCACAGTACATACCTGAAGGGACCATAGTAACAGGAAGCAAACTTCGCACTGTAGCTCAACACTGACACCTAGGGGACAAAAGGGGTCAAGTTTTAATTAAAGAGCCATGAAAAACTGGCAGGCCAATAAATAAATAATCTGCTGTCATTTCTAACCAGAAATGGAAAACAAATACAAACAAATTTAGCCTAGTGCTTCCCGCCCCGCCCCCCCCTTTACATTTTGACAGTAAAATACAGTAGACTTAAAATATCATCATTTCCTTTATTGTACGGTTGCCATTTTTCTAAACACATCACATGACTCAAATCTTAAACAGTGAGAAGAGGCCCTCTGTTTTGTTACCTTGTTGCCCATCTCGTTGGACATCAGTGCTTGTTTGATGGCTCTGACTCTCCCATCCATCATGTCGGATGGAGCAATGATGTGGCAACCTAAGAGTAGTGACACAATACACCTGTAAAATACATACTAACTACTATATATAGTTAATCAATGTCCTCTGTCTCTGTATTTGCTGTAATGACCGTGGCTGACTTTAATGGGAATCCTATCATTCTATAATTGTGATGAGAATGTGACTCTTTCCATTGTGTTCCGTCTCGAAAGCTTGCTTATGGAAAACGGCATGCCTACGTGAAACACATGGAAACCTGTCATCTTACAACTTCATGATTGGATTCACATTATATTGACACAAGTTGTATGTTAGGATTGTGTGTTAAAAAAACCAGACATTTGTACAATCCCCAGAAGCAAAGATTTGAGTTACAAATGTTTTCTTGAAGAAATATATATATATATTCAAAGATTTGCACAAATGTTCAAGATTTTTTTTAAATAGCAGATCTACAAGCTCATAGCGTGGCACTCGGTGCTGCGCTATGAGCTTGTAGATCTGCAATTTTTTAATAGCCAAAGTATAAAATAATGGTTAAAGCGGTTACACTTTACACGTTACTGAAAGGAATCGTAATGTGGGTAGAAGGTAAGAGTAGTACGCTTATCAAGTTTTAATAACAACACATGCTTATAAAAATAACTAATAATTCTTACCAGCCTGGGCATACGCCACTGCCACCTCTGCCAGACGTAGACAGCTGGCATCATTGTTAAGTGTGCCGTCCTCTCGTAGAATGCCTGGAACATGTTTGACAGCGTTGTCACCATGTATCAATTCACAACAAGATATATAATGGGTGATTGTAGAGGTGATCTATATTATATATAATTGATATGGAAGAGTTGTTTATAGAGATTAGCACTGACCACAGTGTCCGTGTGACGTATAGGGACAGAGGCAGACATCACAGGCCACCAGGAGGTCGGGGAACAGGGACCTGATCTTCTTCACCGCCAGCACTGCAGGTGTATCATCAGTGTCTGCACCAGAGCCCCTCTCGTCCTGATGGAGATACGTGTGGAAAATGTGAGTGTGTCCAACATCCTGTAACTCAGAGGTTCTAAAACTTTTTCATGTGAAGGACCAGATCAGAACACCTCTGGAAATTTTGGACTGACTTGATAGATACATACATACATACATACATACATACATACATACATACATACATACATACATACATACATACATACATACATACATACATACATACATACATACATACATACATACATACATACATACATACATACATACATAGATAGATAGTGCCCTCTACCATCATTATCAAAACACCAAATGAAGGAGCACATTTTGTTAGAATAGTATTCCATCTTTCCAGTAGAGTTCCAGCAACTAAAATGTACGCCAAGGTGCACTGAAGCTGTCCTACACTCCTGGATCCCGCATGAGTCTCCTGGTTTTTGACCACGTCTCCTGACACTCTCCTGGATCGTCATTTATTCTGTTTTTCTCCTGGATTTGGTATCAAACTCCCAAAATTCACCAGAACACAGGAAATTACATCTACTATGTTAAAACGTTTCTGGGGGAGGACCCCCAGACCCCCCGGTTCGGGGGTGTGGTCAGTGCATGCCATCATATCCAGAGATATTAACTTTTAAGTAATGAATGGTTATTATTAAAGATGGGTCTTACATTGCTTCAGTCAACAAATCAATTTCTGTAGGCCTGCCTTTTTAATGGATGAAATTGTACCCATTATTTTCCAATACTAGTAATGCAAGCCTGATAAAAGCATCAAACTCACAAAATCACTGGAAATTACATCTACTCTGTTAAAAAAAAATGTGGGGGGAGGACCCCCAGACCCCCCGCTAGCCACACCCCCAACCAATCTCCTGGATTCTGACAGTCCAATGTTGGCAGCCCTGCATTATGTTGGTGTTTCCTTTAATTTGTCATCTGTCTGTATTGGTTCAATAGCTGAATAGTCTCGCGTAGCCAGACAACTATTCCACAATCTCTGAATGCTATATAGAGTCTGGAACTACAGCTCCCGAAATCCGCTTGAGGAAACTGGCACTTCTGTTCACGAAAATATATTTTAAAATATCTTTACATTTTCTTTTTTAATTTCAATTTCTGCTAAGCAGCAAGCTAAATATACTTAGATGATTTGTACTTATATTAGGATAAATTTGCGCGACTGTAAAGACGAAACGGAAATGGAGAGGAAGCTTCACATCCGGTTTATATTGTAATCATGATCAGAGCTTCCGAGTCCCAGACTGTATGACCGGAAACATTTGAAAATTGTGGGAGGCAACAGTCTGGCCACGCGAGACTAATAGCTGAAAGAATTATGACAGGATGATAAAAATGACTCTTCTCTTCCTTCAATGTATTACCAAAATGTAATTGTACTATGCACACAATGTGAGCAATGAAGGGAAATAACACACTGTATATCGTGAAAACAATACATCAAACTGGCCAAAAGCAGAAGAACCCACAGTTCACCCACCTTTGCCACTTTTGCAGGAACACCAAAAATCAACACGCACTTCAAGCCATTCTCCACAAGAGGGCGCAGCATTCCCTCAAGCTTGTTCACCCCATATCTATGAACAGGGAAAAAAAGGGTTATTCAGAACAGCAATATAATGCTGTACACCAAGGCATGTCATGATGGTGCATTAATTGTTATCTTACATTTATTCAAGGTTGAAGACATCACATAAAAGTCATTCAAATATTGACTGCAGCTTTGCATCTCATGCTGTGACATCCTGGCGCAATGTGTTTGTTCTTTGGCTATTCAAAAATAGCAGATATACAAGCTCATAGCGCGGCACCGAGTGCCGCGCTATGAGCTTGTAGATCTGCTATATTTGGGAAAACATCGTGGAAATGTGTGCAAATCTTTGAAGATATGTTTTTTTAAAGCGAACATATTTAACTCAAATCTTTGCTTCTCGGGATCCCTGGAACAAAATATTTTGAGATGGGAGTTCGCAGCAAAAATACATATCATTTTGGGGGTCCTTGACATGAAAGGTTTTTGATCACACCACTGTACCAACATAAGTTTTTTCAGAAAACTTATGTTGGTACAGTGGTGTAGAATCTGCCACAGGTCTTGGGTTGAAGCACGCTGCAGGATTGTTCACGTTATGAATGCATGCTTGCATTGTGAGCAACAGTTTTATCCAACGGATTCTCTTCTTATCTGGCTCCAGCTACAGTGGTTGGACACAGGCCCACCCTAACCTCACTGCGTTTATCTGAGGAGGAGCACACACCCTGGGCTTCAGTGGCTCAAAAATAGCCGATCTACAAGCTCACAACAACGCCGTGTGAGCTTTTCATACGATGCAAAAAAGGTATTCAAAGTATAATATTAATCATGTACACACACACACACACACACACACACACACACACACACACACACACACACACACACACACACACACACACACACACACACACACACACACACACACACACACACACACACACACACACACACAGGTGTCACATGGGTTCCTCGTTGTTAAAAGTAGAGATTCAAGGTCTTTTAATAGAAACAAATTCATTGGCTGCTGTAAAATATTTCACAATTGTAGCCTTCTGGTTAGGAGACGATTCTTCAATTCGTTGCCCATGTTACTAATAACAGCTGTGTTCCTTACCTAGCTATTCCCGGTAGGCTGGCGATTTGCTCAACTGCATCTTCACTGTCTCTGTGGGGAAGAATATGAAAAATCAATCCATCAAAATCAAATCATCAACAGTTCCTCTTAGCTCTTGTCTGTATTCTACCACTGTAACGTTGATTTATGGGTTTTGGGGGTACATAGGGAAGTGGGCTCTGGTGTTTGTTATCTCTGCCATTAGCTCCAAGTGTCGCCAATGTGTTACCATTATTACAGGAAGTCACTCTGGATAATAGCACTGACTAACTGCCTAAAATGTAAACAAAGCCAAGACAAGTGCAGAGGGCCTGCGTGCGCGCGTGTGTGTGTTTGTGTCAGAAGTGTAGCCGCCATTTAAAGGGCAGGGTTTGCTGCAACAGCAGAGACCCAAGTTGTATGTCCATACTGTTGGAGCGTCACATATACGGCATGCTAATTCCTGTTTAACAGTGCTGCCTGCCATGGTGATTAATTGACCATTGCTTAACAAAGGATTACTGGGGTGGGCAAAGTGGGCAGCGTTACACGCCTTCAACAACACCTTCAACATGTCGTCTCATGCTGTAGAGTCTAGACTACATGTTTGAACGTTATTTGATTTGTTAATTTTGCTGTTGTTATCACAATTGCAGATCTGGTAATGCTGCCCACTGTGCTTCTTTGAGTAAAGTAAAAAACATACATAGATTATTCTTCCATTTTGCATTTTATTAACATTTCTTTGTCTTATATTACGTTCGTTGTTTGCAATAGCTCTTTCTCAACAGACATATGTATCGCCGGTGCTGCGCTGTCTGCGGGAGTCACACAGCAAAGGTCGTCGGGATCGGGAGTCGAACCTGTGACATGCTGTCAGGCTGGTTTAGCAGCTTCTAAGATAATTGCTGTGATGCAATTCTTTACCAAAACTAGGTAGATTTTTCACCACAAAAAAAAGTGTCGCCCTGTATGAATGATCCTCACATCAACCTGTTTGAGGCGAAATATTTCGCCACCACATTTTTGGATCATATATTCGTCACGCTCCCGGTGACCTTTACAGTAAGTAAAGGTCACCTACTTATGATTCCATCCGTCTCTCTCTCTCTCTCTGTCTGTCCCTTTAACCAATTCAAATCGGGAACGCATCTCTGTCATTTTTAGATTTCTTTGGGCTATTCAAAAATAGCAAATATACAAGCTCATAGCACGGCACCGAGTACCGCGCTATGAGCTTGTAGATCTGCTATTTTTGGGGAAAATCATGGAAAATCGTGGGTCTTTCAATATATATATATATTTAAAGGGAACATTTCAACTCAAATCTTTGCTTCTGGGGATTCTACAAATGTCTTCTAAATCCTATACATTTTTTTGAAAAAACTCATGTTGCTATAATATCAGTGGTTCTCAAAAGAAAAATGTTTGCTTTAAAAAAGATATATTGGAAGATTTGCAAAAATGTTCACGATTTTTTTTTTTGCAGATCTTCAAGTTCATAGTGCATGCCGTGCTATGAGCTTCTATATCTGCTAAAATATTTTTGAAATCTTAAAATGACACACAGATGCGTTCCCGGTCTTAATGGGTTAAATAAATACATAGATATTTACGTGATGAAAATTGGGTAGATGAGGTTCTCGGGTCTCAGAGTGGTGGCAGAGGTCTGCCAGCACCGGAGTGTTGGGTGGAAATATCCACTGTGAAGAACTGACTCCACCGGTGTCTGCATCTCTTTGTCCTGACAGAGACACAGAAAAAACAACACACAGTAAAACCTCCAACAGTGTACGAAATGCAACCAAATGGACCCTTAATGAACCTGTAACTCTCAGAGTGTACGCTCACAGACCTGAATTGATCAAGCATGCATGCATGGTATTGGTTGTAAAAACAAATGTCTGGATCTGCTTGCATTTGCCACGCTTGCAAGAACCAAGGCTTTCTGTGTTGCAAACTGCAGTGGTGGAAAGCAACTAAGTACATTTACTCAAGTACTGTTTGAGGTACAATTTAGATGCTTTACTTGACATAAGAAGTTCTTTTTGATGATACTTGATACTTCTACTCGACTACATTTCAGTATTTTTCACACCATTCACAACAACTATTTCATTATTTATTTTGACACTTTTAATGACTAGCACTTGCTTTGCATAATGTAGATTATGAACATAAAACAAGCATTAACTGATAATAACATTAACTTCACCTTTAGCAGTTGGAACATTAAAGTGGTGAAAACATGAATGCCTTGGTAATTACAATATAATAACATGACTGTGAACTGATAATCAAATCTTTGCTTCTGGGGTGGTCCCTGGAACAAAACATTTTGAGATGGGGGTCCGCGGCCAAATACATATCATTTTGGGGGTCCTTGACATGAAAAAGTTGTGAGAACCACTGCATTCTGCACACTGTAACATTCTGTACTGGCAGCAAGGCCAGCATGACCGCAGCTACAGTGTAGCTGTTATAACTCTCCTGTCAGTTACTAAGTTACCATTACGTTCAACAATGTCGTCCCTACTGTTTGTATTACAATAGGTAGCATGAATAACTCCATATAAAATGTTATGAATACAAAAATGAATACAAATTGAAACAATAAATGAAGAGCCATGGTTACCTTGGAGCTTCCTTGTAGTGAATTGAGTGAACTACTGTCTGTCTTGACTTGGAACCACTCGCTTACCGTAGAATGAATGAAGTAGCACACCCCGGTCTTCTATTGGTTCTGCTGGGTGAAGACCCGCCCTCGCTGCCCCCCTTCCAGCCAATAGCATTCGTTTCGGTAACAGGATAGGTGGGCACTAGGGACATCTGGGCACCTCGTAAAATTGGCTATTTTGTCCAAAATGTTAAAACAATCAATATTTTGGGGAAAAAAATAAGTTAAAGTAAAGTATACATGATTAGAACATGCTCGACAATTAAGGTCTAATATTTCTACAATTGCTACAAAACCTGTATATCCAGTCATTTTGGGGCATAAACAAGAAGTTGACGGATAAATCAAGTCTGATAATGATGTACCGTGCATGTTCACATTATGTGTACTTAACATTACTTAAGAGCATTTTTCAAATATATATATATATATTTAACATTTTGGACAAAATAGCCAATTTTACATCGAGGTGCCCAGGTGTCCCTAAGTGCCCACCTATCCTGTATCCTTCGTTTTGGTTCCTTCGAGACCAGAAATTCTAAGATTTCAAGAAAAACGTATATTATATAACTCTATGATTACTCTATTATGAAAAAAACGAAAAATATGGTTATTATTATGTATTATTATTTCAGTTGTAGTAGTATCCCTGCATTTTCTGTGATGTGATGTACCCTCTATGGATGTACCACACTCTGGTACAGTAGGTGGCGGTATGCACCTAATAGCAGCAAACTAAAAGAAGAAGAAGAAGAAGACGAGGAAAATAATAGCAAAGCCAGCTAATGCTGCTAGCCTCAGATCCTCAGTAGCTGCTCACATTTACACCAGCTAGATGGGACAAATAACGTCCAACATTTGACAAGGTAAAAGGATATGCTGCTAAAATACTAGGCTATAAGTGCTGTACTTTAATAATAATGTGTTGTTATTGTGTATATAATTGTATGTGAGCTAGCCCTGAAACATGACTGTCATCATGACAGTCATGGCGCTGCTTGTTCCTGTTTTTTGAAATTTCTACATTTACAACCAGTCCATCTACACACACGTTCATATTTCAAATATAAAGTGCTGACCCCACGGCCATGGATGTAACAAGTTAAAACGCCCAGGTTTAAGTACCCGTATCTTCCGTATTATTCAATTAAAAGCATTTTACTCTTATCGGCGGCCATTATTTTCATAGTTATAATGTATCAGAGTGCAGTACACCTCCCAACCGATGGGGTCGCGTAGTTGAAAGTATATGAAAATAATTAAAAAAGAAATGGCCACCGATCGGATTAAAATGCTTTTTATTGAACAATACGGAAGATACGGGTACTTAGACCCGGGCGCTTTAACTTGTTACATCCATGGCCATGGGGTAAGTACTTTATATTTGAAACCTGAACGTTTATGTAGATGTACGGATTATAAATGTAGAAATAAAAAAAGAACAGGAACAAGTAGGGCCATGACGCTTGTGACAGACGAGCGTCATGTGAATCATGGCTAGTATGTGAGCATCACAGATCGGATGATGATGAGACATGTACACACTGTAAAATCCTGAGCATTAATTTCAACCCCCATGGTTCCATTTGTACACTTTCAGGGTTACAGACCCATGGGCCAGAAGGGTCCATTTGGTTCCATTTGTACACTCTCTGGGTTAAGACAACACACACACAGGGGTTCTTCTGTGTAGCATCACTAGCATGCTGTGTACCATGTTGTTTTTGTCCCTGTTTTATTTCATTTGAATTTAAATGCTGTTTGTTGTTGTTGTTCTCATCCAGGCTGAAGGTTGCCCCGCTGTGACTCAGGCCAGTCTTCTGATTTGTGCCGTCACAGCCTTTTTGGGAGGAGTTCCGGTTCCGCTCTCCTCTCCCCTCCTGCCTGGTCGGTGTCGCCTCTTTCCTGCAACAGAACACACACACCCTTGGGAAAAGCAGATTCAAGGATGTGACCGCGTTTACTCGGTTGCATTTCCACCGAGGCAACAACATCACGGCTCACTGCCTCTGCCCATTCCCCTCCCTCCGGCTCCCACCCACCCACACAGATTTTTTTAGGTGACCGCATCCCTTAACTTTGGCCAGTGTGTGACTAGGACTGAGTTAGTTCCATCGCCTAGTTGAGGGACCCCCCTCCCACAGCGGCCTCCTCCTCCTCCTGTGTATACGGTACCCCTCCCTATTCCCCCATCATCATGCTCTTCTCTCTCAGGGAGCTGGTCCAGTGGCTGGGCTTCGCCACCTTCGAGCTCTTCCTCCACCTGACGGCCCTGCTGGTGTTCAGCGTGCTGGTGGCGCTGCGGGTGGACATGTTCGCGCCGGCGCTCAGCTGGTGGCAGGTGTTCGTGCCGCTGTTCGCGGCCGACGGCCTCAGCACGTACTTCACGGCCATCGTGTCCATCCGGCTGTACCAGGAGAACGACAAGCGGCTGGCGGTGCTGCGCTTGCTCTGGGTGCTGACGGTGCTGGGCCTGAAGCTGGTGTGCGAGGTGCTGCTGTGCCAGAAGCTGGCGGAGCGCGAGCAGGCGGCGCACCTGTGGTTCGGCCTCATCGTGTCGCCGCTCTTCATCCTGCTGCAGCTGCTGATGATACGGGCCTGTCGCGTCAACTGAGCCACGGATGATGATGATGCTCTGGTCCGTTTCTCTCACGCGCATGCTCTGCTGCTCATGCACTGTCAAATCCTGATAGTTCATTTAAAGCACGAGGGCACTTTGGTGTGTGTAGGGATGGGACGATATTACAATTACATGTCACGATTATTGTGACCAAAATAATTGCGACGTTATCGTGATAATCAAAATATGCTTTTAAAATTCTTAAAATGCCACTTTTGTTAACCACTAGAACGCCAGCATCCATAGTCTGGGATGGAACATTTGCCAAAAATAGCAGATCTACAAGCTCACAGCGCGTTGTGTGTTGCGACACGTTGTGAGCTTGTAGATCTGCTATTTTTGACAAAGAGATTAAGAGAGTGAAGAAAGACTATCAAGTACAGGTGCGGTTTTACCGATTCTAGAGGGTTTAAGTGGTACCGGATATGCAGCTCGGAAAATAAAAGGTGAATTGATCCCAGTGTATGACGGAGGACAATTTCACGATAAATAAAAAATCTCGATTCTTGTCCCATCCCTAGTTGTGTGTAGTTTCCTTGTCATGATGTAACTAGTCCTAATTGGCGAGATGTATCGCTACTTGTGCAGTTGATTCAAAAGTAGTAATTCAAAAAGAAACGGCGTCTCCATTGTACGATGAAACGTCTCTCAAAGTCACTTTTTAGCACATAACTGAGAACGATATATAACATCACAAAACCCAAATATTTATTAAGACATTACAACACATGTATGTTTCTATATACTGTGCATGGCAACAACAACCCCAAAAGGGGTTCCCGTCCTGAAAGGTAGTTACAAATGGGGGTTCCCGCCCAAAATGGGTTAATAAACAGATAAACTTCACGTTGAGCCATGTTCTGTGGAAGAAGTATAGAAGATCTGAATCTTCAAATAGTAAAATCAACAGGAAGTTTACATTGTTCTTCAAAACAAACACCGTACTGGATTTTGTGACGTTATATATATTGTCAGAATCAGCTTTGTTTTCGTTTGTTTATGTACTAGAAGAATGACTGTGAGAGCTGTACAGTGGAAGTCAGTGAGACACTGTTCTTGGATTATTGATATCTGATCAACTGCCATTGGACTAGCTGCATAATGACAAGGTGACTACACAACACAAACCTCTGTCAAAGTGTCCTATTGCTTAAAAGAAACGTTTTAGAAATTAGGCAAAACAAGCAGATCTACAAGCTCACAGTGTATCACGATGCACCAAGTTTGTTATTTTTGAAATGGGGCTTAATTTTTACACAGGTATCATCACACACTTTTGCTGGGGATGCCAACAATCGGTTCTGAAATTCATCTCAAATGAATTGTAGAGACAACTGCTTGTTAGAGAGCTGTTTTTGTTTGTTTGTTTTTTAAGATAAAAGTAAACTAAGACCAGGAGAGATATTGAGTTTTTGCTGGTCACCCTCCACAGGTCTGTCGACTCTGCAATGTCACCCCCACAGTATGTTGCCTTTGGGAGTTTGCTCTGTATTTGGTTCAAGGTCCCAGGTTCACTGGGGGCTACACAGTACTTGAACTGTTGTGTATATTTGATCTACATTATGATCCTACCACTCCTGCATGTGTCCAATGCCTCATTTTGAATGTAATTCTTTCTTGTTGTGAAATTCAATGTAAAATACGAGTTGTTTCTGGAAAGACGTGCACCGAACTTTATTTATTGTTATGCTGTTTAGTATCCTTGCTGCCATTTGTATATACATATGTAAATAAACCAATATTTAACAGTGTATAGTTGATTATGTCTGGTCAATGTACTTGAGAACGCAGGTTATTTATCTGCTTTAAGGCCAAGTATGTATCTACATGTATCTACTATTTAAATCTAGCACCCCAGGGAAATAGCAGATCTACAAGCGTATTGAGAGCTTTTATTATTTTACACTTTGGCTATTCAAAAATAGCAGATATACAAGCTCGTAGCGCGGAACCGAGTGCCGCGCTACGAGCTTGTAGATCTGCTATTTTTGAAAAATCGAGAAAATCTGTTTGGGGCAAAGACATTTGGTGTAGAGAGGGAAAAAAGCGCACCAAGTACAGAAGCAGGGTTTACCAGGCTAACTCATGTCCAGTTTACTATTAAGAATAAGAGGGCTGAAGTGGTGAGGAGGACCCTTTACCACAAGGTGGCAGTATTTGCATTGTTTCTGGGCGTGGTGAGGGAAAATGGTATATCAAAATCAGCCTGATTGGAATAATACCTTACATGGTTTTGTTGTTGACAGATTTGACTAAAACACAACATATTAATTGTCTTTAGTTTACACGGAGGGAGGGTACACCGACGGACGGGCAGAAGGGAATTGTTGGGACATTATTCAAGCTCTCAAGTTATGGTTTGCGCCACACTTTTAGACCAGAGGATGTATGTGTGTAGCTGAACCAGGCAGGGGTCTTCAACAGGGGGTCCGGGACCTCTAATTTGGGACAAAGTGTTTCTTTTGTACAGTGAGTGGCGCACAGCTCTGTGACAGCAGCATGGTCATACATATTTGATGAGGTACAATAATCTCCTATGCGTTGTTGCCAAGAATAGAATAGCCCCGTTAATGCAGATTCATGCACTTCTTAATGTATTTACACCAAACGGATTATCTTATTATGCCGCACGAATTCTCTTTTATACTGGCCTATTATTATAGAGAGCCCAAATCTAAAGGTAGGCCTACAGCTGGCTGTATCGTTTTACAATGTTGGCTTATGATGTCACACTATGGATGTGTAAATAAATAAAATTCGCATGGGTGGGTGCAGTGGTAGAAAGTAACCAAGTACATGTACTTAAGTACAATTTTGAGGTATTTGTACTTTACTTGAGTATTTCCAATTTCCACTACTTTTACTTCTACTCCACTACATCTCGGATCCAAATATTGTACCTACTTTTACTCCATATTTTTTCCAAAGGATTTTTATACATTTGAAAACTTGAAATGGTACATTCTGCGTACTTTACTTTTGATGTACATTTTGATGTCAATAATACTTTACTTGTACTCTTGCAGCAGAGTACGTCGTCTACGTTGCAGTATTGATACTTTTACTAAAGTAAAACATATTGTTGAGTAGGCTACTACTACTACCCCTGGCCCCTGGGTCAGTGGTGGGTGGGGAATAATCTATGGGTGGGAATAATCACGACGGTGTCGCGCGCAGAAGATAGCGGAGACCTACGGCAAGTGGGTGGAGCTGAATGACTTTGATTGACAGCCCGGTGTCGCCTTGTCAACAATAGAAATGGGTGGGGTTTCGTTATAGTGGGCGGTGCCCTTCAGTGAAAAGGGTGTGTCTTAGCCCATTCTACCAAATGAGGTTCTTTCTTCCTTTCTTTCTTTCTTTCTTTTAAATGTCAAATCAACACAACATACTGTAAGTACAATACACATAGACTATCAAAGCAAAGTATAGTCAATGGGGGGAATAGGAGACTAATACATTACGTGCCTTTTAGTCAAAGTCTGTCAGTCACACACAAACAGTGTTACAATGGTTCTACTACACAGCTTTAAATGCGTCACTCTCCATCCAACCTGAACCTACACTATTTCATATCATATCGGGTTACAAAAAGGTTTAAAGGGCGTTGAATGTGTGTTTTGTAGTTTCTTGAGTGCTTGCCTGGAGGGAAATAGGATGAATGAAACATGGTAAGGTTTTTGAGGCATTGTATGAAGTCTGAAGCAATAGGAAGTCATCAATATGTCGATTATGCTGTTTGTTTCTGTAATATTCTGCACCTTTTCCATTTCTATTAAAACATTAAATGGTCTACAGGTGCTTGAGAGAGAGAGAGAGAGAGAGAGAGAGAGAGAGAGAGAGAGAGAGAGAGAGAGAGAGAGAGAGAGAGAGAGAGTCAGAGAGAGAGAGAGAGAGAGAGAGAGAGATGCAGGCAGGCAGAGAGAGAGAGAGCAAGAGAGAGAGAGAGAGAGAGAGAGAGAGAGAGAGAGAGAGAGAGAGAGAGAGAGAGAGAGAGAGAGAGAGAGAGAGGCGGAGAGAGAGAGAGAGACAGGGGCAGGCAGAGAGAGAGAGAGAGAGAGAGAGAGAGAGAGAGAGAGGGGCAGGCAGAGAGAGAGAGAGAGAGAGAGAGAAAGAGAGAGAGAGAGGGGGGCAGGCAGAGAGAGAGAGAGAGAGAGAGAGAGAGGGGATGTGTGTGTGCACTGGTGTATGCTGCAGGTAACGCAGTGTAACAGGCGGACATAGAGCTGCTGTCCCACAGAACTGAACAACAGTCCTCCTCCACAAGGTAATATCCCCGCCGGGCCGGGGGGGAGACATTCTCTCTCTCCGGACCGTCGGGACCGACCGAGACGATGTCTTCTTCTTCTGGCCGCGGAGAGACCCGCGTCCTCCGCCGGGAGGAGGCCACCGCCGCCGGCACCGGGCAGCCCGAGAGCCCGAGGATGATGCCGGCCTGGAAGCGAGAGATCCTGGAGCGGAGGAAAGCGAAGGGCGGCGGCGGGTCTCCTGGAGGAGCAGGTGCCACGGCCGCGGAGCTCTGTCCTCCTCCTCCGGGGGGAGCAGGAGGAGGAGGAGGACAGCGGGTTAGTAATGGCGAGGGGACGGGGAACGCACCACCGCCGACGACAAAGGACAATGGTCGGAACTACACCGTCACTACGGCCAACCAGCACTTCGCGAGCAAGAAGCGCGGCGGCGGCGACAACGTCGCCTCGTCGCCCGACGATCTGTCGCCGGTGAAAACAAACAAAGAGAACCCGGCTCTCGTGATGATGTCCCTCGCCGCCGGCGAGGGACATCATCACGAGAGCCTGGTTCTGCACGACAGCCTAGGCCCCCTGGAGGATAACCCCTTCATCAAGCTGGAGAAGGAGAGGAAGAGGCGACAGGACCGCGACAACGCCGCGCGTCCCGTGCAGCACATACTGGAGCTGTACGGCAGCGTGCCGGGGATCCGCACCATCCGCGCCGAGAACATCATCATCATAGAGTCGGACCCGGATTACTTTCCGGAGGGGCACCACCACGCCGGTGGAATACTAACTAACCAGAACGGCGTCGGCGGCTACAGCTCCCTCAGCGACCTCCTGGATCGGAGGGGGAGCGCGGTCACCGAGATACGGGCGAAGGAGGTGGTTATATATGACACCGCGTTGAGCAGGAGCGAGGAGAACTTGAGCACCCTCGGTCACGACGGCTCCTTCTCCCTGTACGAGACGGCGGGGGGCGAGGGTCGAGGCCGCGTGAGTCGAATGCTGCAGAAGTTCGACAGCAATTACTACGGGAAGCTGCAGAAGAAGTCTCGCAGCACGGAGAACCTGCTGGAGCTGGACATCAGCACCAGCAGCAGGCCAAGGCTCCGAACCATGCCGCCACAGCCAGATCTGGTGCCAAAATACACCTGGCAGCCTCAGCCAGGCTCGCCGGTTCGCAACCCGGTAGTGGGTACTGCCCCCAGCAGCAGTGCCCCGTTGTCACCTGTCTTCCAGAGCTCCCCGTCTTCCAAACCAAAGCCCTCTGTCCCCGAGACAGACAGGGCCCACCACCACGCCGCTGCGGTACCGCCTCAGCCGGCGTCTGCGTCCCCCAAATCCAAGGTGCCATGCTCCCCGGAGACCCGCCGTGTCAGTGCCGCCGAATCACCCGCCAGGCCAATCTCCTCCCGGACGCCACAGACCTCGTCTGAGTTCGAGATCCGTCCCTCGCCCAAGCCGGACCTCACCTCCATCCCCGAGGGGGACGCCCAAGCCCGCGCCCTGGCTAACCTGAGGCTACAGTCGAGGAACTCCTTCACCGTCATTCCCAAACGTCGCAGCGCCGGCCCGTCCTCGCCGGGCAGCACGGCGCCCTCCACGCCCGTGAGGTCTCCCCCCTCGTCTCAGAAAGCGGCAGAGGTGCCCACACTGGGAGTGCCAACCCCCCACATCACCCTCACGTCCGTCCCGACGCCCTCGAAGTGGAAGGAGGGGGACAAGGCGAAGGTCTCGGAGGAAAAGGAGGTGAAGAGGGCATTTAAGCCCGCGTCCGCGACCACTCAGATGTCCCCTCCTCCTTCGCCCACGCACTTATCCCCCTCCTCTTCGTTTACGTTCGCCCCGATGTCCCCCTCCAAGACGAAGGAGGTGGACAAGGTGAAGAAGGCCTTCGAGCAAAAGGAGCAGGGGAAAAAAGTGTTTAAGCCTAAAACCGTGACCTTCTCCCCTCCTGCTTCACCCACGCGCTTATCTCCCTCCTCTACTCCAGTGGAGAAGGTCTGGAAGGTCTTGGAGCAAAAGGAGGAGGTGAAGAGGGCATTTAAGCCTGCGTCCGTAGCCACCTCCATCTCCCCTCCTCCTTCGCCCACACACTTGTTATCTCCCGTCCTCCCTATCCTAGCCCCGGTCCATCGCGTTACCTCGCCCGTCTCGTCCCCTGTCCCCTCGCTGTCGCCGCCCCCGTCTCCCGTCCCCTCTTCTCCCGTCCCCTCCGATCCCCCGTCCCCGGCTTCGGAGGAGCCTCTGGTTCCCGAGGACCGGCTGCCGGTCACCAACATCGACGACGTTCCCTACGAGAGGAGCTGGGGGAAGACCTTCACTGTGACGCCTAAACAACGCCCTGAAGCCCAGCCCCAGCAGCAGGATCAGGACCAGCCTGGCTCGACGCCTCCCCAGGCCCCGTACGCTCAGCTGGGCTCCCTGCTGAAGAAGCGCTACCCTGCCGTGGAGGAGATCGAGGTCATCGGCGGGTACCTCTCCCTGACGAGGTCCTGCCTCGCCAAGACGGGCTCCGCGGGCAAGAAGGTGAGACATGACCATGACCTTTCACTTTGCTGAGCTCGCCTATGGTGACATTTAACATTTTACGTTTCAGGAATGTTAATGATGCTCATGATATTATTGCACTGTTTGCGTTGGCAGAACGCTGCTGTAATTCCTAGGATCATCAACATAGCAAACAGGCTTTTAGTAAAGAGGTGCAAAGGTCGAAAAGCGCAGCACACACAGACATTAAGATAAGGTTTCTGTGTCCTGAAACATTAAGTCCTCCAGTCCCAGACCTCCGCCACATGATATGAAGTCTGTGGATTCGTTCATTATGCTGCAAGTTAAAAGGGACAATGTTTACAGTGATACATTTCCCCCAAACCGACAAAAAGTGTAGCTGCCGTACACTTTTTGAATAGTCTCAGGTGTGGGTGTGCAACAGTTAATCAAAACTACTCAATTTAACTCGTTTAGACCTGAGGCCGATTCTACAAATGTCTTCTAAATCCTAACAGTTTTCATAAAAACGTAATGTTGCGTCATCAGTGGTGCTCCAACTTTTTCATGTCAAGGACCCCCAAGATTATATGTATTTGGCCACGGACCCCCATCTCAAAATATTTTATTCCAGGGCAGGCAGGGAGGGACCCCCAGAAACAAAGATGTGAGTTAAAAAAAGTTCGCTTTAAATATATTCAAAGATTTGCACACATTTTCACAATCTTTCAAAAAATGGCAGATCTACAAGCTCGTATGAGCTTGTATATCTGCTATTTTTGAATCAATAGTTTCAGCCCTATGAGTGGGAGGTATACTACTTTAAACCTTCAGGTCACATCAGCTGACCTGTTCTCATGCCATATACTGCATAAGTGGATTACAGTGTGTGTTTACACAGCCTTAAGAACCACATGGAGCTGAGTCGTGTGTGTGTGTGTGTGTGTGTGTGTGTGTGTGTGTGTGTGTGTGTGTGTGTGTGTGTGTGTGTGTGTGTGTGTGTGTGTGTGTGTGTGTGTGTGTGTGTGTGTGTGTGTGTGTGTGTGTGTGTGTGTGTGTGTGTGTCGCTGCACCCTACAAAAGCATGTTATTCGTTGCGGGGGCACTTTATTATTGGGTTAAACAGCCCTCCTCCTTCAAGCCTAATCGACCCAAACAATCTCATCAAGCCTTGATTAAATAAATTCCCCAGGATTTGGCTCTTGGGGGGGAAAGCTCTAGCTGTCTCTACACATTAAGATCCTGAGTGTTAATTTAACTCTGGGAGTGTCAGTGTACAAATGTAACCAAACGGACAGACGGGGTCCCTTTGGTTACATTTATATACATCCTCAGAGTTAACCAGAAAACTCATAACACACCTGTGCTAACAGAGATGAAGAGGAAATGTTCATTCTACCCCAAAGTACGTTTTGTCAAAGTTTGGGTATTCTGGCCCGGACCACTGGCGTAGCGGTCCAGGGCACCCAGGCTACAATGTAGCCTGACAGCGTGTCGCGAGTTCGAGTCCCGGTCCCGCAACAGCCTTTTGCTGTGTGTCACTCCCACATCCCTCTGTGTCCCCATTTCCTGTCAGCCTACAAGGCCATTATAATATATTAGATACCATTATTTTATACTCTTTGGCTATTCTAAAATAGCAGATCTACAAGTGTAGCAGATCTGCTATTTTTGAAAAACCATGAACATTTGTGCAAATCTTTGAATATATATATATATATATATTTTTTTTTAAGCGAACATTTGTAACTCAAATCTTTGCTTCTGTGGGGTTCCTGGAACTAAATATTTTGCGATGGGGGTCCGCGGCCAAATACACATCATTTTTGGGTGTCCTTGACATGAAAAAGTTTGAGCACCACTGATATAGCAAACATATGGTTTTCAGAAAACTGTTAGGATTTAGAAGACATTTGTAGGTGGGTAGATAGATAGGATTTAATGGGTTAAATGGCACAAAGGTTCCTGTTTACATAATGTATAATGGATTCATAAATCATCACTCCATCACGATTCACCTTTTTTCAAGGGGATCGTGCAGAGTCCATTTTTAGATTACAGCTCAAGTCAGTCAACCCACATGGCAGGATCGATGTCAGCATAGGGTTGCTTTTGTTCCTCTACTACATGTCGTTAGCTCCTTTCCATTTCACGTCACATTACTAAACAGAGATCGAAACCCTAGGCCGGCCGTGATGTGAGCAACACAGCTGCGGCTAATATAACATTAATAATGGGTGTGTTACATTTAGATATGTGAACGTGCAACTTAAGCATTGACCAGTGGCACATCATCCATGGCTCTGGGCACAGTGGCACACCCAAAACAAACACACCCATTATTCATTTCATTGTAGCTGCTAATACCTTGCTTTATAAGCCTGCTTATAAACCTGCCATGTACAGTATATACTGTAGTTTATAACCTACCCTGGAAAACAATGAATCTACAATATCAGCATAGGATTTTATGCCCCTTCATCATCATACTTTGAGTGCCCTCGTGATCCCAGGCACAAGCTGCTTCGGCTGGTCTCTGTTGTTCATTGCTGTCCTGTCCTCTTGTAACCACTTAAACCATTATTTTATACTTTGGCTATTTTTGAAAAATCGTGAAAATGTGTGCAAATGTTTGAATATGCATATTTTTAAAGAAAACATTTTTTAACTCAAATCTTTGCTTCTGGGGGTCCCTGGAACAAAACATTTTGAGATGGAGGTCGGTGGCCAAATACCTACCATTTTTGGGGGTCCTTGACATGGAAAAGGTTTGAGCACCACTGATATAGCAACATAGGTTTTTCAGTTAGGATTTAGAAGACATTTGTAGAATCCCCCAGAAGCAAAGATGTGAGTTAAAGATGTTCGCTTTAAAAAAACATATATTTTCAAAGATTTGCTAAACTTTTCACCATTTTTCAAAAAATACCAGATCTACAAGCTCACAGATATATCTATATATCTGATATATCTGCTATTTTTGAATAGCCAAAGAAATCTTAAAATGACACAGATGCGTTCCCGGTCTTAAGATACCCATTTCAGTTCATGGCTCAAATCTGACTTCTTATTACATGTGTGAATGTATTATTAGCACTGTGTGTGTGTGTGTGTGTGTGTGTGTGTGTGTGTGTGTACATATTTTTCAGCACGGAGGTGAATATGATTATTGCCATTGTAAACCTGCTGAGTGTTACTGCTGTGCTATATCCATTTAGCTGTGTGTGTCCTGTACAGGACCACACCTTTTTTATTGACACTGATTATGTTGAGCCTGCTGGCAACTCTGGGCCAGGGCTGTCATAATCCTTGGCTCCACAAGCACAACATTACTGTCTTTTACTACCAGGGCAATAAAGGCCTGATACTGACTCCCACAAGGGTGTCCCACACCGAAAATCGCAGATCTACAAGTTCACAATGTGCTGCAAATTTGCGACACGTTGTGAGCTTGTGGATCTGCTACTTTCAGCGCTGTAGTACTGTTGTACAGTGGCGTATAAAATAGGCATAACTTTCATTCTAAAGCTAACCAGGCTGCTAAATCCCAACGTAGCATATAATCCATGATAAGCTGTGTGACCAGCACTCTGTTTACACTTGAAACATTTTGGACCGACTGACCTGCAGGGACCTATTTGGTCGCAGTTAAGAACTTGTGGCCATCATACATTGAGGCAGCTAGGAGGTAGTTACCGCTTTTTCTGGTGTTAAAGTTGTTGTTAATGCAGACATAACAGGCACCACCAATACAAAAGTTTGAACATTAAGTTTGGTTTTGGTGTCTATTGCCTACTTCTAGCTGGTAACAGTTCCAGGCATAAGTGTGTCTGTGCGTGTGTGCGTGCATGTGCGTGCGTGTGTGCGTGCGTGTGTGCGTGCATATGTGTGCGTGCGTGTGTGTGTGCGTGCATGTGTGTGTGTGTGTGTGTGTGCGCGTGTGTGTGTGTGTGTGTGCGCGTGTGTGTGTGTGGGTGCGTGTGTGTGCGTGTGTGCGCGAGCATGTGTGCCAAGAGTGTGTCGGCGGTGTGCGGCTCCCGTGTGTGTGCGGCTAGCATTGGTGAAAGAAGTACTCATATATTTTACTTAAGTAAAAGTAGCAATACCACAATATAAAAATACTCTGTTACAAGTAAAAGACCTTTGCTCAAAATGTTACTTGAGTAAAAGTACAAAAGTATTGGCATCAAAATATACTTTAAGTACCAAAAAAAAAAATAGCAGATCTACAAGCTCACAACGCAATGCAACACGTTCTGACTTTTTAGATAGGCTATTTTAAAATAGCCTAGGTATAGTAAAAACACCTCAAGTACAGTACTTGAGTAAATGTATGTACTTAGTTACTTTGCACCACTGGTGGCTATAGGAGACACAGACTAATCCGTGTGGTTTTGTCACCCTTTGTATTTCATCATCCGTGTTGTGTTTGAGGGCTCAGAAGAAATGCCCTCTCCTTTTGTCTGTGTTCGACTCTCTCTCTCTCTCTCTCTCTCTCTCTCTCTCTCTCTCTCTCTCTCTCTCTCTCTCTCTCTCTCTCTCTCTCTCTTATCTCTCTCTCTATGTCTCTCTCTCGTCGTGATCATCATCATCTAAGGCTTGTCATGGCCCCAGAGTTCACTGGGCAGGGCCGTGTGCTACGCAATTACAAAGGCATCGAGGGTTAGGCCTGGCCTGTATAATTTGTGTGGAATTTTTGTCTCAGAGCCACTGGCTTGTATGAGAGCTCAGACTGAGCCCAGAATGGGCTTTGGGAGAGACTCAGCTCTTTGGTTTTTTGGGTGGTTTGTGAGCACTGTTTTTCCACCCCGAAGAAACCCTTTTTTTTAAACCATTGAGACCTGAAGCCGATTCTACATGTCTCCTAAATCCCAACAGTTTTCTGAAAAACGTATGTTTCTATATCAGTGGTGCTCAATCTTTTTCATGTCAAGGACCCCCAAAATTATATGTATTTGGCTGAGGTCCCCCATCAAACTGTTTTGTTCCAGGGACCCCCAGAAGCAAAGATTTGAGTTAAAAATGTTCGCTTTAAAAAAATATATATTCAAAGATTTGCACACATTTTCACAAATTTTCAAAAATAGCAGATCTACAAGCTCGTAGCGCGGCACTCGGTGCCGCGCTATGAGCTTGTATATCTGCTATTTTTGAATAGCCCAAAGTGTAAAATAATGCTTTTTAGCTCAAATCTAAAAATGAGACAGTCCCAAGTCTCAATGGGTTAATATGGGGAACAAGGCTGAATCAGAACATTCCGGATGCGTGGTTTGTTTCTCATGGTTCACATGAAGAAAGCAGAACTTGGAAACAAACACATCATACTTACATTTTTATTGCCTTTTCTGTTTCACACAAACTGTTTCTGTTGTCACAACAAGCTGTGATTATACATGTGCTCTCTGGGAAAACTGTAGATCTCCTCTTTGAGATGGGTCGTGTTAAGATGACGTGAATAAAAGCCTCTGCAGACAGGGTGCGATTTTTCGCATGGGAAAAACGGACAATATCATTTTTTAACCCATTAAGACCTGGAACTGTGTCATTTTTTGATTTGAGCTAAAAAGCATTATTTTACAATTTGGCTATTCAAAAATAGCAGATATACAAGCTCATAGCGCGGCACCGAGTGCCGTGCTACGAGCTTGTATATCTGCTATTTTTGAAAAATCGTGAAAATGTGTGCAAATCTTTGAATATATATATATATTTTTAAAGCAAACATTTTTAACTCAAATCTTTGCTTCTGGGGGTCCCTGGAACAAAATATTTTGATGGGGTCCGCGGCCAAATACATATACTTGTGGCGGTCCTTGACATGAAAACTATTGAGCACCACTGATATGGAAACATAGGTTTTTCAGAAAACTGCTGAGATTTAGGAGACATGTAGAATCGGCTTCAGGTCTCAATGGGTTGAACACATGGTTCTCAATGACCTCATGCACACCGGCTCCGAATTTACCGTGCGGCGATGCGATGCGTTTTTTTTTCTTCAATCGAACCCAGTTCGATTCGTGCTTCTTTTCGCATGCGGTAAAAACTGATTGACTAATCGCAACCTGTCTGCAAAGGCCTTAATACTGTGCTATATCATACACCATTGGTTCTCAAAGTGGGGTCTGGGGACCCCCAGGGGTACTTGAGGGGGTTCCAGGGGGTCCCCAGCTAGATGATGGACAGGAACCAAATGGACCCTTATGGGTCTGTAACTCTGAGAGTGTACAAATGGAACCAAATGGACCCGTTAGGGTCCATTTGGTTCCATTTGTACACTCTCAGAGTTAAATTATCATTGGTTTTACAATGTGAATTGGGGTCCCAGAGGTATAAATGCCATTAAATGGGGGTCCGTAGCCTAATGCATGTCAAACTGGGGGTCCTTGAAATTAAAATGGTTGAGAATCACTGCTAGAGAGCCGTAAAAACCTTCTCTTATTGGGGTCCCTGGCTTATCTTTTCAAATGGGGGTCCGCGGGGTAATAAGTGTCAATTAGGGGGTCCTTGACATGAAAAAGTTTGAGAACCACTGTCATACACTACATATAGATAGGTCGTAAGCACCCCCCCTCCTCCATGTTCACAGTCATCAACTTTATAGTTTCTGTTTACAAAGTCTGGAAGGAAAACAGAATGTTTTATTTGTTCCAATGTTCAGTGCCAAAAACACAGTTAAATCTTTAATCGCAATTATTTTCATTATTATTTCATGATGGTGACAGCCCTCGTAAAACAAAAACACATTCATATGGATATGGAACAAATGTGTCACAGGGCCTGCTTCCTCTTCTATGGATGGGATCACTGCTAGCGATGGAAATACAGATCCATTCGTTTCCATTTGTACACTCTCTGAGTTGAATTATTACCGAGGATCTTACTGTGTGGTTAACCTATGTCCTTGTAACTTTCTCTACAAAATCCTTCATTAATACATAGTTAATTTAACTCTTACAAGTCCTTTTTTCACTTTCAGAGTTAAAGGTAGGGTAAGTGATATTTTTTTTGTTTTTTGGTGAAAACAAAAAGTTTTTTGTTGAAAGGTTAAAGCTCTATATTCTGATAGTAATCCTTGCTATAGTGTGTTTGCTCAGTCACAGGAGTCTCCCCGTCTCTCCAGCTCTTTAATAAATAGAAAATACATTTTCAGGTAGATGACAATATTTCAGCCAATCAGGAGAGAGTACCTATTTATCAGCTTAATATTTTATAGTGTTCCAGTTCTAATGTTGTCTGCTCGTTTCTTAGGGTCACCACTTCCGGTTTCACTTGTTTAATCTGTATCCTAACTGAATTCTCCATCCTGATTGGATAAAATTAGTATCCCGACCTGAAAATGCATTTTCTGTTTAATAAAGAGCTGGAGAGACATGGAGACTCCTGTTACTGAACAAACACTCCATAGCATAGAGCATTGGTTCTCAAAGTGGGGTCCGGGGACCCCCAGGGGTCCTTGAGGGAGTTCCAGGGGGTCCCCAGCTAAATGATAGATTAGGCACCAAATGGACCCTTATGGGTCTGTAACTCTGAGAGTGTACAAATGGAACCAAATGGACACTAACGGGTCCATTTGGTTCCATCTGTACACACTCAGAGTTAAATTGACATAGATTTTACAATATAAATTGCGGTCCAAGTGATAGAAATGCCATTAAATGGGGGTCTGTAGCCCTAATGCATGTCAAACTGGGGGTCCTTGAAATTAAAATGGTTGAGAATCACTGCTAGAGCCGTAAAAAATCTTCTCTTATGGGGGTCCCTCCCTGGCATATCTTTTGAAATGGGGGTCCACGGGCTAATAAGTGTCAATTTGGGGGTCCCTGACATGAAAAAGTTTGAGAACCACTGGCATAGAGTACTATCAGAATATAGAGCTATTTAACACTTATTCTAACCAAAGAAAATCACTTACCCTACCGTTTTAAATGAACAGTCAGGGTGTATTTTATTTTATTTTAGGCACTGCTTTTTCTTTATCCCCCCTGAGGTTTGCTATCCCCCCCCCCCCTCCATCCTTCTCACCATGCTCTGCTGTATTCCTGTATTGTGTCGGTTAATAATAAGGCTCGTCCTGCTGCTTCCAAAGAGTCCCTCCTTTGATCCTCTTCCTCTCCGTATTGGAGAGGCAATGGAAGAGGGGTGCTTATATAGGTCAAGTGCAGCTTCATCGTGCACTGCACTGCATCGCTTACACATTTGCATAAAATCTAAGGAGAGGGCTTTGCCGAGGAGAAAAATATATAGACGGGGCTCAACCACCAAAAGATTCCCATTTGTTGCTTTGATTGGGCCCCGGCGTGCGGGGCCCCCTTGGGTTTTGGTACATTGAGGTCAGGTGTGTTTTCTATACTCTTGGTTACAGTACATGATGATGATGATGACACTGCTCTTTGTTGAGCAGAGGGGGGTGGGAGGGGGGTTGGGCAGCTGGCAGTGAGATGTGATGGGAGGAGGAGGAGGAGGAGGTGGAGTGGTTTGTTTTTGAAGTCTCCTCCTCCTCTTCTGTGACTGGTTGTTATGAGAGGAGAGAGAGAGAGAGAGAGACGGATGAGAGGAGAGAGAGAGAGAGAGAGACGGACTCGCTGTGTGTGTGTGTGTGTGTGTGTGTGTGTGTGTGTGTGTGTGTGTGTGTGTGTGTGTGTGTGTGTGTGTGTGTGTGTGTGTGTGTGTGTGTGTGTGTGTGTGTGTGTGTGTGTGTGCACAGCATCCACAGAGAGAGAGAGGGAAGAGCGTGTGTTTGTGAGCCATTCAAAACCGGGAAAGCACCTGACCTGTGTTTTAGATTTCTTTGGCTATTCAAAAAATATCAGATCTACAAGCTCATATCGCGTCACTTCGTGCCGCGCTATGAACTTGTAGATGTGATATTTTTTTTAAAAACATTTTGTGCAAATCTTTGAATTCACCTGTTTTTAAAGGGAATATTTTTAACTCAAATCTTTGCTTCTGGGGGTCCCTGGAACTAAATATTTGACGTGATGGGAGGAGTGGTTTGTTCTCCTCTTCTGTGACTGGTTGTTATGAGAAGAGAGAGACGGACTTGTGTGTTCGTGAGCACAGCATACACACAGAGAGGAAAGAGTGTGTGTGTGTGGATACACACACACACACACACACACACACACACACACACACACACACACACACACACACACACACACACACACACACACACACACACACACACACACACTCCTCTCTTGCACTTAAACTCCTCTCTTGCACTTACAGAGTCCCATCCCTGTGACATATTTTTAGATGAACCTTTCTTAGGTTTTTGGTCATTTTGATGCATTTTTAAATTAGCAGATCTACAAGGTCACAACGCGTCACATTGTGACGCGTTGTAAGCTTGTAGATCGGCTATTTTCAAATAGTCGCTGTATAGGTTTAAAAGTGCTCACGTGGCCTAATACAGTAGCTTCTTTTTGGACTTGTTTTCATAGACCTGGTTTCTTATTTCTCTTGCAGAATCTGGCAACGGTGGCGGTCACATAATTTTCTCGGTTATCTGAAGCCATCAAGGCGTCAGCAGTTCAATGTATCTTTGACCTTTTTTTTTATCACGTGTTCTTCTAGTCCAGGAGGTTATGGTTATTATGGTGATGTCATTGGTTGGCAGAGCGCCAGATGACTGTCACCGTTCCCCCTGGGGATCAGGAAGTTGTTTTGTATTGCTTTGTGTACACGTTAGGACCATCACGTGACAGCCTACTTTATCCCTTTAAGACCATTGACGGGAACGCATCTGTGTAACCAATTAAACCATTATTTTATACTTTGGCTATTCAAAAATAGCAGATCTACAAGCTCATATAGGGTGCCGTGCTACAAGCTTGTAGATCTGCTAGAAAAATCTTGGAAATTTGTGCAAATCTTTGAATACGTTTTTAACTCAAATCTTTGCTTCTGGGATTCTACAAATGTCTTCTAAATCCTAACAGTTTTTGGAAAACACTTATGTTGCTATAATATCAGTGTTTCTCAAATTGTTCATGTCAAGGACCCCCAAAATGATATGTACTGTATATGGCTGTGGACCCCCCCCCATCTCACAATATTTTGTTCCAGGGACCTCCAGAGGCAAAGACTTTGCGAGTTCAAAATGTTTGCTTAAAAATATATACAGTATATTCAAAGATTTGCCACACATTTTCACGATAAAAAAAAACCCCAGCAGATCTACGAGCTCATAGCGCGGCACGAGTGACGCGCTATGAGCTCGTAGATCTGCTGTTTTTGAAGAATCGTGACACACACTCTCAGACATATACTGTAGTAGCTCAAATCTAAAATGACACAGATGCTTTCCAGGTTTTAATGGGTTAAAAAAAGACTACTAATCATATGTGAACTCCTTCACTACGTGCACCAAGTTAAACTGCTTTTTGTCTCAAATGTTTTATACCAAGGGACAGCCAAAATCTCTAAATAGTAATACTATTTGTTGTAAAAGCTTTATACTAAGTCAGGGGTCTTCAACGTTTTCAGGCCAAGGACCCCCTAGCTGAGCGAGAGATGAAGCAGGGACCCCCTCTATATTTTATAGAATTGTGTTTAAGATTAAACTTTTCTGTTTACTTAGTCTGCTCTTTTTACCCTCTACACCTATACACCTCTTTGCCAAAAATGTTGCTGTTGAAGACCCCTGTACTAATTTATCCTCGCTTGCAAGTGGCAACGTGACACAGCCCTGTGTTTACACATGTCTTTATTCCCCGTCTTGTTTTCTCTTGCCAATAAAGCTCTTTGAATTGAAAACTTTGAATTGAGAGAGAGAGAGAGAGAGAGAGAGAGAGAGAGGAGGGGGAGGGGTGAGGTGGTAGCATTCAGGAAGTGTGTGTAAGGGAGGAGGAGATGAGGGAATAGCTACAGCTTGGTAAATAATTAAACACAATGGACTTTCACACCTGTAGTCCTGTGGGCTGGCGCACTATAAAAAAAGAAAAGTCGGAGAGTTGCCCTTTCATTAGCCTTCCTGTTCCTGTGCCAGAACAAAGCTCTTACCCATTACAAGTTTGGGTATTTTTACTCTGCAATAATACATGCCGTGACATTTGACCCGTGAATGACAACCATGGGGCCGTGGTCAAGCCAACGCTGAAAGAAACATCCTTCCTCTGCAGACGCAGAACAAGAGACACAAAATATGTGTCCACTTTGTTACAAATTCAAACGATTACAGTAGTTAGGTCGAGGACAATGCAGTTACAAACACCGGTGGAAAGTACAATTTTGAGGTAGTTTTTACTTTAATGGTTAAAGGTGGTTGTATTCCATTGGATATCCTGCCCCTGTCACGGTGGCTCACTAATCTCGCTGCTGTGTTTGCACATTGTTGTACTTCAGACAGCAGATTCGGGAGGGTTTTTGTTGTTGTTATTAGTCATGAGTTTATCTGTGTGAGTTGATTGATTGAAATACTTTATTGGGGATGTTAACCCATTAAGGCCTGAGACCATATTCTAATGTCTTGTAAATCCTAACAGTTTTCTGAAAGTACTTATGTTTCTATATCAGTGGTTCTCAAACTTTTTCATGTCAAGGACCACCCAAAATTATATGTATTTGGCAGCGGACGCCCATCTCAAAATATGTTGTTCCAGAGACCCCCCAGAAGCAAAGATTTGAGTTAAAAATGTTCGCTTTAAAAATATGTATATTCAAAGATTTTCACACATTTTCAAGATTTTTCAAAAATAGCAGATTTACAAGCTATGAGCTTGTAGATCTGCTATTTTTGAATAGCCGAAGAAATCTGCGGGTTAAAACACACCAAATGGATGACACAAAACGCCAGAGGCTCGTTTCCGTTGTGGTCCATTAAACATTCAACACTCAAACATCTGGACAAAACGACAGTGCATCAACAAAAAAAACTACACAAAAATACAGAATACAGTTTAAATGAATGATATAGAAGTATTTGTAACATGTTGCACAGTAATCACGTTTGTTGGTTGTAGTGGTTGCACAAATTCTCACGATTTTGCAAAAATAGCAGATATACAAGCTCATGGTGCAGCACGAAGTGACGCGCTATGAGCTTGTATATCTGCTATATATATATATAGCTAAAATCTAAAATGACACAGATGCGTTCCCAGTTTTAGTGGGTTGAATGTGCTCTATAAATAAAGTGGATTGGATAGGTTATTATTAAGTATGCACAGTAAAATCCCTAGTGATCCTTTCTCTCACAAAATGTACAAATGTAACCAAACAGTGCACTCTCTTGAGTTAAATTAACCATGAGGACTTTACTGTGTGGGTTCATTGTTTTGACTGGAGTTGGATTCGAGCCACTATATCGCCTTGAACATGACTTTGTCTCATTGTTTGTGCAATGGTGGAAACTAAGTACATTTACTCAAGTACTGTGTGTGTGTGTGTGTGTGTGTGTGTGTGTGTGTGTGTGTGTGTGTGTGTGTGTGTGTGTGTGTGTGTGTGTGTGTGTGTGTGTGTGTGTGTGTGTGTGTGTGTGTGTGTGTGTGTGTGTGTGTGTTTGTATTACTATACTTGCGAGGACCAAGTATAGTAGAATTTGAAGAAATCTACATTGTGAGGACAGCTCTCCTGGTCCTCACAAGACAAATGGTTGTTTTATAGTTAAAACATTTTTTTAGAGATACGTTTACAATTAGAAAAACATTCAGGTCAGGATTAGACATTTAGAGGTTAGGTTTAGGGATTGGAATTAGAGTTCAACATGATTTATACTTAGTTGCGCGCCAGTGTCATGCACCGAAAAACAGCCGATCTACAAGCCCACAACGTGTGGGCTTGTAGATCTGCTGTTTTTCGGCTTTAGGCTTACGGTTAAAAATAGCAATTTTTTTTTTGAAATGGCATTCATAACATGGCTGTCCTAAAGTGTTGATGTCCTCACAAGTATAGTAATACAAACGTGTGTGTGTGTTTGTGTGCGTGTGTGTGTGTGTGTGCGTGCCCATTCGTCCCCCTGTCGACCCAAACAGAGGTGTAAATATGTGGATGATAAGGGCTTGCAGTCTCAGCGGCCTGTTTGACTTTGAACAGGCTTGACATTTGCACCGGGTGCTCTGTGTCTGGCTGCAGGGGTCTGTGTGAAATAACCTACCTCATGCATCTACACACGTACAGTACACACTAGGCATGTAACGATTGATCATAAATCAATTAAAATCGATTCAAACTGGTGACAATTTAAATCGATTTAATAGAAAATGTATTGCGATGCAAAAAGCCGAGGGTGCGTAAAAAAAAGAGAAGAAAATACAGGATCTTTGTAAAGAGAATAGATGAAAAAAATAGTTTTCAGTCATTTGCTACTGTATTGAAAAGAGGATTAGAGAAAACATAGTATTGTAAAAAATATATATATAAGAGAAGAAAATTCTGGATTTGAAAGAAATTATTTTCTTTATTTTCTTTATTTAATGAAAAATAATTTTGTGTTTAAAAAATCGTGAAAAATCGTATCGTGAACCCAGTATTGTGATTCGAATCGTATGGTGAGTTGAGTGAATCGTTACATTCCTAGTACACAGTACACACACACACACACACACACACACACACACACACGTTTGAATTACCATCTTTGTGACACGCAAAATAACTGATCTATAAGCCTCAAAACACATTGCAACAACACCAGCGCACAACTATGTGTAAAATTGTGTATAATTACCTAACCACTAAATGCCTAACCCTAACTAACCCCAACCTGAATCCTGTCCTAATTGTATGTTGCCTAACTAATAATCTTTTATTTAACCATAGAACATTCATTTCTATTGTGAGGACCAGGAACATTGTCCTCACAATGTCTATTTCTTAAATTCTACTATACTTAGTGTAGTAAAAAAAAGAAAAAAAGAACACACACACGGTTCCCACACGGCATCACAGATTCACATTATGTAACCCCAATGTGATTAGAATTCACTCGGCAAAGCTGTGCTGTCATAGTCATGTTTAATTCAGGATGTATATCTTTTAAGACCGGGAACGCATCTGTGTCATTTTAAGATTTCTTTGGCTATTCAAAAATAGCAGATATACAAGCTCATGAGCTATGTGCTTGAAAATGTGTGCAAATCTTTGAATATATATATATATATATATATATATATATATATATATTTTTTTTTTTTTCTAAAGGGAATCTTTGCTTCTGGGGGGGTTCCTGGAACAACATATTTACATATGGGGGTCCTTGACATGGAAAAGTTGGAGCACCAGTGATATAGCAACCTACCGTAACATACATCTCAAAACGTTTCGTTCCAGGGACCCCCAGAAGCAAAAAAATCATTTACAAATGTTCGCTTAAAAATATATATATATTCAAAGGTTTGCACTCATTTTTAAGATTTTTGAAAAATAGCAGATCTACAAGCTCATAGTGGTGCTCACTCGGTGCCGTGCCATGAGCTTGTATATCTGCTATTTTTGAATAGCCAAAGTCAATATAAGCAAATATAAGATAGATAAGATGTTTATTGTCACTGTATGGAACATACAACAGCATTTTGTTCCAGTGCATCCACTTGAAAACATATACGTAGCAGCATCAACAAAGAAATACAGATAGAGCAACATTATGCTGTTATAGTCTGTCATAGTCAAGTCAGCATAGTCTGTTGTCAAATAGGAACATTTGACATATGTGAGTATATTGTGTCATATAATATTTGTATTTGTTGAACAGCCACGCACACACTCACTCACTCAGAGGTGTATAAAAAGAACTTGTGTGGGCTATGGCGTAGAGAGCATCTAGGTGGAGATCGGAGAGGCCGCTCTCTCTATAAATAATAACTGTATAACCGTATTTATAGAGCACTTATAAAGAACAAGGTTATGGAATGCTTTACACAGTACATATCGGCCTCCACTCCGGAACAGCGTCATCCCCGAGAGGACCTCCAGGCTACGTACAGGCCCCATAAAGGGTTAATAACTCTCAAATGTAATTAGGGCGCCAGGCCCTTAAAGTGCTTTAAAGTTAACGAGTAAAATCTCAAAATCAATGCTAAAGCAGACAGGCAACCAATGTAGGGACGTTAAAATAGGAGTCATGTGTTCATCTGGTTTTAGTTAATAAAGCCTATTTACTTACTTGACTTGGTAGAACGCTCGTTCTTGCGAGAGGGGTGTCAAGTTCTATCAAAATCTATCAGGCTGGAAAAATTTCCCAGTTTTAATAACTGTTGGCTGAAATTCCCAGTTTGTTGCCTTGGTAATCGCTTCCTAACGTTAACGTGGTGGGACAAAGGGGGGGTTTGTCGCTGTTAATATGCAATGCAAATGGTATTCAAATATACCAGCATACCGCACAGCCTAGTCATAAACTGCATCGTTCATAAAATGTAGGCTAATCAGCGTTCACAAGTTCAGGGTGTTTATCTGAGATGTATGTAAATCTGTTGTTGGTTTGTCATGCATTTGTAGTTTTCATTAACATACCGTATATTGCATGCTAGCGTTGGCATGTTCTCAATTAACAACTCGACCCATTAAAACCGGGAAAGCTCCCCTGTTTTGTGGAGAAAAAAAAAAAATCATGATACTGTGTGCAAATCATTGAATATATATATTTTTAAAGCGAACATTTTTAACTCAAATCTTTGCTTCTGGGGGTCCCTGGAACCAAATATTTTGTGATGGGGCCGAATGCGTATACATTTTTGGGGGTCCTTGACATTAAAAAGTTTGAGAACCATTGATATAGCAACATGAGTTTTTCTGAAAACTGTTAGGATTTAGAAGACATTAAAGAATTGGCCTCAGGTCTTAATGGGTTGAACCCTAGTTGGCCGGTGTCCCCCAGGGCTCTATGCCAGGTCCGCTAGTATCTGCATCATATTTCTCCGCCGAGAATAGGCGATCTACAAAGCTCACGTGAATGATGCCTTGTGAGGCAGGCTGTTTTCGGCAGATTCATGTGGTTAAATCATTAATATTTTTCATCGTTGTGAGCTTGTAGATCGTCTATTTTCCAGTATTTCTGCACAACATCATTGTTAGACGAAGTATAAAATAATGGTTAATCAGAGTCATTGATTTATTTGATTTTTTTTTTAAAAATCGATTGGAATTTGTTTTGTCAATTCGATGATGAATACATTTTTTTAAATGATTATTAAAAAAACACGCTTCCCGATTATTTGATTAATTAAAAAAAAGTAATGTATAGAATAATAAGAAAATATATGGTGGATAGCTGCAGCCCTATTTGATTAGAATAAATGTTCTATTTCTTCCTGGCAGAGAATAGCCTCTTATCAGCATGTGTGCATGCCACCCCTCTCTTTCTCTCCGTCTGTCTGTCTGCATTCGGGGGGCAATAATTAATCCATTAACCCATTAAGACCTGGAACTGTGCCATTTTTAGATTTGAGCTAAAAAGCATTATTTTACACTTTGGGCTATTCAAAAATAGCAGATATACAAGCTCATAGCGCGGCACCGAGTGCCGCGCTACGAGCTTGTAGATCTGCTATTTTTGAAAAATCGTGAAAATGTGTGCAAATCTTTGAATATATATATATTTTTAAGCAAACATTTTTAACTCAAATCTTTGCTTCTGGGGGGTCCCTGGAATAAGATATTTTGATGGGGGTCCGCGGCCAAATACATATAATTTTGGGGGTCCTTGACATGAAAAAGATTGAGCACCACTGATATAGAAACATACGTTTTTCAGAATACTGTTGAGATTTAGGAGACATGTAGAATCGGCTTCAGGTCTTAATGGGTTAAGACCTGAGGCTGACTCTACAAATGCCTTCTGAATCAGTATTTAAAAAATGTAAAACAAAATGACGCGCTGTGAGCCTGTATGTCTGCTATTTTTGAATCGCCAAAGCAAAAATGTAAAATGACACAGATGCTTTCCCGGTTATAGATTTAATAAATTATAAAAAAAAATATTGATAATTAAAAAAAAAATCTATTCATTAATAATCGATCACCATTGTAGGAGAAATGTTTCACGAAATGAAAAAAAGGAAAATCGCGACTAGCGATGGGTCGTTCATGATCGGTTCGTTCAAAAGAACTACTTCATTGCACGCCATCGTTCATGCCGCCCCCCAATAATAATAAATAAGTAATAATAACGCTCCCGCGATAGTGTTAGAAAATAGCGCTACTGAACGAGAACGTGAACGAATCATTTGAACGAGTCATTGCCGTGAACAAAATTGTTCGTTCACTGATTTTTTTCCCCACCACTAAATCTTTAAAAAAAAGCTTCTTGATTAATCGAAAAAGTTATCAATAGAATAAGCTAAGAATAATCTAATAAACCATAGTTGCAGCCTTAAATACCTGTGTCTCTCTCTCTCTCTCTCCTCTCACTCTACCTCCTCCACTCTCCCGTTTCTCTCTCTCTCTCTCACATATCCATGGCGCCTGTCGCCACGGCAACGCAAGCCACGGCCATTCTATCCTGTCATTAGGATTCCAGGATAAGACACACACACACACACACACACACACACACACACACACACACACACACACACACACACACACACACACACACACACACACACACACACACACACACACACACACACACACACACACACACACACACACGCACACCATGCTCTCATGTCTATGTTCTAGTGTTGGCTTCTGTAATTGACAAGTCTAGATGAGTCTTCCTTTAACCCCTTAATGCCCTATTTTATTGGCCAAAGCGGCTTAAAGGGATAGTTCACCCCAAAAACATTTTTATTTTCTATCAATTACACAACCCACGAAGCCTTGAATTCATGGAGATGTATTGTTTTTTGTCACATTCCTGAGCCAATAATTTGATGACCGGTGGAAAGATGCTAATGTCTCCGGTAGGAGACTCAAATGACCTGCATTTGAGTCTAGTACTCTGGTTAAGAGTGGCTGCTTAATGCCTGCAGTGTAAGAAATGTGTTTTTTTGTGATTTGAGGGGCTCACATAATATCTATAATGACAAAACTAGTCTCACCCAGAGCCATTGAGATAGAATGAGGGCTCAAAAA
>NC_139958.1:11136243-11228743 GCF_963454915.1 Gymnoscopelus microlampas
AGTAACATCATCATGGTTTTAGTAATTAGCAGACGGTTGATTAAAAAAGGTCATTCGAGAGAAAAAAGGAAAGATCCAGCAATTACCCTGCATATTAATCCCCTTCAATGGCTTCATTAGAATGCTCCATGCTCCCCCGATTCAGGTTTTTACATTTAAATTTGACTCTGAATTTTCTTCTTTGTTTTTTTTGCCGCGCAATTTGCACTTTTTAATTAGCTGCTCCTATAATAACTGGGCATGGCTTCTTTGTGACTGAGCCAGTTGGTGGATACACCGTTAAATCCTCAGTGTTAGTTTAACTCTGAGAGTGTACAAATCGACGCTGTCAGGCAGAATATTGGCATGTCCATATTTAAATTTTGAATTTTTACCCTTTTTTTTACCCGTAAATGAATGCCCTACTTCATCAAATAAGAGTGTCACACCTGACCAAAGTAGCAAAAATAGCAGATCTATAAGCTCACAACGTGTCGCATCGCAGCACGTTGTGAGCTTGTAGATCAGATATTGTTTTCAAATTATTTTGAAAATGTCAAGCTTGTGACAAAATAATAACTACTATTTATTTTGCATGCAAAAAGGAAAAAAGAATCCTGCCCGACAGCGATGAAACGTTACAATGGTTAAATGAACACTGAGGGTTTTACTGTGTGGAACTAATGTGGAATGTGCCATATGTCTCCTTTGCTGCTGGCATAATATTGTACAGGATTGAAAGGGAACCTTTGTTTCAGGCACAGTAATTGTTGCTGTGCCTTTTAATTTAATTTAAAAACCCTATAATATACTTTGTTGACCGGAGTCCCCTCAGGGTCTGTAATAGGCCCCCTCCTATTTCCCCCCCTCTACACTACTATTTCTTTTGTTTGTTTTATCCCAAACGATCACTTCCACCACCTTGAAGTCTGAGCCTTTACTAAGGTTTCAAGCAGCTCAGGGACCTCAGTCCACTGTTCCATTTACATCTTGGCTGAACAAACGAATAAATATAGGACAATCATAGTGCGAATCATTACTTGATTTTAGGCTTGTTCCCTGGTTATTCGTATTAACCACTCAAACTCTACAGCAGGGGTCTTCAACAGGGGGTCCTGGACCCCTAGGGGGTCCGCCAAATCTTTCTGTGATAGGATTTCGTTTTTTTTGATTAATCACTTGAACTCTAGAATTACTTTTCTGAGGGGAACATTAGCCGAAAATAGCAGATCTACAAGCTCTCAACGCCTCGCAGCTTGTAGATCGGCTATTTTTGGCAAAGACGCTATAGGTGTAGAGGGAAAAAAGAGCAGACTAAGTAAAAAAAAACTTTAATCTGAAACACAATTTTATACAATATAGAGTAGGGGGTCCCTGCTTCATCTCTCTCTCAGCTAGGGGGTCCTTGGCCTGCAAACGTTGAAGACCCCTGCTCTACAGTGTATAAATATTTTTGATGACCAGGGTCCCCCCCCCCAGCGGTCTGCACTCGGCCCCCTCCTTTTCCCCCACCTACACAAAATCTCGTTGCCGAGCGCTGGCCTATTTTCGCCAAAGGTTCGCCTTTTATGACTCAGAATAGGGACGCTATAAAGTGTTGCTATGTACAAACTTGATCTCTCTCTCTCTCTCTCTCTCTCTCTCTCTCTCTCTCTCTCTCTCTCTCTCTCTCTCTCTCTCTCTCTCTCTCTCTCTCTCTCTCTCTCTCTCTCTCTCTCTCTCTCTCTCTCTCTCTCTGTCTTCTAAGGCAGAGTTTCTAATGACATTGTAGCGGCAGCCATTTGTCAGCTAATGGTCCCCCTTATCGACCTCTACAGGGCTTATCTCTGTGTGGTGGCTGTGATCGTCCTCAGGGCCGCCAAGAGGCATTTTATCGTCCAGCAGCTAATTTCCCCTCTTTCCTCAACACACACAATTGGCCTCTGTGTGTGTGTGTGTGTGTGTGTGTGTGTGTGTGTGTGTGTGTGTGTGTGTGTGTGTGTGTGTGTGTGTGTGTGTGTGTGTGTGTGTGTGTGTGTGTGTGTGTGTGGGGAACTCAGCTGTCCTCTGCAGACCTGGCTGACAGGGCCTGCTGGTCAGGGCAGCCAGCGCTCCATTCATTCCAACCTCTCTGTTCTTTTTCTGGTACAGACATCCGGTACATTCTGTTATAGCTGTATTAACATTACAAGTCAGCAGAAAGACTGCGTGCGTGTGTGCGTGCGTGCGTGCGTGCGTGCGTGCGTGCGTGCGTGCGTGCGTGCGTGCGTGTTCATGTGTGGATGAGAGAGAGGTATTTTACCCGTATCGGAGGTGACCTCAGCGTGATGAATTGCTTCCAAGATGTTAATGATGTTCCTGCACTGCATTTATAAACTCTATGCATGTGTTTGTAATGCATTCAAATGTTTCAGCATTCTGTTTTAAATCTGCATGCATTAATGCATGCAGGTGTTGCTGCACTCAGTTATAAACTCTATGCATGTGTTTGTAATGCATGCAGGTGTTTCAACATTCTGTTTTAAATCTGCATGCATTAATGCATGCAGGTGTTGCTGCACTCGGTTATAAACTCTATGCATGTGTTTGTAATGCATGCAGGTGTTTCAGCATTCCGTTTTAAATCTGCATGCATTAATGCATGCAGATGTTGCTGCATCCCGTCATAAATTCTGCATGGGCTTGGTGTCCTCCTCTGTCGCAGCTTAACTAGTTAGCATGCGGGTGCATGCCTGTATGTGTACGTGTACAACAATGTGTATGCACATAATTTGTTGTTTATTTAAGGGCTTTTTCCCGTCGTGTATGCTGAGTGCTTTCTGCGTGCGATTTAGATAATTGGCTCACTTTGGATTAAACAAGATAAAATAGAAGATTCATTTTACACAATTAGCTGATCTTGCAGGACAATCAAAAGGACCCAAAACATCTGATTGTTCTTATTCCTTCTCATTTTTCCTTCCCACATGCTTCAAATGGTACAGAACAGAACCGTGGTGGTGTGTTTTGGAAGTTTGGAAGTGTAAGCAAAACGTTTTTTACCTGGGCCACTTCAAATAGACTCCCCGAATAAGACTACTGGAGTACTCATTAAGACTGCACATTTTATTTCAGGGGTGACTGAGTTTTGGAAGAACCTGTGTGTGTGCGTGTGTGTGCTCGCGCGCGTGTGTGTGTGCGCGTGCATGCGTGCGTGCATGCGTGCGTGCGTGCGTGCGTGCGTGCGTGCGTGCGTGAGTGTGCGCGCGTGCGTGGGTTTATGACAACATGGTCCTGTGCTTACAGTATACGTGCAGATACTATTTTCTATTCTACTTCTGCTACATTATAGTGTAATCCCTCTGTGGGCTCAGACTGTGAACAACTTGCCAACTTCCTCCTATCTCAAAGAGGAGAGGAGAGGAGAGGATATATATATATATATATATATATCCTCTCCTCTCCTCTCCTATATATATATATATATATATATATATATATATATATATATTGTACTTTTTTTTTTTTTATCCCACAATTTTGTACCCCATATTTTACACCCACAAATACAAATCTGCTATATTGTACTTTTACTCCAAAAGTAACTATAGTTACAAGCTCACAATGTGTCGCGATGCGACGCATTGTGAGCTTGTACATCTGCTAGTTTCAAAAGATGTTTATACATTTGAAACTTGTGAAATGGGACATTCTGCATATGAGTATAGCCTACTTTGTACTTTTGGTACTTTAAGTATATTTTGATTCCAATACATTTGGTACTTTTGTATTTTTACTATAAAATAAGAGCACTGAAGTATGAAATAAGAGCAAAACCTCCACAGTGTGAATATGGTCAATTGTCCCACGTATAGCCGAGAATGGGTGATTGTGCAATGTGTTATTACCGGGGCAATTTACAACAATTTATGATTCAGGGATTTAGCAGCTGGCTGTTATCCAGTGACTTACGAGTGCGAGATCAGACATTTAATAGCATGAAACCTAGTCAACAAAAGACAGGGTGAAATGGACACATAAGTGGAGGGCAGTGCGGTGACTAAGGATGGGACAATAGGCGCTATTATCGTATATCGTGATAAAAGACACTCACAATAACCACGTAAATCCTCTAAACTGACCTGTGAAGAGCACATTTGGTACGCACGTGGTAACTCACAATGCGTTTCAACGCAATGTGTTCTGAGCTTGTAGATCTGCTATTTTTGTCGAACGTTCCCCTCCAGAATATAGGGATGCTGCTACGTTTTAAGCATAATTTTGATTATCGTAAGAATATCATTAATCGCAAAAAGAAATTGCCACAATACATGTAAATTTCACATCGTCCCATCCCTAGCGATGACAGTGGTATGCATGTACAGTTGCAAGTTCACGAGCCTCTCCTTGTTCTCTTCCCTCGCTTTTAACCAGAGTATATATATGTGAGGTTTGGAGGACTGAACATTATACTCAGGATTAAAGCAACTCTGTGTAATCCTCACTGACATGACTTCAAACACTATTTGTCCACGCCATGCCCACCACTCCCACCCTCTGTCACTTCAATCCTCTACCCACCTCTTTCTCTCTCTCTTCCAGTGATCAGGATCCTATATATACATTCCCTTTAAGCCTCACCATCAAGGCCTTCTGAAGCCCAGCTGGTTCTCCACATGGGGGTCGGCGGGACCGCCAGGGGTCCTCGCGGGGGTTCCAGGGGGGGTCCCCAGTACACAGTATGAGGATCAGCGGTGTAAAGAAACTAAGTGCATGTACTCATTTACTGTACTTACGTAAGTACAATTTTTACGTATTTTTACTTAAAGGAGACATCCGGACATTTTAAGTGTTATCTTTGATGTGTCGCTAATCACTCACCAACATTGAAAGGGACGTTGAGTTATTCCCAGAGAGTCCCCTTCGTCCAGTCTAACGACCCCCTCCGTTGGCATAATGGGAGCCCGTGGAAGGCTGAAATTCGCCTAATATAACAGATGCAAAGTTAGTTTTTTCTCTACTCCTGCTCATTGTTGAGTGTCATGATACTCAAACATGCAGTGAATGTCGCGAACGAGCGACCACTCGTGCAGAACGAGACGACGCAGGTTGCTTGTTTTTCCATAGACACCAGGTTCTATGGAAGAAACAAGCAACCTGCGTCATTTCGTTCTGAGCGTACGGTGGCTCAAGGATCCACCGAGCCACCGTACGCTTATAGATTATTGATATCCTTCATGTGATCCATCTCTCCACCTCCCTCCATCTCTCCCTTCATCCTCTCATCCTCCTCCTCGACCCCCCGCCGTTCCTCCTCTCTCAGGTTGTGGGATAAAGGTGAAGGGTGCTTGGCTTTGCTTTTCTGCTTCTTTGAGTTTAGTCCCATTCATCCAACCTCCTTCACCCTAACTATAGACTTTTCCCTTTGAGCTGTGGTAGTGGCATTTCTGACTGGAAGAGGGAGACTCACTTTTTGCAGTGAGTGACCTTTTGTGGGTTTCTAAAGTGTATTATTATTCCACATGGGGCCTGCATGGTCAACGCTCTGTGTGGAAGTAATGTATACAGTATACGGCACAACAAGCCAAAACTTGGATTCAAAAGCAGTGGTGTAAAGTAACTAAGTACATTTGCTCAAGTACTCTATGTACAATTTTGAGGTACTTTTACTTTACTGGAGTATTTCCAATTGTCTATACTTTTACTTCTACTCCACTACATCTCAGAGGCAAATATTGTACTTTCACTCCACTACAATTATTTGAAAATGTAGTTACTAGTTACTTTGCGGATATACATTATTACATTATAAAACATACATTAACCACTTCAGCCCAATTTCATACCTAGGCTATTTGAAAATAGCCTATCTACAAGCTCACAATGTGTCGCATCGCGAGCTTGTAGATCTGCTATTTTTTAAACATTTAGTACTTTTGTACTTTTACTCAAGTCATTTTTTTATTCCAGACTTTACTTGTAGTAAAAGTCTTCTACATTGCAGTTTTGATACTTTTACTTAAGTAAAACATTTGAGTACTTTTTCCACCACTGGTTGTAAATTGTTCTTCTCTGGGTGGCATCGGTCTCAATGTGTCAGACGGTTCTTCTGGGAATGAATCTCTCATTGTTGTTTTCGCTCTCTATCTTTCTCAATCTTGCTCTCTCTCTCTCTCTCTCTCTCTCTCTCTCTCTCTCTCTCTCTCTCTCTCTCTCTCTCTCTCTCTCTCTCTCTCTCTCTCTCTCTCTCTCTCTCTCTCTCTCTCTCTCTCTCTCTCTCTCTCTCTCTCTCTCTCTCTCTCTGGCTCTCTGTCTCTCTTTCGTTTACTCCTGCTCTTAGAATTCTCTTCTCATTCTATTATCTTGTGTTGTTTTCACAACAGCTTCCTCCTCAGCGTTTTCATCTCTTTCTCTCTCTCTCAGTGCTTTTTTTCCCACTCTCTTCATCTCCGCTGCAACTTTATCTCTCCTATGCTGGATGGAAGCCATTGATAAGGTGAGAGTATAGCCAGAGAAACAGGAAAACATTAGTATATATATGGTCGCTGTCCGGCAGAAACCTCACATCTCCATATTTCAATATTCAATGTATTTTTTTCATAAAGTAATTCCCTCTACAAGCTCGTTGTATCTACAAGCTCACAACGAGCTAGTAGATCGGCTATTTTCACTATTTCACTACTACTATAAAAAAAAAACAATTGTAATAAAAAAAGGAACATTTTGGACATAGGAGGAGTGACGATATGAAGCATATTGAGGACACCATCGGGCTGCTTGAAGGAAAACAGATAGTTCTGGGGTAAAGTGGCATTTATAAGCTGCTCTAATGGAAAGTTTCCTGTCCCGAAAACGCCCAAGTCATTTATTCCGGCCTTGGCCCTCAAGCGGTGCACTAGCCAGTAGATTTCTAATTCAGACAAAGCATGCATCTTTTTTATTCATTTATTTTTAGCCCACGATTTTGTAACCCATTTTTTACCCAGTGGCAGTGCCAATGCCTAAGCTTGAAATCCTGGGCGCTACTCTCCCTCTGCCAGCCTGGGGAGAGCTCCAAACTGAGCTCATGCTTCCTTCAATGCATGAGGAGTAAGCAGACCGCTTCTTATCACTTGACAGGGGGGGAGTTTCCCCGGTAGGACGCAGCGCGTGGAAGGAACACGTTATTCCAACTAGTTCCTTTCACCTCCATCAGGCAAACTCTACACAGAAAGGCCCTTTTTCCAACCCCACCTAGGGTATGGGCACTGATGACACGGAGGAGAGGACACGCCCCCAGTGCCCACAGCGTCCCCGGCGGGAGTCGAACGCAGGACCTTCTAGCTGTGATGACATAGCATGCATCGTGATTGCGGCCACAGAGAGTGTCACAGTAAAACACATTAAAACAAGTTATGGTATATAAGGGGGCTCAAAGTGGGGTCTGGGGACCACGAAGGGGTCCTTGATGGGGTTCCAGGGGGTCCCCAGCAAAACGAGGAACAGTTTAACCACTTGAACCACTTGAGCCTCACAACAATGTTGCATGGTGACATGTTGTGAGCTCAGATCTATAAATCAACATCAAATGTACACATACACTGTAGCTCAGTGGTTCCAAATCTGGGGGTCAGGACCCCCAGGGGGTTCCCCAAATTATGTTGGGGGGTCCCCAGATGATCTGCTTAATGTGCAAGTTGTGCAACATTGTTTTCTGACTCATCAGTAAACAAACCAACATACAGTATAAGTGCATACAGGGTATCTGCACATTTCTAAAGTGACAATTTAAGGACTTTTAAGAACTTCTTTATGTCAAATTGGCCAAATATGACGTAAGAAAGAGGAAAACATTGTGAAAATAGCCGATCTACAAGCTCACAACGCCTCGCAGTGCGAGGCGTTGTGAGCTTGTAGTTCGGCTATTTTCACAATGTTTATCCGTGGAATCGAGTCAAAATAAAAATGTAATGCCTACAATTCCTACAAAGTGCTTGTCAGGGTGAGGGGTCCCCAGTTCAAATATGATTCTTTTGGGAGGTCGTGGCCTCTGGAAAGTTTGGGAATCCTTGCTGTATTAGCTGTCTGACAGTCACCATATGGCAGTGGTTTTACTGAAAGCTGCTTTTAACTGAGAGCACAACATTTGATGGAAGAATTGCACGGTCGATGGAGGGGTAACTATTGGGGTCACAGAAAAAATGTTAGCAATTAACTTTTTGTTCAATTCATATGAAAGTACAGGATCAGAGCAACAGAATGAGGTTGCTTAGTTATGGCAATCATTTTCACGCATTATCAGCTGAAAATACGCTTTTAGAAAAACAAGATGCGGTCTAGTAACGGCATGTCGTCCTTTTGACCTCTGACATCTTACTTAACCACTTTAACCCTGTATGTTTATCTGCTATTTTCTGCAAAAGTCTTCCTCACAATAAGGATGCTGGGGTTTAAGTGTTTTTTTTAAATACATAAAATGTAATTATGTCAGATCTGTATGGTCAGCCTGATCTCACAGAACACGGTGAAATAGCACGGATTGACAATTACATCAATAGACGACTGGAAAACCCAAAAAGCCGTCCATATAGGGGCCGCGAATCTCACGGTGAAATAACATGGGTTGCAACCCAGAAGCAGAGCAGTTACGTTACGTTCGGGATAGCAACGTTCGGGACAGCAACTCGCTCGCTTGAGCTCGCTCGGAGGTCCCTCTCGTGGCTCCAGTTCGCTTGAGACTGCGCGCCTCCGACATGGTCCAAAACGTAACAAAGTCAATGGAGGGGATTCACGGCTTTTGGTGTTTTCTTGTCGTCTATGTACGGAATGTCAATCCGTGCTATTTCACTGTGTTGTATGAGCTCGGGTTGGTATGGTAGAGTGTGTTAATACAATATAACTTTTAACTTTGACTGTATAATACAATTGGGGTGGTTGTATTTTATCTCCTTGCTCTTCAATTGAGACATTTAGATTGTGTCAAAGGTCATGTCTCACCTAAACACAGAATCTAACACAAATTTTGACCTGATGGTCAAGATTCAAATTATCCCCTGAGCAAGCAGGTATTAGCTCAATGGTAAAAATGTCAGCACTTTCGCAGGAATCAAATTTGGGTAGAAGAGGAAAGTTACATACTGTAGTGCAGCTTTAAATACATGTAGAAAAAACACAATATACAACATACAAGTAAAAAGCCTATATTCCAAAAGTATTGCCATCAAAATATACTTACAGTATACAAAAGCAAAAGTACATAGTCGATCTACGCAAGCTTGTAGATCGTCTATTTTTGAATAGCCAAAGTATAAAATAGGGCTTAATGGTAGGCTAAGTGATTTACCATAGTTAAAATAAGTGTTAAATAGCTCTATAGTCTGATGGTACTCATTGCTATAGAGTGTTTGTTCAGTAAAAGGAGTCTCCCATGTCTCTCCAGCTCTTTATTAAACAGAAAATGCATTTTCAGTGCTCTCTCCTGATTGGCTTAAATGTTGTCACCTACCTGAAAATGTACTATATTCTGTTTATTAAAGAGCTGGAGAGACCCCTGTGAACGAACAAACGCTCTGTAGCTTTGACTACTATCAGAATATAGTACTTTAACCTTTTTAACAAGAATAAATACATACCAAAAAATAAGTAAAGAGTAAAAAGTACAATGTTTGCCTCTGAGAAGTCTAAAGTATCAACAAATTGAAACACTCAATACAAAATACTAAAATATCTCAACATTGTACTCAAGTACAGTACTTGAGGAAATGTATTTTCCACTACTGTTGAGGCCATGATTTTAGTCTTGCCCAAAAATGGAGGGATAGTGGTGGATCTGAGATTATGTATTCATAAAGCGTGAAAAATATTCACAAAAATAAATGATTAGGTGAAAAATATTCAGGCAGCATTGTACAAGAAATCTCGTGCTAATCGGTACAGTGGTTTGTGCGATTGCAGACAGATGGACACACACACACACACGCACACGCACACGCAAAGTCGCACGACGCACACGCACACGCACACGCACACGCACACACACACGCACACGCACGCACACACACACACACACTCGCACGAAAGCTCTTCTAGGCAGCTTGCCTAGAATTACGGACTGGGAGTCACGCATCGCAATAATGTACGTATGTGTTGAATTGATAATAGTTAATAATTTACCCAACACATTCATAGTGGTGAATGCTCATGCAATTCAATTGAATCATTAAAAACAACATTAACACATTAGGCTTCACACAAAAGCTGAAGTTCTGTTTTTTTTTGTCAAATTCATTCCAAACAATCTTATACCATGTTCCTTAATCAGTCTGAAACAGATGCTTTCTCTCAATCAAATTTAATACAATACATTTGTTTCATCTCACTCATTTCTCAGTGTCTCAGAATTCATTGCATTTTGAATACCAATTGAGCTCAAGGTGATTTGTTTTCCCCTTCCGTGTGTAGGGCTGTCACGATTATGAGATTTCACTTGACCATTAATCGTCGCTCAAATAACTATTTCATTACGTTTCTGACGTTGAACATTGGAACATTATGAATACAAATTACATTTCCGTTTGGCTACATGGACATGGTGTAGTAAGTACTTGAGGTGAGACATAAAGGTGTGTGAGCATACCAGCAGATATATACTGTATGATATGGACGTTAGTTAAGGTGGGAATAAGGTGCAAAGTGTCAGCGCGTATCGACCGCACAGTCCACATATAAGGTAACTGTCCCTGGTAATCCACAGGTACTGTATAGCAGTGGTTCTCAAACTTTGTAATGTCAACGACCCCCAAATTGACACTTATTAGCCCACGGACCCCCATTTGAAAATATAAGCCAGGGACCCCAATAAGAGAAGGTTTTTACGGCTCTCTAGCAGTGATTCTCAACCATTTTAATTTCAAGGACCCCCAGTTAGACATGCATTAGGGCTACGGAGCCCATTTAATGCCATTTCTATCTCTGGGACCCCAATTCATATTGTAAAATCCATGTTAATTTAACTCTGAGAGTGTACAAATGGAACCAAATGGACCCGCTAGGGTCCATTTGGTTCCATTTGTACACTCTCAGAGTTACAGACCCATAAGGGTCCATTTGGTTCCTATCCATCACATGGGTAACCCCTGGAACCCCCTCAAGTACCCCTGGGGGTCCCCGGACCCCACTTTGAGAACCAACGCTGTATAGGTCCAGCAAAAGTCCAGCCTGACGACAGGCGGTGATCGTTCAGCAGTCTGACGGCTACATGGACTCTATGTTTGTCCATGTAGCCACGAGGGTCCACCAGGCTCATATATGGCGTACAGATTTCATCACCGGCTCATGTCCGCGCGGACATCAACCCATCCATCCGCCAACTCAGTGGTTTTCAAACTTTGTGTGCCCAAGGCACACCATAGGGGCAAGTCAAGAAATATCACGGCAAGCCTGTATTCATATTATCTCATAGCTGTCGGGCAAAAAAAACACTCCTATCTCCATTTTGCGTTTTTACGTAAATTAACGTTCTATCATACTATAGCGTCACACAAAAGTATCAAAAGTTCCAGATCTGCAAGCTCGAAACGCTACGCAAAGCCATTCGTTTTGAGCTTGTAGATCTACTACTTTTGCTGTTGTTGAATTTGAATCTGAAAAGTAACAGTTTTGGACGTACTGCACACTGTACAGTATGAGGTTTCCACCCGACAGAGACGATCTGTGAAAAATATGCCAAATAAAAAGTCACTTAAACACTCCAGTATTTCATAGTGAAAAAACAACACAGTATTTTATACATAAAAAAAGGGGGAAAATCTGATCGACAAGCTCACAATGCGTCAATATACGCCGTAATTGAATTGTATTCAAGTTAGACATGGACGAAACGTGTCTTTTAGTCCAAATGACTGAACATTCCAAGGAGCAATGTTGCTACAGTACACATTGGGAGCGAGGGGCCAGCTTCCGAGTTGTAAACAGGCTCTATGCACAGCAGCCATATTGGACGGAAATTGGGCCCCTTCCTTGCTTCCTTCACAGGTGTTACCAATGATACTAATGAAGGCTCTGTTCCATTTAGTGTAACACAGTGGTTCTCAAACTTTTTTTTAATTTCAAGGACCCCCATAACCCTGAGAGTGTACAAATGGAACCAAATGGACCCGGGAGGGTCCATTTGGTTCCATTTGTACACTCTCAGAGTTACACCCAATCAAGGAACCATGAGGGTCCCTGGACCACACTTTGAGACCCACTAGTATTTCTAGTGAGCCAACATGCACAATATCAGCACCCTGACTCTGTTTGACCAGAATGGAACAGAGCCTTCATTAGTATCATTAGTAACACCTGTGAAGGAAGTATTTTTTCTCCAAAATGGCTGCTGTGCATAGAGCCTATTGAGGCTATGTAGGAAGAGACAGTTCATATGAATGGCCTGTATATAGTCTCACTGTTTCACCCCTGCTTGGGAGGCTATATAAGAAACAGACAAGTAACCCACGTCTTCCGTCTATGCCTGTGCTTTCTGACGTGCTAACAATACATACAGAATGAGCACTGAATAATACACTCTCCACTGAAAGTGACGTGTACTGATTGTTGGGATAATTAATATCCTATGCACTGGGTTAATCCAGCCGTGACACTGTGCAGTCAACCCTGCCGTATGTTCTTAATTACATAAGTCCCATAATTATCTTCCTCCACTCCTGTCACACTGAACTGTAGCATTGCAGACACTGCGTTCAGTTCAGTTGAGTTCAGCCACTTCATATTCATGACATGTCGAGCCGTGATCCGACCCTCTTGTTGCTCTGTGGTTTAGCCCATTAAGACCGGGGAAGCATCTGTAATTTTAGATTTTAACCACTATAACCATTATCTTATACTTTGTCGATTCAAAAATAGCAGATATACAAGCTCATAGCGTGGCACTCGGATCAGCTATTTTCAGAAAAATCATGAAATATTGTGCAAAATCTTTGAATATATATATATATTTTTAAAGCAAACATTCTTTGCTTCTGGGGATTCTACAAATGTCTTCTAACAGTTTTTTTGGGGAAAAAACCTATGTTGCTATAATCAGTGCATGGTTCTCAACCTTTTCATGTCAAGGACCCCCAAAATTATATGTATTTGGCCACGGACCCCCATCCTCTTGTTCCAGGGACCCCCCAGAAGCAAAGATTTGAGTAAAAGAAAATTGCTTGAAAAATATATATATTCAAAGATTTGCACAAATGTTCACGATAAAAAAAAAATAGCAGATCTACAAGCTCATAGCGCGGCACTCTGTGCCGCGCTATGAGCTTGTAGATCTGCTATTTTTGAATAACCAAACAAATCTTGGCAAAAATGGCACAGATGCCTTCCCGGTCTTAATGGGTTAAAAAGGAAGAAGGTGACAGCACTTTAAAATATGCATGATTCTTTCACTGTAATTGTGATTGTTACTTAAACACAGAGAGACTTAATCACCTCCCTCCCGCCTCTTTGATAACGAGAGATCGCTCCATGGATACAATTGATTGCACCTCAGAGGAGTCTGTGGTAAATGCTAAATGATGCATTTATGTATAGCACCTTCCTCCATAGGGCTTCACACAGTGCATTATCCATTCACACAGTGCATTATCCATTCACACACCGACGGTGGAGGATAATATCATGCAGGACACCAACATGCTCGTGGGGAGCAGTTTCCGACACAAAGCCAGGAGGAGCTGTGTGCGTGTGCGTGCATGCGTGCGCGTGCGTGCGTACATTTTTGTGAATTAAAACAATGGAACAATATTTTTTACAGAAAAATGGTAGTTAAATAAGTTGGGGGCAGGAAAGAATCAAGAATGATGTACTGTCCAACATAAGGCACTGGTGGTGAACCATAATGATTGAATAATGACTTTGCACTCAGATTGAAAACCGTTCATATTTTTGTCAAAAGTGACTGTGGGACATTAACTTATTCAGCATTAAAAAGGCACATTTTACTGGGTATTAGAATTATAAGTCTTTTCTGACCTGAAAAGGGCTTCCATTGCCCCTGCAAGCATTTACTCAACATTATAAATATGGCTTGTAATATGGCGTGTGATTATGTGTGTAAAACATGTTTGGTTGACTTGCATAGTATGTTATCATGCACTATGCAGCGGTCACATCTAGATCATTGTATGACTATGAATGAATTGAACCACTTAAACCCTATGTGCTTCCGTGGGTTTATACCATACTAGGCCCCCTCATTTCTCTCTACACCAGCGATTCCAAACAAGTGGGAAAAATATCATGGAGTTTCTTTCTTTAAAGGGATAGTTCACCCAAAAAAATGATTAGTCACCCCATGGAGACTTAATTCATGGATATTTTTTTGTTTTTGTCGCATTCCTAAGCCAATAATTTGATGACCAGTGGACCGGTAGGCAGCAGTTCCGGTAGGAGACACAAAGGAGAGTCTTCGTGTCTCCTACCGGAACTGCACGCTGCCGGTCATCAAATTATTGGCTTAGCAATGCGACAAAAATAAAACAATATCCATGAATTCAAGTCTCCATGGGTGACTAATCGATAGAAAAAAAAGTCATTTTGGGGGTGCACTATCCCTTTAAACCTCATTGCGATAAATATAAACTTAAAGTATACTATACGTTAGTTCCACTGATCAAAGCCGAAATCAATTGATTGACAATCGGTTGTGCCCCCATAATAGGGATTCATGTGGTCATAAAGCCATAAAGTTGTTAACATTAACAGACATGCAATGCAATAGTGAAAGATATTATTCAGTCTTAATGCTCGTGTTGTACAAACCCATCGTCTCGATGAAATAACTTACACAAGGCAGTGTTTACTGTATTTGTCAAGCGTCATAAAGGGGATTCACAATGCTGCTTGTTAATTATCCCATTAAGACCGCAAACGCATCTGTGTGCCATTTTTAGATTTCTTTGGCTATTTTTGAAAAATGTGTGCAAATCTTTGAATATATATGTTCTTTAAAAGCGAACATTAAAGCGAACATTTAACTAAAATATATATATTCAAACAAATATTCACGATTTATCCCAAAAAAATAGCAGATCTACAAGCTCATAGCGCGGCACTCGGTGCCGTGCTATGAGCTTGTATATCTGCTATTTTTTAATAGCCAAAGAAATAAAAAAAAAGATGACGCAGATGCGTTACGTTCCCGGTTTCAATGGGTTATAGATATAATAAAATGGCTGTCAGCACACGCCCACATCTTTCACATTATTTTGTGCCTGCCCGGGCATAATAAAGCTTCAAATGATGCGGCAAAAAATAATGCAACAAAGGAAAGCGTGGCGTTGTCATTCTTTCTGTTCTCTGTCTGCGGAAAAGTGTATATAAACAAGGTGATGGATAGTGTCAGAGTCTTGATAATAGCAGGTATAAACATCATCGCGGTTACAAAAGTAAAACAATGAGCGTATATACTGTAGCTGACTGCAGGGTTTTTAATTAGACTCCATTAGCTAAGTAATTGCATGAGGAATGCTCTGTAATGAACTGTAATTACTTGTGGAGGTCTAAATGAGAAAATCAGTGGCGGGCAGCGGACGGGCGGGGGAGGGGGCCGGGAATGAGGCGCGGTGCAGGTGACTCTCCTCGGGGAAATTGGGGAGCATTAATGACTCCATGTTCCTGTTCAGTTATCCACACTCACAACACGGAGGAGCTGCCGCACAACCTTTGACTGGAAGCAGATTACAGAATAATACACTTGACAATTCTGCTCGACTCCTATACGATATAAGGACTCTCAACAACCTGGCTTCCCCCCCTATACTTATCCAGCCTCCTCCTCCTCCACCATCATAATCATGTCCCCTCACGTTCCCTCACGTCCGGTGACGCCAACCCTCCTGGTGGTCCCCAGGACCCCCATCCTAACCTCGCATCACCACCAGTCTTTCCACCTCGGAGGAAAGCCTGGTATTCGTTATTTAATTGCCTGTGTGATCCGGTCTAGGCCACGCCTACTCAAAAAACAAAGCGGAGCCGCTTTGTTTTGGTCCCCCCGTATTTTTCCACCTACCGATTTTTTTTTTTTTTTCGGTAGGTGTCAACATCTCAGCCAATCAGGAGAAAGTACCCATTTTTAAAATTTTTATAGTGTTCCAGTTCCAATTTTTTCTGCTCATTTCTTTGTGTCATCACTTCAAATTACATTTGTTTAATCTACTGTATATCCTGATTGAGTTCTCTATCCTGATTGGATAAAATTGGAAATTAAACTGAAACTGAAACGAAAATGTATTTTGTGTTTAATAAAGAGCTGGAGAGACAAGGAGACTCCTTTTACTGAACTAACACTCTATAGCAATGAGTACTATCAGAATATAGAGCTATTTAACACTTATTTTAACCAAAGAAAATCACTTATACCCTACCTTTAAATGGGTTGAAATTTCATTTTCAAACCACCTTAGAAATGTGTTTCAACTCTGATTAGCCAAAATCAATTCCCGAGTATTTTTGTTGTTGTTGTCGTTGTCGTTGTTGTTGTTGTTGTTCAGACTTGATCAAACCAACCTGATTCTAATCAGGATTGGCCAAGCCCATTGGATTTGGGTTGCCAGTCGGAAACACATTATAGCCTAGCCCTAGCTCATTCTGTTATTCTGACATTTATTCCACTGTCTCCTACATTGTCAAGAATTTGTAAAGTCTCTTGTCTCTAGGCCTATACTCCAACCAGCCCCCCAACCCCCCTCTCTATCTCCCTCTCTCTCTCCCTCTCTCCCTCTCACCCTCTCTCCCTCTCTCCCTCTCTGGCCCTGAAGCTAAATGCCCAGCGGTGCTCCCAAGCTGGCCAGCCAAGCCCTCTCTCTCTCTCTCTCTCTCTCCAGTCTCCATTTCCTGCGGCTCTGTGTCTCTGTGTACTCTCAGCCTTGTTATGCTGTCAGAACAGGAGATTAGTCATTCAATCAGACTGAAGAGGAGCCTTTTCTGCAGATAAGGAGCCCCGGCGCTGAAGGAGCTTCTTCTCCACGCCGCAACCATATGTCGCCTGAGATTGGACTCCCTGCTTATCGCCCGGGGGACATTTGCATCTTCCCTATATACTCTCAACTTCTCTCATTTCTCTCTCTCTCTCTCTCTCTCTCTCTCTCTCTCTCTCTCTCTCTCTCTCTCTCTCTCTCTCTCTCTCTCTCTTCCCTTATTGCAGTGATTTCCAACCTTTTGTGAGACGAGGGCCCACTTGAACATCCTGAAAGCGTACGCTGCCTCATCTGACCACTTAAGTTAAGTGGTCAGATGGGTGGGTGAGCCTCGTGCAAATTCAAGAGCGTGTTAATTTGAATGATCGATCAATCGCTTGTGTTCCGGCTTGGATCAATGGAAACCGACGTAGAATACTTGAAGTTATTATTTTATTTATCGGTGTCACGGTGAAAACACATTTTTCAAGGTGTTGAAGAAAAGTCGTCCAATGATGCTGTAAAGCAGTGGTTTTCAACCCTTTTTCATGCCAAGGACCCCTAAATTGATATACATTTGACCGTGGACCCGCATGTGAAAATATTTTGTGCCAGGGACCCCCATGCAGAAGAGAAGATTTGTGTTAAAAAAAATCTAAATTCTACAAAATGATTCAAACACTTTCAAGATTTTTTGAAAATGTTCAAAAATAGCAGATCTACAAGCTTGCAGCATGGCACAAAGTGACGTGCTGTGAGATTCCCACAGGTTGGGAATCTCTGGCCTATTCAAGTATTTGCATCTTCAATTAAATTTACTCTTTGAATTCTCAGACTCACGCACTTGTTTTCATGTTTTATTCCTCCGCACGTCATGCACCCTCCTGCTGTTTTCATTCCACAATCCCGCTTCTTCAACAAATTCATATCCGTCACGTTTTTCTTTCATTTAACACCACGGGGGGTGGATATATCAGTGATTGTTTTCTTTTCTATTTATTTGCTGTCAGAATTAACCATATAAAACATATACAGGGGCGTCACGGACATTCACTGTGCGTACGACGTGACACCCTCACTCTCACAGATCCGTGAATTCATTTTTTTTCAAAAAGTGGGGAGCCGGAGCCCGTGACGTGGTAGCATATAACGTCCCTATTCAAACACTGGCAAAACACTGGGCGAAAATTGCCAATCTACAAGCTCACATTGGGATTTTGTAGATCTGATATGTTCGGTGAAGAGAGGATCTATCATAGAGGCCTGGGAGAACCCGGTCAACGATGGGGTTTAAAGTGGTTAAATTATGTACATTTTACATTCAGACATTCAGTACATGTGAAAAAGGCTTAGTGGACTTACCCTGTGCAGCATTGGTTCTCAAAGTGGGGTCCCCCAGGGGTCCAGGGTGTACCCAGCAAAACAGCAATAAGTTGAATAAGTTGAGCCTATCAATGACAAGACCAGGTGAGTGGTAAATTAATGAAAATGGCCCTAAAGATACGATGCCAGCACTATTTGACTACACTGATTCCAAAAACAGAAATGAAAGGAGGCAAATCAGGCAAATGTTTCTAAGTAAAATAAAGTATACATCATTAGAACATGCTTCAACATTCGACAATTAAGGTCTAATATGTCTACAATTGCTACAAAACTTGTATATCCAGTAAATAATGTTTTGGGGCATAAACAAGAAGTTGAAGGATACAATTAAGTCTGATAATAACGTGCACATTCACATCATGTATATACCTTACATTAGGCTACTTAATAACATTTTTCTATTTGTATTATCATTATTATTATTTTTTACATTTTGGACAAAATAGCCAATTTTACATCGAGGTGCCCAGATGTCCCTATAAAGTGCCCACCTATCTTGTATCCATAGAAAGGCTACACCCTGAATGCAGGTTATTGGTAGACACTCCCAAGCTCTCGCGCGGGCTCTTTAAAATCCTCCAGTAGCCCCGCCCCCTTTACCCCACTCACACCTGCAGTAAGCAGACAGAGAGAGGAGAGGACTCCATCACAAACTTCTAAAACAGAGAAATAAACAACATTAATGTAATATTCCACCTGATATGGAAGTTGAGTAGAGTTGTCAGTGTTATCAGGGACCGAAAACTGCTGAGTCACATCCCTCTGTGAGTCTGTGGCAGTTGAAAGACTCGACGTCGTCGTCGTCGTGACAAACTAACAAACAAACACACGCCTTTGTTTGTTTTTTCTTTTTCCAACTGTTTATTCTCCAGGTGAGTTCATGAGATAACACGTGTGTGTGTGTGTGTGTGTGTGTGTGTGTGTGTGTGTGTGCGTGTGCGTGTGTGTGTGTGTGAGAGACGTGTGTGTGTGTGTGTGTGTGTGTGTTTGTGTGTCAGTTAGCTCTGGTCCATATAGCTTAGAACGTTGGTTCTCAAAGTGGGTTCCGAGGACCCCCAGGGGTACTTGAGGGGGTTCCAGGGGGTCCCCAGCTAAATGATGGACAGGGACCAAATGGACCCTTATGGGTCTGTAACTCTGAGAGTGTACAAATGGAACCAAATGGACCCTAACGGGTCCATTTGGTTCCATTTGTACACTCTCAGAGTTAAATTAACATTGATTTTACAATATGAATTGGGGTCCCAGAGACATACATGCCATTAAATGGGGGTCCGTAGCCTAATGTATGTCAAACTGGGGGGTCTTTGAAATAAAAATGGTTGAATTCACTCCTAGAGAGCTGTAAAAATCTTCTCTTATGGGGGTCCCTGGCTTATCTTTTCAAATGGGGGTCCGCGGTCTAATAAGTGTCTATTTGGGGGTCCTTGGCACGAAAAAGTTTGAGAACTACTGGCTTAGAAGGTGAACTCCTTCTAACGCTATGGACCAAAGCTATGTGTCAGTGATGGAAGAAATACTATTTTTTATTTAAGTAAAAACATCAATACCCTATTGTAGAAATAGTATGTTACAAGTTCGGTATTAAAAAATCACTTGAGTAAAAGTGTACACAATGTATTGGCATCAAAATGTACTTAAAGCACCAAAAGTAGAAAGTACTCATTATGCAGAATGTCCCATTTCACAAGTTTTCAAATGTATAGAATGTCTAAAAATCCTTTGAAAATAGCAGATCTACAAGCTCACAACGCGTCGCAAAGCTAGGGCTGAAGTGGTTAATGTACTGTACTGTATATGTTTTATAATATAGTAATTTATATCTGCAAAGTAACTAGTAATTAAAGTTTTCAAATAATTATAGTGGAGTAAAAGTACAATATTTGCCTCTGAGATGTAGTGGAGTAGAAGTAAAATTATTGCAAATTGGAAATACTCCAGTAAAGTAAAAGTACCTCAAAATTGTACTTAAGCACAGTACTTGAGTAAATGTACTATTTTTTAAACTGAAATTAATAGACCACTATGGTGCTATGTGTGCATGGATCCTTTATACTTTTGTTGCCTAAATAAATAAATAGGCCACACAATGTTTTGTTGGCATGTCACAGCACCAAATATCATTACATGAAACCTTGTTTAATTGAAAGGGATATTGGAGCAAGTGTTACAAGGTGAATAGCACTAGCTCATCTAGATTAGATTCTATTTTATCTCAATTTATTTCAAGGCGTAGGCTACCCTAGCCGCAAGCAACTCTAAATTCTTGTTTAAATTTCTTGAAAATAGATTTGCAACACCAACCATTGACAGCCCATACATCCAAACAGAAAAGTCCTATCTGATTGTATTAAACAACAGTAAACTCACCAACATTACAGCTGTACGGAAAGCTTGAAGTATCCTCTTTCTATCTGCAAAGCTTTAGATGTTTTTCAATAACGTGACGTCCCGCTGGCCCCTGCATTATCTGCAATTTCGAAAACAGGTGGTACAGACCGTTGAGTGATTTCCAACGAGCGCTTCCAAACTCGAACACTTAGAAATATATCACCTGCACGGAACGCATTGACAGAAAGTAGCTGATAACATTAGCTATGGTGGATTTTTATGAAACAAAAAACTTTGCAGCCAGTAAGAGGATAACCCAAGCTTTCCGGACAGCTGTGTCCCAGATGGTCACAGCTGGTCAGCCGTTGGTGAGTTTAACGACGTTTAATACGTTGGTTCTCAAAGTGGGGTCCGGGGACCCCCAGGGGTCCTTGAGGGAGTTCCAGGGGGTCCCCAGCTAAATGATAGATAGTTAGGAACCAAATGGAGCCTTATGGGTCTGTAACTCTGAGAGTGTACAAATGGAACCAAATGGACCCTGACGGGTCCATTTGGTTCCATTTGTACACTCTCAGAGTTAAATTAACATTGATTTTACAATATAAATTGGGGTCCCAGAGATAGAAATGCCATTAAATGGGGGTCCCGTAGCCTAAAATGCATGTCAAACTGGGGGTCCTTGAAATGAAAATGCTTGAAAATCACTGCTAGAGCCGTAAAAGATCTTCTCTTATGGGGGTCCTTGGCACATCTTTTCAAATGGGGGTCTGTGGGCTAATACAGTAAGTGTCAATTTGGGGGTCATTGACATGAAAAAGTTTGAGAACCACTGGTTTAATACAATCAGATAGGACTTTTCCGTTTGGATGTATGGGCTGTCAATGGTTGGTGTTGCAATTCAAGAAATAGAAAATAGAATTTAGAGTTGCTCGCGGCTACCCTCGCCCTTGAATGGCTGTGATATTACATGCATTTCATGTATTCCAAAATACACAGTCAGCCATGGATCGGTCCCATATGCCCACCTGGGTATAGCAGCAGCCTGATCTTCACGGCATAAAACGATTCAGCGCTGCGTTTGTAACTCACCCAATAATAAATTCCTGTAACTTGGAGTTAGATATTGTCCTCTAGTTTCATATCCATTTGAAAGTTCTGGCAGAAAACGTGTGTTTGGTAAAATATCTCCGCTTTTCCACGAGCTGCACACGGACGACATTCTCTGTCAGCGGCGGGCCCGAAATGAATGCTGCACTGAACAAATGGAAACGTACTTTGGGAAGCACAAATGTTTGGGGCACACAATCGACAGGTGTGATGTTGTGACAGGATACGATATACATATAATGGGCTGTATGTTGTGACACGATACGGTATACGTATAATAGGCTGTGTACAGTATGTTGTGACAGGACACGGTATACATATAATAGGCTGTGTATGTTGTGAATGTGACAGGATACAGTATACGTATACGGAGTATGTTGTGACAGGATACCGCATACAGTACGTGTTCTAGGCTGTGTATGCTGTGTTGGCCTACTTTTGAAAGTAGTGCGTTATTGTGACAGGGCACATTATACATGCATGTGTGTGACTTGGTCACTTCAATTTCTTTCTTTCAGACACTCAAGGCTCACCTGGTTATGGTGTCCCTTCCAACCTATGCTGTCCCTCCCAACCTACTCCGGACCCTATGAGCCATGTAGCACGCGAGAGGCTGCTACCCTTGCAGTAAGCAAGGGAGGCCAAGAAAGATGACTGGCGTATCCTGCATGACACCACTACGACGCAACAGCGCTGCCTCTAAACAGACTCAAGTCCCGCCACCACCCATAGATACAAAGGCATGGATGATGGCATCCTGGAAGCAGGAGTGGGAGTCGGCTGGGCCCACACACCCACACATTGCCTGTGTGTCTGGCAATGTCAAGTCAAGTAGAAGACGGCTCAAAGTAAGGAACCTTTTTTTTTTTTTTCTGCTACTGTGTGTGTGTGTGTGTGCGCGTGTGCGTGTGTGCGTGCGCGCAAATGCGATTCATGCTGTTGTACATACATTGCTGTCATTTTGGGCCCTAATGGCCCAACATGCTCAGTGATTGTTTCTGGCTCCGGAATTGAATGATGTGAATCTACAGTTTGTGTGTTGTGTTTGCCGTTGAAGGAAGTGAGTTGTAACAGGGAACAGCAGCATATGTGTGTGTGTGTGGCTCTTGGTCACTTCAATTATCCATGTGTGCGAGTTTGGTATTTCCTTTCAAGTTCAAGCTAGAGGTTTTGGGCTTTGACATGACAGCCATCAGTTCCAAATGTTTATTTGGAATAGAAGGCTGATATTTGGAATAGAAGACTGATGTGGATCTACTGTATATCCCGTATAGATCCACGATATGGCTGCAGTAGAAGTTTGTCATCTGTGACAGGGTGGTTGATGTGTCCCCTTCCAACAGATTGTGACACAATTCGCGGGTAATGAAAAGCCACAAATTAGCTTAATTATACATTCCATTTTTTTTCCATTTTTTTCCGCAAAAAAAATCTTGAAACATTTTTTTTTAACTGTTAGGGTTTAGAACATATTTTTAAGAATCGCCTCAGGTCTTAATTAAGATTAAGTAGTTTTAATTACATTACAGCTGTGTTTGTTTGTGTGTTTTCTGCCGGTCTTGTGTGGGCGGAGAGTGACATTAATTCATGACTGGCTTGGTGGCAACACCTCCTCTGTCTATCTAGGCCTATTCCTCATGGCCATCATTCTTTCTTTCTTTCTTTCTTTCTTTCTTTCTTTCTTTCTTTCTTTCTTTCTTTCTGTCTTTCTGTCTGTCTCTGTCTGTCTCTGTCTTTCTCTGTCTCTCAGGATAGGAACATAGTTTTTTTTCTTTGCCGTGTCATATATTGACCCATGTTTGAGTGAAACAAATGCGGTAAATGTAGCTTTTTGTGTTATCCCATAATTAGAATCTTCAAAATGTGATATATTCTGATATCTTCTCACATCTCAAAATGGACAAAACCTTTTGAGTTTCTGTCAACTAAAACCAGACTAAAACGAGGACTAAAACTAATAAGCATTTTTGTCCAAAAGAGTAAGAGTAAGACTACTAAACTAGCTGCCAAAATGAACACTGCACCAAACCTCAGGAGCCTTCATGCACAGTAATATAATATCCTCAGTGTTCATTTAGCTGTGAGCGTGTACGAAAGGCTACATTTGTACAGGCTCAGAGTTACAAATGGATAGATTAACACTGAGGATTTTACTGTGTGTAATCACTTGCCTAGTCTCTCAAATCAACAGGCTGCTCGATGGCCGGTGCCACCACGGGTGAACAGAATAGCTCGTTCTCTTTGCTGATTGGAGGAACACGAATTGGAGGGTTTTATTGGTGATTATAAATAGCCGCTGATAACGGACGGGCCTCCCTCATCATCCCACAGCGAATGAAGCCATCTGCACCACCAATGACAGGCAGTGGAAAGCACTGTCAAACTGTTCATATGCCCATTCATATCCAATGCTCAACTAGCTATTCACTGAGCTACTGCTGAGCGAGAACACCATTCAACATGGTCGCTGTTGGGCAGAAACCTTGCATTATATTTAATCTTTTTAATGTTTTTTTTCATAGATGACTGCCCTATTTTATACTTTGTTGTATGGCTGTGTCACACAAAAGTAGCTAAAATAGCCGGCTTAGTTTAGTTATTCTTCTAAATTCCTTGACAATTTTAACCCTTGCTCAAAATGGGGATCTCAGGTTGAAAGTGGTCAGTCTATGAGTTATAAATAAATAAATATATATATATATATATATATATATATATATATATATATATATATATATATATATATATATGTGTGTATGTATGTATGTATGTATGTATGTATGTAAGTATGTCTGTATATATGTATATATTATATCCATTTTCAAGCCTTTCATTGAGAGATAGTGGAGAGAGAGACAGGAGAGGCAGGAGAGAGAGATGGGTAAGGACATGCAGTAAAGGACCTTGGGTTGTATTCGAACCCGGGTCGGCTGTGCAAGGACTGCAAGGAATATTCAACCAATTAAATGTGTTAACAAGAGCTTGTGAATATATCTAGGCAAACAGAAACTTTTCATATTTTCCAATGTTCAATGCCAAAAACACAATTAAATTAAAGTTAATCGCAATTATTAATATGACAATTATTCGTCAACTTAAATGTGTAATCGGGACAGCCTGTGATGTACTGTAGTAATGTATGTACTGATGGTTCATGCTCCTTTAGGTAACTCACAGGAGACTACTGTATATATAGGTACTGTATGTGTGTGTGGGTGCATACATGGAGGTGGTGTTCCTGCACTCCACACATGAGGGGCATGCTATACATACCTCGGTGGAAGTGGAGCACCCGGGGGTGATGAGGGTGGGGGGTGTTAACAAGGTTAGGATGTGGCCCCTGAGGCAAGGTGCCTTTGGATACAGCCTACAGTATATGGCCTCAGGCCAGGAAACATCACTCTAAGACTGCTCTGTTCCCAAAACAATGGTTTGGGGCCCATTTCTGAGTCGCGGACCCATTTTGTATGTTTTTTTCAGTGTGTGTGTTTTGTTCTCAAGAAGAGAATTCCCGAAAGTTTCCAAAAAGTAAAGGGGAAAAAGTTAACCCATTAAGACCGGGAACGCATCTGTGTGTCATTTTTAGATTTTTTGAAAAAAAAAGAGTTTTTTATAATATCAGTGGTTCTCAAACCTTTTCATGTCAAGGACCCCCAAAATGATATGTATTTGGCCGCGGACCCCCATCTCAAAATATGCTGTTCCAGGGACCCCCCCTTCCCCCCCACAGAAGCAAATATTTGAGTTAAAATGTTCACTTTAAGAAGTATATATTCAAAGATTTTCACGATTTTTCAAAAATAGCAGATCTACAAGCTCATAGCGCGGCACTCGGTGCCGCGCTATGAGCTTGTATATCTGCTATTTTTTTAATAGCCAAAACAATCTTAAAATGACACAGATGAGTTCCCGGTCTTAAAGGGTTAAATACATTTTAGCCCAAAAAAATAAACTAAATAAATACAATACAACTTTTTTGAGAATCTTTCCAAAAAAGAAAAAGAAATTCAAAACATTTTCCAGACATTTTCTCATTAATAATGTATCTTTGTACTGTACATTCGGGTCCTGGGGAGAGACGAGCTATACAACGTTTTTTGGGAACCCTTTGCTCGGAGCAGATGGGGGCCGCTCGATCCTCCGCATCCCCTCTGTGTAATGCCTTTTCGCTCCATCTTCCACCTCCTCATTCGATTCTCCTCGTATAAGTATGATACCGTATAGCCTCCCGGCCCTCCCTCTCCTGTCCTCAACTCTCCCCTTCATGGGCTGTGGGGTGTGAAATATTATCTGCGGTATACGGAAGAGAGAAAAAAAAATAACCTGGAACAAAGTTCCAAAACAATGTCATTTATCAGCGTTAGAGAGAGCGATACGCACGCACTAGCTGCTGGGCGTCTAGCCCATTGAGACCTGAAGCCGATTCTACATGTCTCCTAAATCTCAACAGTATTTGGGAAAAACGTATGTTTCTATATCAGTGGTGCTCAATCTTTTTCATGTCAAGGACCCCCAAAATTATATGTATTTGGCCACGGACCCCCATCAAAATATCTTGTTCCAGGGACCCCCCAGAAGCAAAGATTTGAGTTAAAAAATGTTCGCTTTAAAACAATATATATTCAAAGATTTTCACACATTTTCACGATTTTTCAAAAAATAGCAGATATACAAGCTCGTAGCGCGGCACTCGGTGCCGCGCTATGAGCTTGTAGATCTGCTATTTTTGAATAGCCCAAAGTGTAAAATAATGCTTTTTAGCTCAAATCTAAAAATGACACAGTTCCAGGTCTTAATGGGCTAGTCTTCACAGTCTCCTGCATTGAGCGTCAGAGAGGTGGCAACCATCTCTCTCACCCTCCTGTACTTTGTAGAAAGACACAAACGCCTCAATCCATCATGTTCACATGACATGATGGAGGCCATTTTGTTGGTTACGTTTGTACTCGGGGGGGGGGGGGGGGGGGGTGTGGTTTCATACCTCGCCGTGTGAATATAGTTGGCCTTGCACACGCACGCACGCGCGACAGACGCACGCACACGAACGAACGCCAGTGGTGGAAAGTAATTAAGTATACATTTACTTACTGTAATTACAGTACTTATTATTCCTTTACTGGAGTATTTCCAATTTGCAGTAGTTTTACTTCTACTCCACTACGTCATCTCAGAGGCAAATAATGTACTTTTACTCCACCGCAATTGTTTGAAAACTTTAGTTACGAGTCACTTTGTAGATTTTGATTATTATTTCAAAACATACATTAAGCACTTCAGCCCTATATACATTTCGGCCATTTGAAAATAGCAGATCTACAAGCTCACGATGCGTCGCAGCTTGTAGATCTGCTTTTTTTTCAAATGATTTTATACATTTTGAAAACATGAAATGGAAGAGTTCTGCATAATGAGTACTTTTACTTTTGGTACTTTAAGTACATTTTTGATGCTAATACCTTTGTACATTTTGAATACGAGACTTGTATTTGTAACATATTATTTCTGCATTGTAGTATTGATCCTTTTACTTAAGTAAAACAATTCGAGTACTTCCACCACTGAGAGAGAGAGAGAGAGAGAGACACACACACACACACACACACGCACACGCACACGCACACACGCACACACGCACACACGCCATGTGGAATAAATGTAGATATCTCTCGTGGTGTCAATCTCTCTCTTTCTCTCTCTCATTTTTTATTATCTGCCCGTATTCTCAGGCTCTAATCTGTGTTTGTTTAATTTCCCAGGTTTATAAAGCTATATAAATGCATCTACATAACTTACATACGCATATATCTGTCCCAAGCATCTCTCTCTATGCCGGAATCCAATTGAGAAGAACACACACACAATCATTCTGTTAAAACAAAGAGCCAAGCTCTCTCGCTTGTTAAAGTCTCCCGTGTGCTCCCGTAATCCTATCTAAGTAATACACAGATATATCCGTTTAACCCGTTAAAGCCGGGGAACGCATCTGTGCAACCACTTATAAACCATTATTTGATGCTTTGGCTATTCAAAAATATCAGATATACAAGCTCGTAGCGCGGCACTTGAAAAATCTTGACATTTTTGAAAAATCTTTGAATCTTTTGAATTTTGAAAGCAAACATTTTTAACTCAAATCTTTGCTGCCGGGGGTCCCTGGAACAAAATATTTTGAGATGGGGGGGGGGGGGTCCAAATACATATAATTTTGGGGATCCTTGACATTAAAAAGTCTGAGAACCACCGATATAGAAACATACGTTCTTCAGAAAACTGTTAGGATTTAGAAGACATTTATATGTTTTTTTTAAAGCTTTTGGCTCTTTATGCCTTTATTTAGAGAGTGATAGGGAAAGTAGGCTGACAGGAAATGGGGAGCGAGATGTGGGGGGGGGAGCACGCAGCAAAGGTCGTCGGGAATGGGAGTCGAACCCGCGACACGCTGTCAGGCTGGCATTGCAGCCCAGGGTGCCTGCACCGTCACACTATACGGCCCAGGCCAAGAAGACATTTTTTTTTAATGGGAACCTTCAGGCCTTAATGGGTTAACCTGGGCACAGCAACCCAATCCCCTTCCTATGAGATGCTCTAGTATAGGGTGTGCATTTTGCCTATAGGGTCGGATTTGCTGGGGGGGGGGGAAGGGGGGGCTCCATCCATACCGCTGCTTGTCTGTTATCTCCCCTTTGGTTATTGGTTTTAATGGCCGGTGGGGATTATGTTTTAGATTCTATACATACTTCTGGTCACACTGAATCAAACACATACATTTCCTTTAGGAAATGCAGACTATGTTCGCATATTTATTTGACAATATCACGATTTAACAGCTTGACCAAAATGCGGCAGCAGTGGCTCAGGGGTAGAGTGGCCGGATGGTGAACCGTGAGGTTTCCCAGTTCGATCCCGGGCTCCCCCAGAGTTGGTGTCGAAGTGTCACAGTACGTTTTAACAGCGGGCGACTCTCGGGCGATCGCCGGGCGACATCGTCCAAAAGATAAGGAAAATCCATCTTTCATCGCCCCCCCCGCCCACTTCGCCCTATCGCCAGAAGTTGCCGGCTCTCATAGACATATAATGCACTGCCGGAAAATACTATCCTGATCGCCCGCTGTTAAAACGCACCGTCAGGGTTAGCATTGACGGTGAACCCCTATACAGTAACTGCTCCCGATGAGCAGGTCGGTGCCTTGCATGGTATCTATCTATCTATCTATCTATCTATCTATCTATCTATCTATCTATCTATCTATCTATCTATCTATCTATCTATCTATCTATCTATCTATCTATCTATCTATCTATCTATCTATCTAGTGTTTCCCCTAGCCAGATGCTGAAGGTGTGGGGAGGATTTGCGCGCACGCCGAAAATGTTCGGGTCCTCAAAATACATATTTGTGCTCAAACACGAAGACATACTGTAGTACATGTGCACAGTAATGAGCAGGAAAATATTTGTATAGTTTACATATGAATCCGCAAACAGCAAAATATTGTATCTCTTGACTTTGTATGGAATCGTTTTGCAATGCAAATAATCGATTTTATCGATACTAAGTACTTGCGCGTTGTATTTAGCACTTTTAAGAAGAAAAAAGAGAAAGACAGGTTTAATTACCTTTTTTCCATTACATATCGCTACACTTGGTTTATCGATAAATGTGTTTAATCTCTGTGTTCATGTCAAGGTGCGGGTTTGTGTTCAAATACAATGTCTATGTATTTGCCAGAGAATCACTGTGATACTCATTTATATATATAATATTTTTTTCCCTTAAAATACCTGCTCTATCCACACGTTTCACACAGATATATATATTTTTTTGCTAAATAGTTACTGTAATGATTTATTTAAAATCATTGAATCGTATCGTATTGCCATGAATGAACCAATATCGTCCACGTATATCGTATCGTCAACCGTGTATCGTGATGCGTATCGTATCGCTGTTGAAATGTATCGTTACACCCCTACCATTTACCGTTTACCATGTGTGTTACCCACACATCAATGAGGTGATTTGGCCGCGGACCCCCCATCTCAAAATATGTTGTTCCAGGGACCCCCAGAAGCAAAGATTTGAGTTTAGAATGCTCGCTTTAAAAAAATATATATATTCAAAGAATTTCACGAATTTTTAAAAATAGCAGATCTACAGATCTACAAGTTTTGAATAGCCAAATAAATCTTTGCTTAATTGTCACTATATTCAGAGCAAATGTGTAGAAAAAAATCTATTTATTTCATAGCAAAAACAGCAAATCTACAAGCTCATGCATAGCTCAATGCGTAGCAACTCAACACATTGTGAGCTTGTACATGTGCTATTTTCATAATTTGCCGTACGACGAAGTAAGTAAAATCGCGTTCCCCTTCCTTCTTTCTTTAACAAATTGAATCCTGCATTTGCCCTTTTTAAGTGGCTTTTTGCATAACTTATCTCTGCCTCGTCCACTGAATACTAAATAGGTCAGAACAACAGGATGACTGTGCCGTTGCAGTGGTGGAAGAGGTACTCACACTTTTTACTTAAGTAAAAGTATCAATGACGCTACTATAGAAATACTCTGTTACAAGTAGTCTTGTATTCAAAATGTACTTGAGTAAAAGTAAACAAAAGTATTGGCGTCAAAATATACTTTAAAGTACCAAAAGTAAAAGTGCTAATTATGCAGAATGTCCCATTTCACAAGTTTTCAAATGTATAAATGTAAAAAGAAAGGAAAAAAATCCTTTGAAAATAGCAGATCTACAAGTGGTTAATGTATGATTTGTAATAATAATACAAATCTACAAAGTAACTCGTAACTCAAGTTTTCTAATAATTGTAGTGGAGTAAAAAGTACAACATTTGCCTATGAGAGAGTAGTGGAGTAGAAGTATAAAGTATTGAAGGTTTTACATATTTTAGTAAAGTGAAAGTACCTAAACAATTACTTAAGTAGTTGCTGTTGAGGTAAGAAACCCTAGGAGGGCTGATAAGAGTACAGTACTTAAGTAAATGTATTTAGTTACTTTCCACCCCTGTACCGTTCGTTGCTTTAGGGTATAAGATGTTCCTGTGTGCAGATAGCATGGTGAGGAATGGGTTTAGATAATTAGATAGATAGATTCCCTGGGAGGGAAAAGATCCTAGTTGATCACAGACAGGACTGGTTCCTATGAATATCAATAGATCGCACATTTTCCACATATAATTCCCGATGATAGAAATTGTGCTTTCTCACTCTCTCTCCGGGCTCTCTTTTCTCAAGTGCTGTGTTGATGTTCTTTTCTATCACCTAAGTGATAAGTCACGAGGTGATATGGTATGTGTTAAATGATTTATAGCCACCAGGAAGCTCAGGAAAACACTGTAGGCTTGAAGGTGAATTGATGAACCCTGGCAGCCCTATTTTGGGGCCTGTCATTATAGGTAAACTTTCCAAAATTGTTCAAATATTTTGGTTAAAAAAATGAATAATAATCAATTTGCCATCACTATCAGGACACCGGCATGCGCACACACACACACACACACACACACACACACACACACACACACACACACACACACACGCACACAAGCACATACACACGCGCATCAAGTAAAAAATACCTGTCGCAGTGGTACAGAGGGTCTCTGGTTTCAGGGACGTGCACAGATAGACTCTAGGTGGTGCTAGAGCTCCTGCCCTTTGCCCTCTTGACCAGAAGTGCCCTTTTGAAAAAAAGAAGAAAAAAACGTTTTTTTCCCAGTTTACAGCAGGGGTCTTCAACAGGGGGTCCGGGACCCCTAGGGGGTCCTCAGAGTTACTACAGGGGGTCCGCCAAATATTTTTGTGATATGATTTTTCTTTTTACCATAACCACTCGAAACCTAGCATCCCTTTTCTGAGGAGAACTTTAGCCAAAAATAGCAGATCTACAAGCCCACAAGTTGTGGGCTTGTAGATCTGCTATTTTTGGCAAAGAGGTTTAGGTGTATAGGGAAAAAAGAGCAGACCAAGTAAACAAAAAATTATAATTTACTTGAGCACCTGCCCCTCAAAATGTCTGTGCACGCCACTGTCTGGTCTCCCGGGGGTGGGGGGAAATAGCTTTTACAGTACCTGCTTCACCCACAGCAGATGGCTGCTCAGAAGGCTTTTATGAGCGCACAGGGAGAGCTGTAAGACGTTTATACAGCTTCACCCAGCAGATGGCGTTTCAGATGACGAGTGCACGGGGAGGGGGGGGGTATCAGTTATAGGGGTCAAGTGTCATGCTCAGAGGACACTTTGACACGTAGAACGAGGTCCTGGTGATTCCCAAACAGCGCCTGTATCCAGTCATCTATAAGGCCATCGTACACCTCATTAACAGTTTGTGAGTGAACTTTCTATCTGCTCTGAGTCCTAATCCACATTGATTAGCTCTGTGGTTTGGTCTTAACCCTTTAAGACCGGGAACGCATCTGTGTGTGTCATTTTAAGATTTCTTTGGGCTATTCAAAAATAGCAGATATACAAGCTCTGCCGCGCCATGAGCTTGCAGATCAGCTATTTAAGAAAAAAACAAAACATTTGTGCAAACCTTTTGAATCACTGGTAATAGCAACATCGTTTTTTCAAAAAAACTGTTAGGATTTAGAAGACATTTGTAGAATCCCCCAGAAGCAAAGATTTGAGTTACACATGTTCGCTTAAAAATATATATATATATTTAAAGATTTGCACAGGTTTCCACGATTTCTTAAAAAAAATAGCAGATCTACAAGCTCATAGTGCGGCACTCGGTGCCGCGCTATGAGCTTGTATATCTGCTATTTTTTTATAGCCAAAGAAATCGAAAAAAATGACACAAAGATGCGTTCCCCGGTCTAAATGGTTTAATCAAGACAAATTAACAGGAAAGGGAAATAACTAAGTGCTCATGAATGTCATTACCCACGAATGCTTCCACGCTATGCTTTGTATTTACCACGATATGTCACTTAATTATCTCTGCGTCTCTTATAAGCCCCGTCTGAACACTATTATCCCCGCCAGGCCGGAACTGTCTGTCCGTCCGTACTATGTCCGTCCAGATGTCTGTCTGTGAACAGCCAATCTGGGAACCCATCGCCAAATGAAAAGGAAAAACTCAGTTGGACGTAGCACCCGTGCGCAAGGAAACCGGGGTTTTGGTCTGCCTTCAGCGCATCACTTCCGGTGGTGCGACTATGTTTTCATTCCCACTAACCACCACTAAGTGTAATATTTCTACACGGAACACTAACACCACTTCTCCCAGAGAACATGGATCGTTTTGGTTATAAGCCCACTTGTTTCTATGATGAAAGAGCAAGTTAAAATGTGAATATCTTTCCGTGGTTTTGTCTGCTCCGCGGACGCTATTGTTAAATGAGTTTCGGTTTGTTTCGAGTGGGGAAGGATCGGCGGACACGTAAATCCCGCCCACTGCATTTGATTGGGTAAAGCGCGGCCTGCTTCCTGATCTGAAGACACGCCCACTTGTAGGCCAGTGCGTACGCGATATGACGAACCCCCCCGACAGATTCAAACGCAGAGCAGAATCTGTTCTTGAGAGATTAGTGAACAGCTAATCTCGGGCACAGCTTTACCGATCGGACCAAGGAGGAAGAACCTCTACATTTTTCAAATTGCCACATAACAGGTCACTTCACGTTTTGGTATATAACTCCTGAACCGTAGGTTGTGCAATGAAAATCTCATTCCACTTGAACAACATAACCTAACTCCCCGCATAGGCCCCACCCATTTCTACCTAGGCAACCTGGCCAGGCGGGGGGGGGGGGGGGTCTGCTCTCCGAGGAGCAACACTTCTCCTAGTTATCTCTGTGGTCACTATACTGTGGTATTTGACAGCTTTGTATTTGACAGGGAGTGTGTCAATTGCTAATTGGTCATGCATTTTCCCCACATTCGTGTGTACGTGCACATGTGTGTGCGCACGTGTGTGTGTGTGTGTGTGTGTGTGTGTGTGTGTGTGTGAAACCTACCAAAACACGCTCATCCATCAAAACCATCGGAGCGAAAGGTAATGTCAGTAAAAGGGCACTTTTGTATGGATTTTGCACGGCTCTGGTTGGAAACTGGTTAATGAAACGGGATGCTTTACAATTACAGTTCCTGTAGCTACAACAGGCAGAGTCAGCTGAGCATAGTGGGGGGGGGGGGGGGGGGGGGCAGAACCACCAGGCTCCTGCATGTGGCTAGACTGGCTACACAGCGTTAGCGTTTGTGTTACAACAGACAGGAGGGGTTGTTATTGATCCCAAACTGTAAAGTCATGAGCGTTAATTTAACTCTGAGAGGATCGAGGAGCGTACAAATTGCCGTTACATTTGAACGCTCTCTGGGTTACAAATGGGTGATTTAACCCATTAAGACCTGAGACCGATTGTACAAGTGCCTTCTAAATCGGTACTTCTCACTTCTGTACAAGCTCGCAGTGAGCTTGTGTATCTGCTTGTGTATCAGCTATTTTAGTTTTCAACAAACTATACTATAAACACATGGTCAAACATTGGCCAAATTGTCAAATAATATAAGAAAATTGTTCGCAAGGCGTTGTGAGCTTGTAGATCTGCTACCGGAATTTTCACAATATTTATCTGTGGAACCGAGTCAAGCAAAAGTGTAATGCCTCAATTCCTATAATTCCAACTGCTTGTCAGGGTGGGGGTCCCCAGTTCCAATATGATTATTTCGGGGTGTCCCCAGTTCAAATATGATTATTTCAGGGTGTCCCCAGTTCAAATATGATTATTTCAGGGTGTCCCCAGTTCAAATATGATTATTTTGGGGTGTCTCCCCAGTTCAAACATGATTATTTTGGGGTGTCATGGCCTGAAAAGGTTGAGAACCACTGCCCTAGAGTGACAAGAGTAAATGTGACACAAAGTTCAGTTCATGCATGTTTATTTATAAAACATGTCAGTCTACCATGGTCATTCAGGCTGCAGCAGAGAGATTTATATACTGCTTTTTACCCCAATCTTCTCCATTAGCACTCGATAAGAACTTATAGCACTTCATCTGTTTTCAACCTTATCTTCATTTAATTGGTTTTCATTAATGTTCATTATAAGATGGCTCATACATAATGTGTATTTATAATTCTAAAACATAACTAGTAATTAATATGGTAATCTTAGCCATGCATGCGGTACAGTAAGTACATCCCTTGAAACTTTACCTCAAAGCACAAAGTTTCACCTCCCACACCACTGCCTTATTGCCTAATTATGCTCACTAAATGAAATGCAGATCACATAAGGTAAATACTTCAAGTACGTGTTTGGCAGAGAGGCAGTGGCGTGCACAGACATTTTGAGGGGCAGGTGCTCAAGTAAATTATACTCTTTTTTTTTTACTTGGTCTGCTCTTTTTTTCCCTCTACACCTATACCTCTTTGCCAAAAATAGCCGATCTACAAGCCCACAACGCCTCGCGCTGCGAGGCGTTGTGGGCTTGTAGATCTGCTATTTTTGGCTAAAGTTCTCCTCAGAAGAGGGATGCTAGGTTTCGAGTGGTTAAAAAGAAAAATCATATCACATAAAGATTTGGCGGACCCCTTGTAGTAACTCTGAGGACCCCCTAGGGGTCCCGGACCCCCTGTTGAAGACCCCTGCTGTAAACTGAGAAAAAATGGCACTTCTGGTCAAGAGGGCAAAGGGCAGGGGCTCTAGCGCCACCTAGAGTCTATCTGTGCACGTCCCTGCAGAGAGGGGAAAAGAAAGTTCAACCATCCTACTGCAGCAGACTCTGCCTGAAGACCAAAAGCCTAATATCAGGCAGGCAGATAAGATGTTTGGCCTTAGTGTCCCTTCCCGTGCGGGAGACCTGGGTTTGAATCTTGGGCGTTGCGTTGGTTTCATGACTCGTATGGGGTTTCCCGGTGGGTGGGGGGAGGTCAGAGGGGGGCTGTGTGTGTGTATAGCAGTGTGGCCCAGAGCCTCTGCCTGAAGCCTAACGGTACATTTTAACAGCGGGCGACTCTCGGGCGATGCCGGGCGACATCGTCCAAAAGATAAAGAAAATCCATCTTTCATCGCCCCCCCCGCCCACTTCGCCCGATCGCCGGCTCTCATAGACCTTCTTTATCTTTTGGACGATGTCGCCCGCGATCGCCCGAGAGTCGCCCGCTGTTAAAACGCACCGCCAGGGTCGTTACAGACAGGGAGCGGTTGACGCGGGGGTTCTCGCTCGGATCAGCGGGAATCGCGCCGCCATCATTATTGTTTTGTCCTCCTGTGCGTATAGCGGGGAAAAAAAAGCTGACCGCTATCCAGCTCTTGCCGCGCGTGTGCACAAACGAGCACGAGCGCAACAATTTCACGGGACCACGCCCACCTCCTCCGCACGTCCCAAATAATCGCCCGCCTCTCATTGAAAATGAATCACATTGGTGCGTCGGCCGCTCCCCGACTGAAACAACCTTAATATCCCTTTAGGCCGGTAGAGATGTTTGGCTGTTTTGTCCCCTCCCACGTGGGAGACTGGGGTTCGAATCCCAGGCATTATCACTACATGGTAATCAGTGGTGGAAAGTAACTAAGTACATTTACTTAAGCAAAATGTTTAGGTATTTCTACTTCACAGGAGTATTACTAATTTTCGATACTTTTACTTCTCAGTGGAAAATAATGTACCTTTACTCCACTATACAATTATTTGAAAACTTTAGTGACTGTTACTTTGTAGATTTTGATTATTCACTGTTCATTGTTGATATATGTGAATATTTATACATGCATGGTTCAATGAGCTTGTTAGGTCTGCTGTTTTTGCCGTTTGAAAAAGAAGAAGAATTGGCCCCAGAATAGGGACACCGGGGTTAATGTGGTTAACACGCATTCATTTTGTATTCTTACATCGTGATATTAACATATATATCAGACAGCCATATACCAAAAGGAAAAGGCATGCGTTTAATCCAACCCTTGGTTCTATGAATGCATTATTACTGTACATTTTAACTTTGTTCACTGAGCAATTAGTCCATTCTTTGTACTTTTCTTCCTCCGCATTATTCTCTCATATCTCTCCTATTTTTGATAGGATTCACTCTGGCCCACATTCATACATTATAGAAGACCGTCTCAATTAACCCCTTAAGACCGGGAACGCATCCGTGTCATTTTTAGAGTTATTTGGCTGTTAAAAAATAGCAGACATACAAGCTCATAGCGCGGCACCGAGTGCCGCGCTATGAGCTTGTAGATCTGCTATTTTTTGAAAGATCTTGAAAATGTTTGCAAATCTTTGAACTTATATTTTTTAAAGCGAACATTTTTAACTCAAATCTTTGCTTCTGGGGGATTCTACAAATCTCTTCTAAATCCTAACAGGTTTAATACAAAAAACAAAAAAACTTTTATCAGTGGTTCTCAAACTTTTTGTCAAGGACCCCCAAAATTATATGCATTTGGCCGTGGATCCCCATCTCAAAAAATGTTGTTCCAGGGACCTCCCCAGAAGCAAAGATTTGAGTTAAATATGTTCGCTTAAAAAAAAAATATATATATATATATATATATATATATTCAATGATTGGCACACATTTTCACGTTTTTTTTTCAAAACATGGCAGATCTACAAGCTCATAGTGCGGCACTAGCTTGTAGATCTGCTATTTTTGAATAGCCAAAGTATAAAATAATGGTTAAAGTGGTTACACAGATGCGTTCTGCGGACTGAATGGGTTAATATGTCTGTCCACCTCTGTGCTGCCTTATCATTTTGATTTCCTTCCTATACAGACCTCTCTCTCTCTCTCGCTCTCTCTCTCTCCCACCTCTTGCATGTCTAACTAAGCCTGATTCATACCTCGCCATATGTCGCGTTGTGTGCCGGGAAATAGCCGATTTGCGAGCTCACGACGCGTCACATCGCGACACATAGTGTGAGCTTGTACATCTGCTAATTTCCAGCGTGTGACACCTCTGTATGATCCTCTGTAAATCAAACGGCCTTTACACACCGTGGGCGAACTATTCATACAGTAGTTTAGGAAGCTCTGAACATTATACCTTGTTCTGAATAACAATTACGTTGCTTTATCGGCACGCAATATTCTTTGCATTCTGTTTCAATGTACTTAATATGACCTTTAGTCTATAGTTAAAGGGACATTTCACTTTCAAACTTGTTTGGGGTCATTTTTACGTTAGGCTGCCCTAGGCGCGTCTGATAATCTGGTCTAGAGGGGCGGATTCAAAATCTCCGGAGAGAGAATCCGCGGGCTCCCATTGGTTCACCGGTCTGTGCACCAATGGGTGCGATTTGAACTAAAAAGCATTATTTTACACTTTGGGCTATTCAAAAATAGCAGATATACAAGCTCATAGCGCGGCACCGAGTGCCGCGCTATGAGCTTGTAGATCTGCTATTTTTGAAAAATCGTGAAAATGTGTGCAAATCTTTGAATATATATATATTTAAAGTGAACATTTTTAACTCAAATCTTTGCTTCTGGGGGGTCCCTGGAACAACATATTTTGATGGGGGTCTGTGGCCAAATACACACTTTTGGCCGCAGACCTTGACATGAAAAAGTTTGAGCACCACTGATATAGAAACATACGTTTTTCAGAAAACTGTTGAGATTTAGGAGACAATCAATGGGTTAAGTTGCTTGATTTTTACAACGTTTTTTACAACGTTTTACATTGGCTTCTCTTTAATATTTCAGCTCCATTTCATTTAGAAAATGAAGCTTGTGCCCATTGATCTGGGAGATCACAAGGTTGAAGGCTCTTTGGCTTTTTTCTCGTTTCCCTAAAAGACCCTTTGATCAGAGGATGCATGTACTGTACTCTGTATGTGCCTTTACTGCATGCTGTGCTGCTCCACTGGTCCCAGACCAGCCTTCCCAGTAGTGTAAAGCAGGGGTCTTCAACAGGGGGTCCGGGACCCCTAGGGGGTCCTCTGAGTTACTACAGGGGGTCCGCCAGATCTTTGTGTGATATGTTTTTTTTTTTTTTTACCATAACCACTTGAACCCTAACATCCCTTTTCTGAGGAGAACTTTTTGCCAAAAATAGCCGATCTACAAGCTCACAACGCCTCGCAGCGCGAGGCGTTGTGAGCTTGTAGATCTGCTATTTTTAGGTGTTTGGTGTGTTTAGGTGTTTGGTGTAGAGGGAAAAAAGAGCGGTCCAAGTAAACAAACATTTTTTAATCTGGAACACAAATTTATACAATATAGAGGGGGTCCCTGCTTCATCTCTCTCTCAGCTAGGGGGTCCTTGGCCTGAAAACGTTGAAGACCGCTGGTGTAAAGTAACTAAGTACATTTACTCAAGTACTGTACTTATGTACAATTTTTAGGTATTTCTTTTTTTACTTTAGTGGAGGATTTCAAATTTTCAATACTTTTACTTTAATACATCTCGGAGGCAAATTTATTGTACTTTTTACTCCACTACTATTATTTGAAAGTTAAGTTACTTTGAAGATTTTGAATATTATTTCAAAGCATACATTAACCACTTCAACCCCATACTTTGGCAATTTGAAAATTAGCCAATCTACAAGCTCACAAAGTGATGCGTTGTTGTGAGCTTATTGATCAGCTATTTTTCAAAATATTTGTATACATGACAAACTTGTGAAATGGGACATACTGCATAATGAGTACTTTTACTTTTGGACATCAGACGTTTGACTTGTAACAGAGAGTATTTCTACATTGTGGTATTGATACTTTTACTTATACCGTGAGTAAAACATGTGAGTACTTCTTCCACCACTGAGCCTTGCCAGCTAACTGCTGGTATTGACACTTTGCCTGGGGGGCCCAACGCGGGTCATGATGATAAAACACCTGGCTGAACAATGGATTGGAAAATGTTACTCATGTCTTTCTTGACTCATGCCCTAGCATGCCAGATTCTGGCCATGTCATGATAGCAGTGTAGATTTCGTCGACTAAAACTATGATGAAAAATGTTCGTCGACTAACCTTTTTTCACTGACAAAAACTAAATAAAAACTAAGCTACGATGACTAAAACTAAGACTAGATATATTGACAATTTCGTCAACAAATAAAAACTAGACTAAAATGTTAGTGAAGGACTAGTGGAGAAGAGATCCAGTAGAACTAAGACGAGTTGTTTTCTGGTTGGTTGCGCTAGGGTGTGCATGCTGAAAATAGCTGATCTACATGCTCACAACGCGTCGCGCTGCGACGCGTTGTGAACTTGTAGATCGGCTATTTTCAGCATGCAACCGAGTGTAAAATCAGCCATTACGACGCCATCAAGGCACCGCCCAAATACATTTTAGTCGACTAAATCGACTGTAGATTTAGGCGACTATAATCTTATGATATTCAGTCGACTAAATCTAGACAAAAACTAAAACATTTCAGATGACTAAAACAAAATGGAATTTTATTCAAAAGACTATGACTAAAACTAGATCAACATTTGTCGTCAAAATCAACACTGCATAATAGGCAAACATTCTGTCAAAAATAGCCAATCTACAAGCTCTGTAGATCAGCAATTTTCGGCTAAGAGATTTGGTGTAGAGGGGAAATAAGGAGGAGGACCAGTAATAGAGTATACCGATGTCCTGACGTCACTCCCACTACCCCTGGGTCATCATTCCGTTATTTGTGTCTCACATGACAACATTATGATTCAGCTCGTACGTACATACAGTACTTTCCTTGATCTATTCTATCCTCCTCCTAAATCTCTGATCATCTCTGAATGGCTGTCGATACACGCAGCCAGCTGTGTCATATGCACTCAGGTTGAGCTCATGCAACGTCTTCTCTCACTAACCCTTTAAGACCGGGAACGCATCTGTGTCATTTTTTAGGATTTCTTTGGCTATTCAAAAATAGCAGATCTACAAGCTCATAGCGCAGCACCGAGTGCCGGGCTACGAGCTTGTAGATGCGCTGTTTTTGGAAAAATCTTGAACATTTGTGCAAATCTTTGAATATATATATATATTTTTAAAGCGAACATTTGTAACTCAAATCTTTGCTTTTGGGGGATTCTACAAATGCCTTCTAAATCCTAAAGTTTTTTGAAAAAACATATGTTTTTATATCAGTGGTTCTCAAACCTTTTCATGTCAAGGAGGACCCCCAAAAATCAATGTATTTGGCCACGGACCCCCATCTCAAAATATTTAGTTCCAGGGTCCCCCATGAAGCAAAGTTTGGAGTTAAAAATGTTCGCTTCAAAAATGTATATATTCAAAGTTTTGCAAACATTTTCATGATTTTTCAAAAATAGCCCAAAGAAATAAAAAAAATCACACCCAGTGTGAAGAGAGTGGTGCCTTTGAATTAGTGTAACTGGTTGCATCCTTGTGTTGCAATCAGCTGCAGCTGTTGAGGCCGTGCTCGGACGGACGGACGGACGGACCCACACACACACACGGTCAAGTGTAGGAGTGGCTGGCACCACTCAAAAATGACACAGATGCTTTCCCGGTCTTAATGGGCTAAATGACTCACCCTGGCAGTGTGACACACATGAATCAGCCTCGCTCCCCCCGCTGGGGCACTGACGTACGGGACAACGCTGCAGGACAAAATATCAGCCGTGTCACTTTGGATGGAAAAGTGCAGCTGGGAAATGTATTTTTCTCCTACAGGATAAGCTTTGCCGCTGAAATAATGGAAGACTATTTCCTGAGGCAACGTGGTGTATTTTCTTTCCTCTCCCCCCCCATGCCTATTGCCAGTGTGCATGGCAGTGTACCGATGTTCCCTCAGCCCCACGTTCCTTCAGCCTTAACCACTTAAACCCCATATTTATATTTAACCGGGGCACCCTCAGGGCTCTATGCTAGCTCTGCTAGTATTTCCCCCAAATCTCTTTGCCGAAAATAGCCGATCTGCAAGCTCACAACCGCAGAATGTTCGCCCCCCCAGAATTAGGATGAGTGATGGGACAATATGAAAATTACATGTCACGATTAGAGAGGCAAAAATAATTGAGACTAACAATATTGATAATCAAAATTTGCTTAAAACTTCAAATGTGTTGCACTTAAAATGTGAGATTTGGTTTGAGTTAGGCGGGGAAAGCAAGTCTGAAAAAGGTGGGTTTTGAGGGAGGCTTTGAACACGGCAAGGGTGGGGGGCGGCTTTGATGTGTGAGGTGGGAGTGAGTTCCAAAGGGAGGGGGCTGCAACTGAAAAAGCCCTGCTGTCACCTCAGGTGTGTTTGTTTGTTTTTTGGGGGGGAAGTCCAGGAGGTTTGCATTAACCAGACCCGAGGGAGCGGGAGGGGGGCGTGTGGCGTTGGAGGAGGTCAGAGAGGGATAGCGGGAAGCCTGGTTATTGAGGGCCTTGTAGGTGGTGATTGAAATCTATTGTGTTTTACTGGGAGCCAGTGATGTGGTCTCTCTGGATGGGGTTCTGGTGAGGAGGCGGACAGCAGAGTTTTGCACGTATTGCACCGCTAAAGGAGGCTATTGCAGTAGTGGAGTCTGGGTGTGATGAAGGCATGGATGAGTGTCTCCGCAGTAGTTTGGGATAGTGTGGGACGGAGGCGGGCGGAGGCGGTTTTGATAATCTGGTTGACATGAGATTGGCTGTCATAAATGTTTGTATTTTTAGAAGTATATTGGGTTTAGTACCAAAGAAGTTTTACTCTGGGAAGGTGAAATCAGATTCCTCCATTCATTGCACTGACGTGTGTGTGTGTGTGTGTGTGTGTGTGTGTGTGTGTGTGTGTGTGTGTGTGTGTGTGTGTGTGTGTGTGTGTGTGTGTGTGTGTGTGTGTGTGTGTGTGTGTGTGTGTGTGTGTACTGGTTTATATATGTATATAGTGTAAAAATGTACATATATATACACCAGTGGTTCTCAAACTTTTTCATGTCAAGGACCCCCGAATTGACACTTATTAGCCCGCGGACCCCCATTTGAAAAGATAAGCCAGGGACCCCCATAAGAGAAGATTTTTACGGCTCTAGCAGTGATTCTCAACCATTTTAATTTCAAGGACCCCCAGTTTGACATGCATTAGGGCTGCGGACCCCATTTAATGGCATTTCTATCTCTGGGACCCCAATTTTTTATTGTAAAATCAATGTTAATATCACTCTGAGAGTGTACAAATGGTTCCATTTGTACGCTTTCAGAGTTACAGACCCATAAGGGTCCATTTGGTTCCTATCCATCATTTAGCTGGGGACCCCCTGGAACCCCCTCAAGTACCCCTGGGGGTCCCCGGACCCCACTTTGAGAACCAATGATATACACAATATATCTAGGTGTGCCCTGGGATCTTTTGGCTATGAAAGGTGTGCCCTGTTAGAATGTCTTTTTGTGAAACACTGTTTTAGTGTGCGATGAGCAGTAGCATAATCATTTGCTTAAATGAGCAACACATGCTGCGAAACTGGTGCTAATGAGGACCATGTGTTCTGCTGTCTGACATACTGACCTGTTCGGACCAGGTCAACCGGTGTGTGTAGGGGGGGTCACGCTCTCATGTTGTGAGCTATGTTCATCACTTTATAGTTGATGGAGACCTCTGCAAAATTATACCAACCCTCTTCATGCGTGTTCTGCTTCTCTCTTTCAACAAAACTGCCATGCATCATACTGAAGGTTAATGTCTCCCAGTATTTTTCAAATGCTTTTAAAACTTGCTCATAGATTTAGACTGCTTTTTAGCCTATGGTATATAGGCTATACCTAGGCCATATTTGCTTAGCATTTAGGCCTATTATTGATTATATAACACGGCATAAAACACAAATAGCCTACAATTATAGGTTTGGTCTAGCCTTTTTTTGGGGGCAGGATTTTGCCTGTAATAAACAATCCACAACATGCCTTAATTTACTTAAAGGACAACTTTGTTTTTTTACATCCAAGGTTTATATTTTAGCATGTAATTAAAGTAAATAAAGTAAATACACAATAAAAAAGGTCCTGTGGTCTTTGATGGCCAGATGTGAGTTATTGGGGGCTAGATAAGCTAGTGTAAATAATAATAAAGAAAACGCGGGGTTATTGTGAAAAAAAAGGCATATTTAGCCACCGGACAGAATGCACCCGCCCACTGTAAAAAAATATCGCGAAAATTGCTAAAACTATAGAAAACAGTAAATGAAAAAAAAGAACACTCATCTTTTATTTACTTTAATTACAATCTAAAACATAAACCCTTGGTTGTAAAAAAACAAAGATGTCCTTTAAGATTCATCACACCAATAATACAGTTATATCAAACAGTACACATCATGAAAACTCCAATAACTCCAACTTTGTGCATTTTGCCTGTAATAAACAATCCACAACATGCCTTAATTTACTTAAGATTCATCACACCAATAATACGGTTATATCAAACAGTACACATCATGAAAACTCCAATAACTCCAACTTCGTGCATTATGCAAGACGGGCTAACTTTTTTTCCCCTGCTCGGTTTCACATCAAGACGAATCCAATAAAATCAACAACAATCAAACAAACAACAAAGAAAGAAAAATGAAAAGCATCTTATAAGATAAAAGAAGGCCTCCTGTCAACGTGGCAAATATTGCGTGGCAGTGGCATAATTGAGTCTCATCTTGTATTATTCTGCACACACAGTGGAGGTATAGAATAAAGATGCCTCTACCAATAAGCCAAATTCCAATAGTCACATTTATGACCAGTGTTGCCATGTCCACTTATTCTAAGCGACTTTGGGCATCTTTTTCTGTAAAGTTGCCTGTACATATTGGTAGTTGCGAGTTGCGTTTTTTTTGGGCTCGTTTCTAAAGCGTAGCTGTTTATTTGAAAATGTTTTGTGCCAGGGAGCCCCGTACCAGATTTGTGTTATTAGAATGTTTCAAAAATCAAAAATAGCAGATCTACAAGCTCACAATGTGTCGCCAGTAGATCAGCTATTTTCAAATAGCCGATCTACAGTGTATAGGTTTAAAGTGCTCATGTGGCCTATATAGTTGCTTCTTTTGGGCTTGTTTTCCTAGACAATGGTTGCTTTTTTCTCTGACAAAATCTGGCAACACTGTTTCTTATACCTCGCCTCCTTTAGTTTTGGCTATCCTTGACATATTTCTTTTTAATTTGATTAGATTTTTCACCCACTTTTTCTCTCCCTGAAAACAAGAACAACGAACTGAGCTTTGCACAAAACAAAAACATATTTTCACCCACTTCTTTACACTTTTGTAAACCTGTGATGTGACAATAATTAAGCTGATTCTGATTCTCCTGCACCTCTCCTTTGGGAGGTGCAGTTCCAGGCTCTATATAGCAGTGTTTCTCAAACTTTTTCATGTCAACGACCCCCCAAAATGATATGTAATTGGTCACGGACCCCCATCTCAAAATATTTTCTTCCAGGGACCCCCAGAAGCAAAGATTTGAGTTACAAATGTTCGCTTTAAAAAATATTATATTCAAAGATTTGCTCAAAAATATTGGCGATTTAAAAAAAATAGCAGATCTACAAGCTCATAGCGCGGCACTCGGTGCCGCGCTATGAGCTTGTATATCTGCTATTTTTGAATAGCCAAAATATAAAAGGTTAACGTGGTTCAAATTATTGTGATGCTATATTAACACATTTGGCTGGGGACCCCCTGGAAACCCCCCCCCAAGGACCCCTGGGGAGAACCAACGCTATATAGCATTCGGAGATTGTGGAATAGTTGTCTGGCTATGTGAGACCATCCGTCCTCCAACATGGCACAGTGAAATCACAATGAAATCGGTGAAAAGAATGTGACCATCTTGTGGACTTGACATAACGTCAGTGTCCAAACGTAAATCAATGGCTGAGGCCCAACACACCTGGTTCTCGATCTTTCGACTGATGAGCCAGCTGAATTCTGTTATTGGTTTTAAATAACGGTTTCAACATATTTTCAGGTTAATTGTTTGACTGACATCGAACACAGTCCAGTGATGACAGGCTTCCCTGTTTTACTTCACAGCCATTGGATAAAAGCCAGCTTGTTTTATTTTGAATGATTGGTTTCAACATATTTTCGGTTTAATTTCCTGGCCCTATAAGTTTGACTGACATCAAACACGGTCCCCACGATGACACCCGTCCCTGTTTTACTTCACAGCCATTGGATAAATGCCAGCTTTTTCACCCTTTTCTCTCTCAACTCTGTTCTGTCTGCAGTGGTTTGACGGTTTGAAAACCAGAGCCAAAAACATCATGTTGGAACATCAACTCAATATGTGGGACATTGAAACAGTCAGGGGATACAAGTGCTGTGCAGACGTCCCACTTAAAGTGGAACACCTGCTCACTCTACTGTGATGACAGTCCAGGGGTGATTAACTGTGGTGGGGTGATGGCGGACCCCCTGATGAATGAATACATTAGCCCAGTGGTTTTCAACCCTTTTCATATCAAGGTCCATTATTTATTCGGCATTTCAGCCGCGGACCACCATTTCATGAGATTTAGAGTAGACTCTCAGACCCCAAAACATAGAATATTTTTTCGTCGTTGGACAAGATCTTGTCCACAAATCCATGCTGTATTGATGTTGGTACCATAAGAGAGATAACAGGCAAACGTTGATCAAAATAACAATTCTTCTACATTCTCTAATTGTGTAGACATCTTGTAAATTAAGTAATGCTAGCATGGTTCCAGGCGAATCTGCCTTTGCAAAGTTGCATCGCACTTTAGCCCTCGGCAGATTAGGTCTGGCCCCCTTCAATAGCGATTTCATTTATCTCCCTCCGAAGTCGTGAGGGACCAATCAGGGTCCAGTATCCAAATGTGGACGGGCTTATCACCTTATTTGGAGCAATGACGTACAATGCAGGTGACCAGGGGGAGGCAGTATAGTGACCAGGATTACTACATGTTTTTGTGAGGGTATTAACTACCCTAGGAGACACGGAGAGAACATGCAAACTCCACACAGAGTGGGCCCTTTCGCCAACCCCACCTAGGGTATGGGCGCTGATTACGCGGAGGAGAAGACACGCCCCCAGCGCCCACAGCGTCCAAGCGTCCACAGCGTCCAAGATCTGTGTTGTTAAAATGTAAAATGTTTCAAGAATATTACAAAAGAATATATATACAGTATAAATATGAAAATAGCAGATCTACAAGCTCACAACGTGTCGTGATGTGACACATTGTGAGCTTGTAGATCTGCTATTTTCAAATTGCTGTTGTAAAGTGGTAAAACTGCTTTTGGGCTTGTTTTCATAGACCTATAGCCACTTGTTTTTCTTGCAAAATCTGGCAAAACACTGATTACCTGCATTACACCTTCAGCCTACAGGTGTAATGCAGAAAGGGAGCAGATATTGATTGAAGCGGCAGAACAGGGCGATGATGGCGCCGGCCTGGAGAAGGGCCAAGAATAAGTTGAATACGTGGTGTTATCTGATGTGCGGACAGAGGTTTCATTGCATTAGATCTACCACATGCTTCTGACATCCAAACATACGTCCACACACACACTCCACACTGATCCAATCTGGCCTATAGACGGTGCTATACTAAATGCCTCACGGCAACGTGAATGAGACTCGCCACAGACTTGGACCGTAGTCAACAACCCATAATAGCCTTAACCCTTTCAATCCGGGAACGCAACTGTGTCATTTTAGATGTTTAGCCAAAACCATTATTTTATACTTTGGCTATTCAAAAATAGCAGATCTACAAGCTCATAGCGCGGCACCGAGTGCCGCGCTATGAGCTTGTAGATCTGCTATTTTTGAAAAATCATGAAAATTTAAGTATTATAGTTTTGAACTAACATTTTGAACTCAAAGCTTTGCTTCTAGAGTTCCCTGGAACTAAATATTTGTACAAATGTTCGCTTTAAAAAAGTATATATATATAAAGATTTGCACAAATGTTCCACAATTAAAAACATACATTGCAGATCTACAAGCTCATAGCGCGGTGCCGTGTTATGAGCTTGTATATCTGCTATTTTTGAACAGCCAAATACATCTTAAAGTGACACAGATGCGTTCCCGGTCTTAATGGGTTAACATTGATCTCAACAACAGCCTAATGGTACTGTACAGCCTGAGCCAGCCCTGCTTCCTTCAGATCCGATTGCAGCATGATTTGTTCTCTCTCCGCGCGTGTATGTGCGCGTGTGTGTGCGCGTGCGTGCGTGCGTGCGTGCGTGCGTGCGTGCGCGTACAGTGGTCGGACAATAACAAAGTACATTTACTGGAGTACTGTACTCATGCAGTGGACTTTCACACCCCACTGCATTTCAAAGACAAAATATCGACTACATTCCAAGAAGGGAAAAGTATGTTACTATATGCCACTTAAGCCCTTTTTCAAATAGCTCTTGCGACGCAATGTCAGCTTTTAGATCTGCTATTTTCACTATTATTGATATATCTTTTAAACATTTCCGGAAACACTTTTACTTTTTAGCGGTGCCAACCGCTCTATACGCGGCTTTGACTCTGTGTCTGTGTGTGTGTCTGTGTGTCTGTGTGTCTGTGTGTATGAGCCCGGGATGAGCACGGCAAAGAAGCAACACATACAAACACACGCACACACACACACACACACACACACACACGGACTTGGAGATTGCCTATGCCATCTCTCCTCTCATTTGCCACACGTGCCACCGGTTATCAAAGAGGGGTCCAGGGACCCCCAGGGACGTCCGCCCGTATGAGCCCGGGATGAGCACGGGATTTTAAACAGCTATAACTCCAGTTTGCAGCATGCCACCAAGTCGAAATTTGGTATGTGGACTTGGACCACCAATACGGGCCGAGCATGAATTGCTCAAGCCCCGCCCCCTCTGTCTTCCCATTGGCTGGCCTTTAAACAGCCATAACTCAAGTTCGCAGCATGCTACGGAGTACAAATTTTGGACATGGACTAAAACCACCAATAGGGACAAACTGTAATTACTTAAGCCCCGCCCCCTCTGTCTGCCCATTGGCTGGGCTTTAAACAGCCATTATTCCAGTTTGCAGCATGCTACCAAGTACAAATTTGGTAAGTAGACTCAGACCACCAATAGGGACAAACTGAAATGAGTTAAGCCCCGCCCCAAAGGCACCGCTTCCTTCACACAGGGTGTGATTTTTTTTTGGATAAGTGGCTAAAAAAGAAAATGTACTTTGTAAGTTTGTACTGTTCAAAACTAAAGTATATAGAACAGAACCCTAACCCTTTTTACAAAAAAACTTGAGAACAAACAGAATGCTGTGCAGTCCATACCAGTGGTTCTCAAAGTGGGGGCCGGGGACCCCCAGGGGTCCTTGAGGGGGTTCCAGGGGGTGCTCAGCTAAATGTGTTAACCCATTAAGACCGGGAACGCATCTGTGTCATTTTAGATTTCTTTGGCTATTAAAAAATAGCAGATATACAAGCTCTGCTGCGCTACGAACTTGCAGATCTGCTATTTTAGAAAAATCGTTTAAAGCAAACTCTGTAACACAAATTTTGGCCCCTTTATCCATATTTTAACATTGGCTATTCCAAAAAATAGCAGATATACAAGCTCAAGTACAGAGCAACTTCCACTTGCAGTTGAATAACATTTGACCAGGAGTATCTACACTTTGACTCAAGCAGTGAGGTTGAGTACCTTTGTGTAGCTCCTGTGTGCAGCGGGTACATTATATTTTATGAAAGGAACCCCACAATCTTTATTATGTCGCCTCTGGAGGTGTTTGAGTTGCTGCTCTTACTGCCATAAATTGTGTTGTTGTTGGACTATTTGGAACACGTCCCAGAATCCCGTTTGCAGCAGAGAAAACAAGCAATAAATGACACCTTAATGAATTTGTATTCACATCAGCAAAACAACCAGCGGCGCCATAAAGCACGTTGTTGCCCGGTTTGGTTTGGGTCACCGCACGTAATAAAGACACACATGACTTAACTCTCTCTCTCTCTTTCTCTCTCAATCTCTCTCTTGATCACCAGTGATACGCATTTGGGGCCCTGAGCAGTGTTGCCAGATTATGCGAGAGAAACAAGCAACCAAGGTCTAGGAAAACCAGCCCAAAAGAAGCGACTATGGGCCACATGAGCACTATTAACATATACATCAGCTATTTGAAAATAGAAGATCTACAAGCTCAGCGTTGTGAGCTTGTAGATCGGCTATTTTCAAATAAAATATTCGGGGGAAATTAAAATAAGCAGATCTGGCAACCCTAGCCCTGAGATTAGTCTGGTAAACCTGTGTGTGTGTGTGTGTGTGTGTGTGTGTGTGTGTGTGTGTGTGTGTGTGTGTGTGTGTGTGTGTGTGTGTGTGTGTGTGTGTGTGTGTGTGTGTGTGTGTGTGTGTGTGTGCGCGTGCGCGCACTGCACTCAGTGCCCTGTGATTTGACAGATGCTGATTGGCTCTTCCACTTTTTGGTGTCTGCAAAACGTCCACCCAGCTAATGCTGTAAAATGCAACCCGCTACTACAGTACCAATATTTTACAAGCAGGAAAACGAGCCCAAAGTCGCTTATAATAATAAGCAGACTTGGCAACAGTCTGTCTGAGACTGAAACCAGAGGTTGGATTAAATCCAGTTTTAAGTGCAGGAGTCAATTAAATTGACACGAGTGCTGCATGAGGATGGATGAGTGACGGAAAGCCACAGCGAACGTGGTATAGTCTGATTCATTTATAATTGGTAGCGGCAGCATCGCGTCTGTCACCTGCCAAAAATAGCCGATCTCTATGGACTCGCTACGAGTCGCAGCGTGAGGCTTTGTGACATCATGGTGGTCTGATATTTTCAGAGCGCCGACACCGGCGTGCGGCTCAGCGGGAACCATGCTCGACTCCTGTACATCTATAAAAAAAAACAGAGAACGTGTTTCATGTTAGGGGTATAACTGTGCCTTTGTAGCAGACAAGAAACGTGTCGTCTCTGTCGGGTGAAAAAAAAACTCATATGTCCGAAGCTGTTGCTTTTCAGGATTCAAATTCAAAAGCATCAAAAGTAGCAGATCTACAAGCTCGAAACGCGTCGCGAAGCGACGCGTTTCGAGCTTGTAGATCTGCTACTTTTGATAATTTTTTGCAGTGGTGGAAAGAGTACTCAAATGTTTTACTTAAGTAAAAGTATCAATACTGCAATGCAGAAGTACTCCGTTACAAGTAAAAGTGCGGAATTCCAAATTTACATGAGTAAAAGTACAACAGTATTGGCATCAAAATGTACTTAAAGTACCAAAAGTAAAAGTACTAAGATATTTAAAAATAGCCTAGGTATAAAATAGGGCTAAAGTGGTTAATGTATGTTCTATAATGTAATCATTTATATCTGAAAAGTAACTAGTAACTAAAGTTTTCAAATAATTGTAGTGGAGTAAAATTACAATATTTGCCTCTGAGATGTAGTGGAGTAGAAGTAAAAGTATTGGAAATTGGAAATACTCAAGTAAAGTACAAATACCTCAACATTGTACTTAAGTACAGTACTTAGTTACTTATCACCACTGCTTTTGTGTGACGCTGTAGTATGATCAAGTAGGGCATGAATTTATGAAAATAAAAAACACAAAAAGTTAGAATATCGATCATTTTAGAGCCATTGCTCCAAGTCAAACCTTTATAGAGCACGTTGAATTTCTGAACAAACATACAATACAGAAACAGGTTTTTACTTCATATGTCCAGATATGAATCATAAACACACTATTGATTCTTTTTTTAATACGTATTTTTTTTAGAAAGAAAGAAGTAACATTAAATGGTCATAAAAGGATGTTTGTGTACAGCAGATATGAGAAGTATATGGATGATGTTTTTCGGTGCTGTATCTTCTTTGCCATAAATAAGGCCACTACCAAATCAAAGGAGCAATAAATGGAAGCAGTGTTTTTTAAAAGCCTGTATTTATAAAAAAGAAATATATATATATTACAAAAACTAAAAGGGTAAAAATACTACATTGGGGTCTTTTTCCATTTGAACTATTTCAACCTAGCGTGCCTATTTTGGGCATGTCATGTCATTTGTTATTACATAAATAACTATTTTCATTTGTTTTTGTCATTTTTCCAAAATGACAAAAATAGCTCACAAAGTGTCCCGATGTGGCGCATTATGAGCCTGTAGATCTGACATTTCTATAAATAAATAGGGCTTACGTGGTTACAAGATCCTTATGCCATTTGCTAATACATTGAAAAGGCAGAAAATAACTTGAGTGTGTATCCTTCTTATCCTTGGGATCCCCTTTACAAGTCTCGACACACACGCACGCACGCACGCACGCACGCACGCACGCACGCACGCACGCACGCACACACACACACACACACACACACACACACACACACTACACACACGCACCCCCAGCCAGCCAGCTTCTCAACCATGCACACGGTCTTCATAAAATCCAATCAAAGATTTTATTCAGTGCATTAAATGGCTCTCATGAGGTTTATAAAGCATAAAGAAGACGTTCCACAGTGTGTGAGATCATAGGGTTCATGTAATACTGTAAATGTAGGCTATAATCACACCACTATCAACCATGTTACCACCCTAATTACAGTGTAGAGACAGCCCACCTGCAGAGGAAAACCCATAGTGTTCTTTTAACTCTGAAGAGTACAGTACACACACATGGAATCAAATGGATCTTTGTTTGGAGTTTAACCCAATACAATCAATACACATCACATCATCATCATCTGTGCCATGTTAGATTTAAGCTATAACCATAGCTATTTTTGACTTATTTTATACTTTTGGCTATTCAAAAATAGCAGATCTACAAGCTCATAGTGTGGCACTCGGTGCCGCACTATGAGGTTGTATATCTGCTATTTTTGAATAGCCAAAGAAATCTAAAATGACAGTGTTCCCGGTCTTAATGGTTTAAATGAACATTGAGGATTTGCCTGTGTGGAGATATTCATAGTGTGGACCAGGTAGTTCTCAAACGTTTTCGTGCCAAGGACCCCCAAATTGATATATATATATATATATATATATTTGGCCGCGGACCCCCTCATCTGAAAATGTTTTATGCCAGGGACCCCCAGAAGAGAAGATGTATTTAAAAAAAAAACAATCAAATGATTCAAAACATTTTCAAGATTTTTCAAAAATAGCAGATATACAAGCTCGCAGCGCGGCACGAAGTGACGCGCTGTGAGCTTGTATATCTGCTATTTTTGAATGGTCAATGTTAAAATATGGATAAAGGGGTTAAAATGATTGTGATGCAGTTGTGAACTAAATTGGCCTTTACAGTGCCGTGTAGGCCGCTATGCGCGGCCCGAACCCGTAACCCGCAGGTCCCGCGGGTCGGGTGGACGGGGTTATCGATTACGACGCAATTATCGCGGGGCAGGCGAAGCGGGTCAACCCGGTCAACCCCCACGGAAAAAAAAAACACCAACTCACGTTCTCTCTCTCTCACGCACGCTCTCTTTCTCTCTTCCTCGCTCTGTCCCCCTCTCTCTCTCTCTCTCTCTCTCTGGAAAGCAATTGAATGGACTTGCTTGTGTGCGTCTTTTTATTTATTTTTTGGCGGGTTGCGGCGGGGGCTGAGTCGTTGATTTATTATTAATTTTCGTGGGGCGGGTTGGTGCGGGTTGGGGCGGGGCGGGCTCCCGTGCGGGGCGGGGCGGGTTATGAAAAAAACCCGACCCACGCATCACTACCGTGTACACAAGAACTCTGGTGCGGATCGTTCTAGCGATTTACGCGATTGTCTACAGACAGACAGAGAGACAGACACACACACACACACACTCACACTCACACTCACACTCACACTCACACACAGACACAGACCGGCCCTATCTTCCAAAAAGCTTGCCTTTAACGAAGCCAGGCTGTGAAAAAGAGAGACAACAATGATGATTCAGTATTATTGCGAACGCAGCGGAGTGGAGCGCAAGTGGAGCTTACTATGAAACCGTGCTCGGGTTGTGTGTCTGTGTATCTGTGCACTGCCTGTGTGCACTGCCTCACGTCAGTGGCTCTATCCATGGTGCTGAAACCTCTCCTCACCTGAGTGTCTCTATCCATGGTGCTGAAACCTCTCCTCACCTCAGTGGCTCTATCCATGGTGCTGAAACCTCTCCTCACCTCAGTGTCTCTATCCATGGTGCTGAAACCTCTCCTCACCTCAGTGGCTCTATCCATGGTGCTGAAACCTCTCCTCACCTGAGTGTCTCTATCCATGGTGCTGAAACCTCTCCTCACCTCAGTGGCTCTATCCATGGTGCTGAAACCTCTCCTCACCTCAGTGTCTCTATCCATGGTGCTGAAACCTCTCCTCACCTGAGTGTCTCTATCCATGGTGCTGAAACCTCTCCTCACCTCAGTGGCTCTATCCATGGTGCTGAAACCCCTCCTCAACTCAGTGGCTCTATCCATGGTGCTGAAACCCCTCCTCAACTCAGTGGCTCTATCCATGGTGCTGAAACCCCTCCTCAACTCAGTGGCTCTATCCATGGTGCTGAAACCCCTCCTCACCTCAGTGGCTCTATCCATGGTGCTGAAACCCCTCCTCACCTCAGTGGCTCTATCCATGGTGCTGAAACCTCTGCTCACCTCTGTGGCTCTATCCATGGTGCTGAAACCCCTCCTCACCTCAGTGGCTCTATCCATGGTGCTGAAACCTCTCCTCACCTCAGGGGCTCTATCCATGGTGCTGAAACCTCTCCTCACCTGAGTGGCTCTATCCATGGTGCTGAAACCTCTCCTCACCTCAGGGGCTCTATCCATGGTGCTGAAACCTCTCCTCAGCTCTCTGCTCACCTCAGTGGCTACGCCAGTCTGAACACTAATTTAACGGTACCACCCACTTCTCTACAATTGCTCATTCCTTTCTATTATTCTTATTGTTATTTTCAAGCTGCGTTCGCTTCCCGCGTTCGCACGTCTTACTTGTGATAATAACAACAGCTAACGTATGGTTAAAACAACAAGCTCAAATAAGCTTTTGAAACGAGCCCCAAAAAACCTTAACCTGCAAACTACCAATACCAAGCAGCTTCTACAGAAAAAGAAGCCTAAAGTCGCCTTTATTAAGCGCACATGCACGACACTGCGTATTAAGGCGCTGTCTAGCAATACATACATAAAACCAAATATTATGTAGCTTCTTTCCATGAAGTCAGGTGTAATGTTCCGTGCCAAAGGGCGTCCTTTGGGTCTCGTGTGAAAGTATGTCACAACGGGTCCCCGGGCTTATGGGGATTTATCCTCCGAGCGGCTGACTGAGAAGCGTATCATCTCCAATTTAAGGCCTGTCTCCAAGCCTCACTGACTGAGTTTACAAAAAAACCCCTGCTGTGATCAAATGTCTGCACAGACTATATGCACACATTCTGCCAGAGAGAATTTTAAATAGCTTGCTCATTAGAGCCGTAATATAAGAGTCATTATTTTGAGTGTTAGACCCACTTAATTATTAGACGTTCAAAAGCCCTTTTTTTTCTGAGTAAAATCGAATTAATTTTTCGATTGTGTGAGTGCTTCCTTTGAGTGCATTTTGTATTGTGCCTTTTTATTAAGTGCTTTGCTTTTTTTACCGGCGCCGTTGGGGTGGAAACCATCTCAAAGCATTCCTTTTTTTATAATTATTTAGAAAATTGTGAAAATAGCCGATCTACAAGCTCACAACAGCTTGCATTGTGAGCCGTTGTGAGCTTGTGGATTGGCTATTTTCACTACTTTTGTGCGACAACCTTATAGCAAACGTTTTCATGTCTTAAAGCGTCATCGGGGACGAACGCTCCACGCGTCCCAGACTCTCTCCCTTCTCGCTCCCAAACTATGGAATGAACTCCCCATTGCAATTAGAACCGCAGACTCACTCCCAATCTCATGCCGTAATGTGAAGACTCACCTCTTCAGACTCCACCTTAGCTTGTAGCCAGTGGTGTAAAGTAACATTTACTCAAGTACTGTACTTTAGTAAAACTTTGATGTACTTTTACTTTACTGGAGTATTTCCAATTGTCTATACTTTTACTTCTACTCCACTACATCTCAGAGGCGAATATTGTACTTTTACTCCACTACAATGATTTGAAAACTTTAGTTACTATTTACTTTGCAGATATAAATGATTACATTATAAAACATACATTAACCACTTAAGCCCTATTTTATACCTATTTGAAAATAGTCGATCTACAAGCTCACAACGCGTCGCATCGTCTGTCAGTGTACCAATCATCATGATTCAGTCATGATTAACCGAGTTAGTGTAATTGGACGCCACTACACTGGCTGAATTCACACCAGCAATGGCAGTGATCTCTATCGCTCCTGTTTTTTATTCTCAAAAGCAGCAGCTTGGTAAATAAAGTGAGTTAACGTTCCTCCAGCAAGAGCTCTATAGCTGCTCAGAGGGGCTCAAGCCAGCACAGCTGTGCCCAGCAGGAGAGCTCACAGGCAGGGTGGGGGGGAAGTACACACCACTCCATGATGCTCTCGTCTCTGGCAGCAGTGTTTGTAGTTAGCCCTATACATTTTAGCTGGGAAGAAATGTAGGCCATGCATGCAGTATGCTCAGTCTTGATTCATTTCACAACTGCTAGTTTCAAACTTTGTTATCAATATTCAGTAGTTCCATACAGTACTAGCGTGTTATGCCTAGTCCAGGCCTACTTTAGAGCAGCGGTTTCCCAAACGTTTTAGCTTGAGACCGAAATTAGAAATGTCATGTCTCCTCGAATAATGTGACATCCCATCGCAATCCTAAATTGAACGGGCGCAATTTTACAGCGTGAGGCCGGCCTGAAGGGCGACATGTTTTTATAGTAATAATTCATTATTTTCGAGCGTGCGTTTTCACTGGTGCGCGCAGTAGCTGGCCGCACTCTCAGCTGTGCTCTCATGCTGTGATAAAAACAAAGCCAGAAGGAGGCAAGAACACAGACATGAGACATCACTAAAAAAGTAAGTAGTCGTGCGTATTTTGAATATGGCAGGGCGATTTATTTGAGAAATGACGGTGATTCTGCTGTCCAGCTCTCACAAGTCTCACTTACTCTACCCTGTCGTTGCTGTGTCATGGCGGCAGCGAGCTGTGCGAGCGAGTGTGCTATGCTGGGTGTCTGGAAAGTGCCCTCAGCTTATTGGCTCATTGACTCATGACCCGACCAATGAGAGTTAGCACTTTCAGTGTTGCTAAGATACGGTGTGTGCGCCCCATAGCGTGTCTGCCCCATAGCTTGTAGAGCTCTCCGCACATGATTGGCTTAGCCTGCGTTGCCAGGTCCGCTTATGGTATAAGCGATTTTGGGCTTATTTGGGCGCTTGTTTTGGGGCTTGTTTTCATAGACCGCACGCCAGCGATTGTTTGTCGCCCGTTTCCCGGATGTGGCACGCCAAAGCTTTTTTCTCGCACATGATTGGCTTTTCAGATTGTGATAATTTTTACGTTGCACACAGCCCGGCCGGAAGTAAACCGTGAGCTGAAATATTGCAAAACACTTTATGATTATTAGAAGTGGAGACACATGTGAAGGTGGAAAATAAAGTAGATTTACTTGTCAGAAAAGGCATGAGCGATTTTTGTAGCAAGTGGGAAAATAATTGGCCCACTGCTGTGGCCGTGAATTGTACCTAAAGTTTTAGGTTTTGAAAAGGGTCCCCCTCTCCGATTGTGTAGCAGGATGTTCTAATTCATGGAATTTCTTAGATTTATAACATTTTATTTGTGAAATTATTTTGAGAGAATTGAGAATTTGTTAGGACATTTTGGAAAATCTTTTGAAATAAATAAATATTAACAACAAAATGTACGAAACAAAAAATAAAGGAATCCTTACTCACGACCCATAAAAATGGATCCACGACCAAAAAAGTCGACCCACTGTTACAGAGCACAGCTAGCGCACTTCTGGAGCTCTGTGTCGCCAATAAAATGGCAGCATCTGGTTGGCTGCTTGGACTGCCTTCGCCCCACAGCGGCAGTTTCTGGTTCCGCTGTTGCTCTGTGTCGCCATAATATGGCAGCTTCTGGTTGAGAACTTGTCTCAAACTTGGCGCTTTTTAGTGGACAAGTGCCGGTCGCTGCTCTCCATAGACAATGCATACAGATGTGCCATTTCAAAACTTCAAATGTCCTGCCATCGCCAAGACAGTACATTTTCAGGGGATTCCCAGGGCAATAAGAGGGACAAAGAAGGGCATTTAAAATGCTGAATTATTTTGATGATCACTGCTTTTATGATGCTAATTCATTTGAGCAACTGGTCAAATCACCTTTCGCCTCATAATGAGTCTGACACCTTCAACAACACACACTCTTTTGTTCTCATGTATATATGGATGTCTGTTGAAGGGAAAAACAGGGGTGTGTAGTGACAACTTCTTTTCAGGGGCAAAACAGTGCAGTTTTAAGGGCAGACCAGGGTGGAAAAAATGCATTATCAGGGCACTTTCAGGGAAAGAACAGTAACATGTAAAGTTTTGAAGTGGCACATCTGTACCTCTTTGACTGCCAGAGTAGAGAGATTGTTGGTATACACAACGACGATAACCGTTCGTCGTCCAGAGAAAAGAAAATGTAACCGGAGCTCTCCGTTCGTTTTTTCTACCGTGTGAAAAAACGTGTTTTGCCCTATTTTGGCCTAAAAATCAAAATTTTCAAGATAAAACCGAGAATCGGAAACGGAACCCATTAAATTCTGCATCCGGGTGAGTAGGAAGTGAGTAAAAAGGGAACCTGATGGTGGAAGTTACATAGAACAGCGCAATCACTGATTAAACAATGAAAAAGCTATCAATGCGTCGACGTCGTGGATGGATTAAGAAGCAATTGACTCGAAAACGCGTCGATGGCGTTCAAAGAGGTATACTGTACCTGTAGAGTATGTACCTGTAAATATCACTGATATATCACACACAAGATTATTCTAGTCTTTATTTTATTTTTTATGTTTTAACTTTTTTTGTAGTTCTTTTTTTTTGTATGGCAAGTTCCAGTGTATTGGTCTCCAAGCTGTTTGGTCCCATTATGCTTGCCATCCTTTTGTCAGTGCAGTCATTCAAGTGTGTCTGCCTCTCTGGTAACTAGATTGGCCTTCAATGATAATGTGTGCCGGGGCCGTTCCATCATCCCAGAGCAGGGAAAACTGTGTTTAACACATTCAAACCCGGGAACGCACCACTTATTTTATACTTTGGCTATTCAAAAATCGTGAAAATGTTTGCAAATCTTTGAATATACATATTTTTAAAAGCGAACCTTTTTTACTCAAATATTTGCTTCATGGGGGTCCCTGGAACAACATATTTTGAGATGGTGGTCCGTGGCCAAATACATATCATTTTGGGGGTCCTTGACATGAAAAAGTTTGAGAACCACTGATATTATAGCAACATAATTCTTTTTCCAAAAAACTGTTAGTATTTAGAAGACATTTGTAGAATCCCCCAGAGGCAAAGATTTTAGTTACAAATGTTCGCTTTAAACAATATATATATATATTCAAATATTTACATATTTTTTAATGATTTTTCAAAAAATGTCAGATCTACAAGCTGGTAGCGCTGCACTCTGTGCCTCGCTACGAGCTTTTATATCTGCTGTTTTTGACTGGAGAGTAGCTCCAGTCTAATGAAGAGATGTGTAGTAATGATCGGAATGTGGGAGTTAACCTCTCTAGCCTTATAAAGAGGGGCGGGGCGTCAGTGGAAAAGGGGCGGGGTTGGGTAAGAAATTCTCTGTGTGTAGGAAAAAGGGGGCGGGTAAACTAAAAAAGGGTCTGGAACGTGTCATCATTTGTTGGCCGTCCACCGATTGGTTGTGATATTGCCCTGACAACCAACAACAACCAATCAAACCTATCATTTGTTGGCCGTCCACCGATTGGTTGTGATATTGCCCTGACAACCAACAACAGTCAACCAATCAAACCTATGACTGTCCCTTCGGGCTATAGCATCTAGCTCCATGCTAGTAGCCCCTCCCCCGCGACAATCTTGTGTGTGTGTGTGTGTGTGTGTGTGTGTGTGTGTGTGTGTGTGTGTGTGTGTGTGTGTGTGTCTGCAAGGCAACAGCGCGAGCATTGTTACTCCTCCTCCCTCTCTGTCCCTCTCGTGTCTGTCTCTCCCCCTCTCTTTCTCTCTCCCTCTGTCCCTTTCTTTCTCTCTCTCTCTCCCCCTCCCTCCCTCCCTCCCCCTCTCTCTCTCGCTCTCTCTCTCTCTCTCCCCCTCTCTGTCTGGGACGCTCCGTGCTCACTTTTTGTCTGTGTGTGTGTGTGTGGGGGTGTGTGTGATCCCACTAGAACAAACAAAAAACTATACCTACCTTGGCCTAAACATCAGCAGCACAGGGAACTACAACCAAGCTGTAAAGGACCTGAGAGACAAGGCAAGAAGGGCATTCTATGCTATCAAAAGAAACATCAAAATAGACATCCCAATTAAAACCTGGCTTAAAATACTGGACTCTGTGATAGAACCAATTTCCCTCTATGGTTGTGAGATCTGGGGACCATTAGCAAACCATGACCTTGAAAAATGGGATAAACACCAAACCGAGACCCTACACACAGAATTACACACAGCAAATCCATTCTCCGTACCCAGCGAAAAACACCAAATAATGCATGCAGGGCAGAACTAGGACGATACCCACTCATAATCAAAATAAAAAAGAGAGCACTTAAGTTCTACAACCACCTAAAAGAAAGCGACCTAGATGCACTCCATAACAAAGCACTCACACACAGCGAAACTCTAGAGAGATGCCCCCTCAGCCAGCTGGCCATGGAACTCCGGGCACAAACACAAACAGAGCCACGAGATAGAAAACCCATCGGACCAAACAAAATTATAAAACAGCAAAAGGAAAACTACCTGACACATTGGAAAGAAGCAACAGAAAAGCAGAGTAAACTAGAATGCTATCTGGCCCTAAACAGAGAATACGCAGTGGCAGAATACCTGAGCACCGTGACCGACCCAAAACAAAGAAAAATCTTAACTAGGTACAGACTCAGTGAGCACAGTCTTGCGATCGAGAAAGGTAGTCACAGGCAGACCTGTATCCCGAGAGAAGACAGACTATGCAGCCACTGCACACAAAAGGAAGTAGAAACCGAGCTACACTTCCTAACCGTCTGTCCATTGTACCAAGACATCAGAGACACATACTTCCCACAGATTACAACCACACACAGAGATTTTGAAAACATGACCAATGACAAAAAACTCCCATATCTGCTGGGCGAAGTACAATGTGCAAACACAGCAGCAAGATTCGTGAGTTGCTGTGATAGGAGAAGGATATCGAACGGAACACAACCACCCTAAAGACTAATCATTGTGTATATTCCTGCACTATACCTGCACCCAGTGATCTTGGTACATAGAAATTGATCTATTGAAGATTCTGACTTTCAAATGTAAATTTTTTGTTTTGATTATATCTCTGTATTGTTGTATTGTGTTTTTTGCTTTGGCAATGTAAACGTATGTTTTCTCATGCCAATAAAGCCCTTTGAATTGAAATTGAAATTGTGTGTGTGTGTGTGTGTGTGTGTGTGTGTGGGTGGGTGCGCGCGCGCGTGTGTGAGCCCTGCCGGCAGCCACGCTGCTAGTAGTAGTCACGTGACAACAACACACACACATGTTGCACACACACATTAAGCCTGCACTTTTTCTTCACGGCGCTTGTGACTCAAAATGAGGAGTTTTTGTCTGTGTGTTACACACTGGATTGGAACTATTTTTGCAATATTATTCTTCACAGTTGACCTCAAAGAAAGGTAGGCCATAATCTTTTTTTGTTGCTGGCTGGGGTGAGGATCATGACGCTGCTGTCTTGACTTCTTGTGTGTGTGTGTGTGTGTGTGTGTGTGTGTGTGTGTGTGTGTGTGTGTGTGTGTGTGTGTGTGTGTGTGTGTGTGTGTGTGTGTGTGTGTGTGTGTGTGTGTGTGTGTGTGTGCGTGCGTGCGTGCGTGCGTGCGTGCGTGCGTGCGTGCGTGCGTGCGTGCGTGCGTGCGTGCGTGCACGCGCGCGTGTGTGTGTATGCGCGTGTGTAGCGTGCGTTATTGTGTTTGCCAGAGATGTCGTATATGTATGGTTCCTCATCCGTTTATTCCGTGTTGTTCAATACAAAGCATTTTAATCCGATCGACGGCCATTTCCTCATACAGTTACAATGTATCAGAGTGCAATACACCTCCCAACCGCTAGGGTCGCTTAGTTGAATGCATGGAGAAAATTCGGAGAAAGAGGCCACTGATCGAATTAGAATGCTTTTCATTGAACAATACGGGTGACACGGGTACTTCTGATGACCCATATATAATTGTAACATCCATGGCCATGTGGTAAGCACTTTATATTTGGAACCTGAACGTTTATGTAGATGTACTTGTTGTAATGGAGAAAGTGCAAAAAACAGGTTGACGTTCAGCCATGACGCTGATGACGGACGATGCGATCGTGTTTCCACAGTGTGTTCCTTTTTTTCTGTATAGTTATTGTTTTGACAAGGTGTCACCTGAACTACTACAGTACTAGGCTAATGTTAACCTTGCTAGTTAGTGTTATATGCACACTACAGTAGGTCTATGTACATTATGTGAAGGCCTGTTATGTGCGCAATAGGCCTACCTTTTATTGTTTGACAACTTCAGTTACTAGTTCCTTTGTAGATTTCGATTATTATTACAAAACTTAGCCTACATTAACCACTTCACCTTCATATACATTTTGTCCATTCGAAAATAGCTGATCTACAAGCTCACAGATCTTGTAGATCTGCTATTTTCAAAAGATGTCATATCATACATTTGACAACTTTTGCAATGGGATATTCTGCATAATGAGTAGCCTACTTTCTAGTTTTGGTACTTTAAGTACATTTAGATACCAATGTTTTTGTACTTTTACTCAAGTACATTTTTAATTCCGGACATTTACTTCTAACATAGTATTTCTGCGTTTTCTACATTGCAGTATTGATACTTTTACTAAAGTAAAAAATGTGAATGCTTTTTCCACTGACTGTATGTTCCATGTCCAACCACAAGGTTAGTGCCAGGGACCAGCATAACATTTGTGCTCTAAAAATGTTTGCAAAAACATTCCACGTTTTTCACATTTTGTCAAAAGTTTTTGTAAATAGCAGATCTACAAGCCCACAACGCGTCACATACTCTCACATTGGATAATATGTTATTCAATGTATTAATTCAGATCCAAACTATGGTAAGTACGTAGCTACAAAATACTACATTTCACCATAGCAGATCCAAACTATGCCATCAAAATGTATTGAAAGTATTAAACGTAAAAATGCTATGCTATATGTCACAATAGCAGATCCAAACTATGCTAAGTAGGTAGCTAAGCTACCGATCGTCCACACTGCCAGTAAGTACATGTTTACCATAAATAAATAAACTTCCTCTATTGTCTACATGACGAAAATGTGCTAATATATGTAGGGCTAAATCACCTGTTGTCGTGGGTTCCTTTTGTGGACCTGTAATGTTCATATAATCATCATAACAATAACTTGATATAACATGCTACTTGTGGCCACAATTAATTTTGTAAGAACAAATAAAACATTATCAACCTGTAGATTCATGTTACTTGAATGCTGTGATTGGTAAGCTAGGAAGACATAATAGTCTACTATGTGGTCATTAGCCTAAATGACTATCTAGGCCAGTGATTCTGGCTCTTTAATTTATAGGACCCCCGTTTGATATGTACCAGGGCACAGGCCCCAACATTTTCAGCCACAGAGAGAGAGAGAGAGAGAGAGAGAGAGAGAGAGAGAGAGAGAGGACACACAACTTTGTGTGCAGCTCATTCACACCTCGCAATTCGCTCATGCGTTAGTGTGTCAATAACGCGCTAACTTTGACAGCACTACTTCCGTGTCTTTCCTCCAGGATCCTTCTCAGATCATGAACACAGAAGCCACGTCCTAGCTCTCCAGTCAAAATGACATCTATTGTATGTCATTCCTCCTTGTTTTAATAGCCAAAGACATCTTATCACTCAAACAGAGAGCGTCTCCTTTCAAACCCCAATGGTTCTAATCAGCCCCCCGCCCACAGGAGTGGCCCAATTCTCTCACAACTTGCTACAAAAATCCCTCATGAAAAACTATATAATCTCCTACCTTTCATTTTCAACCTTCACATGTGTCTCCTTCTCTAATAATCAAAAAGTGCTATATATTTCATCTCGCAATTTACTTCCGGATGGTTCGTTTTGCACTTTTTTTGCCACATCGGTCACGGGAAAGAAATAAGCGCTGCCGTGGTCTATGGAAACGAGCCCAAAAGTGCACCCAAATAAGCCCAAAATCGCTTATACAAACAGTCAGACCTGGCAACGCAGCCTACGCCAATCATGCGTGAGAGATCTACAAGCTATGGGGCAGAGACGCCACCGTATCTTAGCAACAACTACAGCGCTCACTCTCATTGGTCGTGTCACGCTAAGAGCAGTCTCCAGACAATGGCATCGCAGACAGCTTGCTGTTACTGCTGTAGCCATCACAGTTAGTCCCAGCGACGACGGACAGGGCGCTGTGATAGCTGCTATGTCGCTAACGCTAACGTGGTTGTCATGCCTGCAGCGGCTGTGCAATCACTTTGTCAACAATGCACGTTCGTGTGGTGAATGTCAATATTGCTGCTCAGTTAGTCCATTGTAGATGGTGTATGTTTGTGTGTGTCTTCTGGAGAACGATGTAGCTCCACAGCAACTACAGTAACTAACGTAATGGCAGGACCGCCCCGTGCAACGCATGTTAGGCTGCATTATGGTCATGTAGTAATTTCAGATAATTTCGCTCCGATTACAGCAGTGCTTATCAACCCTTTCACGCCGCCCCCCCCCCCCCCCCCCCAAATAAACGTACTTGATCTGGGGACCCCCCCATTCTGTTTGACTCCGTTCCACAAGTACATATTGTGAAAATAGCCGATCTACAAGCTCAAAACGCCTCACGTTCAGAGGCTTTGTAAGCTTGTAGATCGGCTATTTTCTACATGACTGCCTCTTTCTTACATTCTTTGACAATGTGGCCCATGTTTTCATAGTATAGTTTGTTGACTACTTTTGTTGCAGAAATGCTCATTTCCTTTACTTTCCTTTTTTTATTGTCTCCGCCAGGCCGAAAGGCATGGCGCAAGACTATGTTTCACCCCCTGTCCGTCCGTCTGTGATAGCTAATCTCTCACATCGTTGACTTGATCGCAGCAAAATAACAGCCCGATGAGTCAGTGAGAGCTGGATAAACGAGGTAAAATGTGTCAAAAGGAGTCTGTACGGCTGTCGATAAATGAACACATGACGTCGGTGGGAGAGGAGATATTGTGTCTTTTGGACAAACAGCAGTGTCGTGCTGATGTTTGTTGTGTGAAGCAGCTTAATGTCAGAGTGTTTGTGTTGGAGCGCCTCAGTGCGGCTGCAGAGTTCATGTGCAACCTCTTCCAGAGAGAGACAGAGACACTAGAAACTCTGCTGGGGAAAAAAAACTGCTGGGCATTGACTTTCATATGGACATTGATCTACACACTGCAGGTATATCTGCTACACACACAACATCAAACTACACACTGCAGGTATGATGCAGCGTTTGCATTACAGCCAGCATGCCAGCGTAGTTCCCATATGGTTTCAAGGTGGGCTAAACCATATGGACCCCATGTCAGCAATGTCAGCGGCATCCACTTCAGTCCCAACTGCGATGCCCATGCAGGCTATAAGTAGCTTCTACCTGGCCCTTAGGTGGGCCCCAACTACCCATGTTTATGTGGGACCAAGGCGGGTCCTACCTGGGTTTGCCCATGCAGGCTTTAACTGGGTTCTACCTGGGCCCTAGGTGTACCCTAACCAACCACAGTGCAGTGCCCATCGCTCCAATTGTTGTGACGTCAGGGCTCTCAATACTGCACATTGGTGGAGGAGGAGGGGCCGCAGGGCGACCGCACACATCGCTGAACCAATGGTAGCCCACGGATGTTTCCTCTGGGGATTTACAATCTGCCCCTCTATGCCACATATCATCCGCACTACAGGGTCTTCACTGACCGAGCCACGGCCCCACTGACCCTCATGACGCTACGCCACTTATATGAGTTGCCAAGTGGCCGCGGGCGCTACGTGGGCGTGGCCGCGGGCTAGACGCGAGCCCCCGCGTAGCGGGGGCGAGCTTCTAGTTTATACAATTACACCATGCTTTCCCGGTCTAAATGTGTTAACCCATTAAGCCCTGAGGCCGATTCTAAAAAATGTTTTCTAAATCCTAACAGTTTTTTGAAAATGATGTAAAAAATATTTTTTCACAACTTTTCAAAAATAGCAGATCTACAAGCTCATAGCGCGGCACTCGGTGCCGCGCTATGAGCTTGTATATCTGCTATTTTTGAATAGCCAAATAATTCTAAAATGACAGATGCGTTCCCGGTGTAAATGTGTTAAGACACATGTCTCAAACTGCACAACCCCGTAACCCCGCGCTGCCTGCTGCTGGGTGATGAATACACACACAGGCAGCGGACATGGAGATATGGGGCACACTCACACACTTGATAATGAGCCAGTGCATTAGACCAGTGGTTCTCATAAATGGGGTCCGGGGACCCCCGGGGCTCCTTGAGGGGCTGAATTGTCTGGTAACTCTTGAGAGTGTACAAATGGAACCAAATGGACCCTTTATTGGTATCAAAATATACTTAAAGGAGGAGTTCACCCATAAAATGACTTTTTTTGTATCAATTACACACCCCATGAAGCCTTGATTTCATGGATTTATTTTAGTTTTTTGTGGTATTTATAAGACAATAATTTGATGACCGTGTGTATTTTCGGTAGGAGACACAAATAATCTACTTTGTGTCTCCTACCGGATACATTAGCCGGTAGGAGACGGGAATCAAATTATTAGCTTAGGAATCAAATGCCACAAAAACAAAAAAGAATCCATGGAGTCAAGGCTTTATAGGGTGTGCAATTGTTAGAAAATAAGTCATTTTTTGGGTGAACTCCTCCTTTAAAGTACTCCAGAATGTCCCTTTTTAACAAGTTTCACATTTTTTATAAACATCATTCGGAAATAGCAGAAGCTCCCAGCGCATCGCGGTGTGACACGTTGTGAGCTTATAGATCGGCTATATTTGAATAGCAGAAGGATAAAACAGGGCTGCCATACGTGGTTGTAATATTAATCAATTATGTACAAAGTACACTATTTCAAAATGATCAAAATTCTATACTTAACGCTCTTCTAGCCTGGATTTCAACCTGGTTTCCTTCACAAGTGCTGACATTTTTTACCATGAGCTAATAGAGCCTGCCTGCGTGATCGGGGGGATACATTTAATCTTGACCATCAGGTCAAAATTCGGGTCAGATCCTGTGTCTATATGTGAGACATGACCTTTGACACGATCCAAGTACATGTCTCAATAGAAGAGCTGGGAGACAAAATACAACCACCCCAATTGTATAAGTTCTATTGTATTAACATACTCTACCATGCGGATTGGACAACATTACATTTTATTCATTAACCCATTAAGACCTGGAACTGTGTCATTCTTAGATTTGAGCTAAAAATCATTATTTTACACGTTGGGCTATTCAAAAATAGCAGATATACAAGCTCGTAGCGCGGCACCGAGTGCCGCGCTACGAGCTTGTAGATCTGCTATTTTTGAAAAATCGTGAAAATGTGTGCAAATCTTCTGAATATATATATATTTTAAAGCGAACATTTATAACTCAAATCTTTGCTTCTGGGGGGTCCCTGGAACAAGATATTTTGATGGGGGTTCGCGGCCAAATACATATAATTCTGGGGGTCCTTGACATGAAAAAGATTGAGCACCACTGATATAGAAACATACGTTTTTCAGAAAACTGTTGAGATTCAGGAGACATGTAGAATCGGCTTCAGGTCTCAATGCGTTTAAAAACATAGTGTGAGGCTTTAAGTAAGTACGGTACTTGAGCAAATGTACTTTCCACCTGTGCCCCCAGCCCTCTGGCCCCAGTGAGCATGGCTAATGGAGTGTAATTGGGTGTGAAGGACGCCTGAATGTATAGCTGTAATATGGTAGTTCTTCTCTCTCTGGGCATATGCCCATCCAAATACTACTGGCTGCCAAGTACTTAAAGGGGAAATCCACCCATTTTCAATATTTAACTATGTCATTAATATAGCATAAAGGAGTTGTGTGGAAATAAGAAAAAAGTTCCCCCCTTTCTGTGTTGCCTTGAACTGGAGGATTGATTGTGGGTTTAACATTGCAAATTACAACGTGATGACTCATCATGTTGTTAAATATTGAAAATGGGTGGATTTCCCCTTTAACCCATCCATCTTTGTCTATGTCAGTCCATTTTATATTATGTTACGTTCGCATGCGTTTACGCACACGCGCGCGCACACACACACACACACGCATGCACACACACACACACACACACACACACACACACACACACACACACACACACACACACACACACACACACACACACACACACACACACGCAGGCACGCACGCACGCACATGCACACATAGGGCACTTGATTGTAGAGTCCACTCTATAGAACAGGGGTTCCCAAACCTTTTAGCTCGACCCCAAAGAGAAATTATAATTTTCACTACTTAATTATTATTATTAGTACTTTCATTTATGGAATTTCTTAGATTTTGTATTTATTTATGACATTATTTTGAAAAATGATTAGATTTTTTTAGATTAGACAATCTTTAGAAATAATAATGTACATTTTGTAATGTAGGGAAATGAAACAAAGGGATGCTTACTTGCGACCCATAAAAATGGGACCCCGAGTGTTGGATGATACAGACATTCCTGGACCTGGAGAAACTCAAAGAGCTGTAGCTGTATTTGGCAGAAGAAAGCGATGATGATGGTGATGTTGGTATACCTGTAACTAGCTGCTCTGTGGGAAAATACCACAAGGCTATATACTCTGTATAAAAGCCTGATTTATACTTTGTCCTGCAACGGTGTAATTATATCTCTATTTTCCTCAGCACTGCTACGAGAGCAGACTTCATCACACTGGGTGAAATGTCAATGTGGAGCTTGAGAAGGATATCGAGGGAAGCACACTTCAAACTGCTCCTTTTTACAGAAAAGGCTATAACAGATTTCACTTAATCACTTATATTATAACAATGTCTTACAGACATAAATGCTTTTGTAACTACTGTGGTTAATACTTGTATGTGTTTTTTTGGCTTGTGGCGGAAGTACGGGTCCATTTGGTTCCATTTGTACACTCTCAGACCCATAAGGGTCAATTTGGTTCCTAACTAACTATATCATTTAAGCTGGGGACCCCGTGGAACTCGCTCAAGGACCCCCGGGGGGGTCCCCGGACCCCACTTTGAGAACCAATGATATATGTCACGTGACACAAAGGAAAGGCTATGGGGAGAGAGAGTGACAAACACAGACAGACAGAGACTAGGGATGTGTAAAAGTGACCAAAATGAAAATCGATTACTATAATTCTATTCTTACCGACTATTCGGATATTCGACCACTTCCCTTTTCCAATTTTTTTTTTAAATATATTTTTTTGAAAAATGTTTTTTTTTTCTTTACTGGGATTTGTTTGGGTGAAATTGTTCTGGGGATTTTCATCAAATGACTCATAGGTTACAATAACAGCATTGCAATGGCCTATAAACTGATTTTCAGAAATGAACAAAGACAGTAGCATGTACATCGTTTACATTATTGTAACTAAACTATTAAAGGCGTGGTGAAATAAACAATATAGCCTTTGCAACAGAACTTTTTAAATCATTTTTTTAATATTCATTTTTTATCTTACAAACGACTATTCGAATAGTCGGACTCATCCCTAACACAGACAGACAGAGGAAGAGAAAACGGGTAGCCATTAGGATAGGGAGAGAAGAGGATTATCTGCTGCACATGCAATTATAATAATTGGGAAGAATAGTTGAGTCAGGTGCACGGTCTAGCCTGCTCTTTGCTATTATGGAGCTTTTTTTCTTTTACCTACTAATCCATCAGCTTTGCACACAGACTCTGACATAATGTGTTTCCTATGTGTAACTCAATGCAAGACACATCCATTCTCTGTCTGGATCTATAGAACACGACACTAACACGGCCATGGTTATTGGCACCGTGGAGCGCCCACAGTGGTGTAAAGTAACTAAGTACATTTACTTAAAGTAACTAAGTACATTTACTTAAGTACTGTACTTATTAAGTGCTTAATACTTTTACTTCTACTCCACTACATCTCAGAGGCAAATATTGTACTTTTACTCCACTACAATTATTTGAAAACTTTTCAGATATAAATTATGACATTATGAAACATACATTAACCACTTTTAGCCCAATTTTATACATTGGCTAATTTGACAATAGGCGATCTACAAGCTAACAACACGTCACATCGCGACACGTTGTGAGATTGTAGATCTGCTATTTTCAAACATTTTTGTACTTTTACTTTTGGTACTTTAAGTATATTTTGATGCCAATACTTTTGTACTTTGTACATTTTGAACACAGGCCTTTTACTTGTAATTGAGTACTTCTACATTGTGGTATTGATACTTTTACTTAAGTAAAACAATTAGGAAAACTTTTTCCACCACTGAACACACACACACACACACACACACACACACACACACACACACACACACACACACACACACACACACACACACACACACACACACACACACACACACACTGCGCTCGTCACGGCATCATTTAACGACCCACACATCAATCCATTTTCTCCTGTCCATCTATTGACCAGGTTGTGTCATGTGTGATGTTGTTGTCACACATCACATTAATTCCATATTTCTACCAGCAGATCCAGCGACTGTAGGAAATGCCCCCCCCCCCCCCCCATGTCTAAAGGTTGGAGAGGTACAGTTATATACAGATAAGCCATGCACTCCTTCAGCCCTACAGGGAACCCTCAGATCCACGCTAATGTATTGTAATGAGCTTAATTGTCTCTAGGATGACTGATAAGGCCTTGGAAGCACCGAGGCACGTCTTATAAGCTTCCAATTCAACCATATTTAAACTGTGGGGGAAGGAGGAGGGGTAATGATGAGGAGAGTCAGATTAAAGTCAAATTAACAAATGTCAGCTGACAAAGATGGGTTTATAATATATTACTCAAATGAACTATTGGAATTGCATTTTATTTCTGTCTCTTTGCAGTATGTTACACGTTTGTATTTTAAAGCAGGCTTCAACCTTTTCAGGCCAAGGACTCCCTAGCTGAAAGAGAGATGAAGCAGGGACCCCTGCATAAAATTAGTGTATAAAATTATGTTTCAGATTATACTTTTTTTGTTTACGTGGTCTGCTCTTTTTTTCCCCTCTACATCTATATCTCTTTGCCAAAAATAGCCGATCTACAAGCCCACAACGCCTCGCAGCGCGAGGCGTTGTGAGCTTGTAGATCTGCTATTTTTGGCTAAAGTTCGCCTCAGAAAAGGGATGCTAGGGTTCAAGTGGTTAAGGTAAAATAAAAAATCATATCACACAAAGATTTGGCTGACCCCCTGTAGTAACTCTGAGGACCCCCTAGGGGTCCCAGACCCCTTGTTGAAGACCCCTGTTTTAAAGCCTAGTTCAGATAATGTTTGCCATCACGAGACTAAAGCGTTTTAAGTCCCATTCATGCTACATGTTGCGTGCCAAAATAGCCGGCATACAAGCTCAGAATATGCTGTTGTAGGTGCAATGCACTGTGAGCTTGTAGATCTGTGATTTCTGGGCATGTGGCACGTCCATACGATGGAGCTTTTAAATAAGGCATTACACCGTTGCAGAAAAGTAATGACAGATGTCTGAATTATCCCTAACTTGCACACAGGCTAACAGAACGTACAGTATAGATTTAATTAAAAAACTAATTGAGACGAAAAAAACATCACATTTTCTTTTTCTCAATAAAGGGAAAAAGTAATCATTGCACATAAAAAGTGCTCTTTTAATCCATTAAGACCGGGAACGCATGTGACATTTTAAGATTTCTTTGGCTATTCAAAAATAGCAGATACACAAGCTCATAGCGAGGCACCAAGTGCCGCGCTATGAACTTGTAAATGTGATTTTTTTTTCCTGAAATTGTGGAATTTTGGGGTCCTTGACATGGAAAAGTTGGAGCACCGCTGATATAGCAACATACTGTTAGGATTTAGAAAACATTTTTAGATATGTATTTGGCCGTGGACCCCCATCAACAAAATGTTTTGTTCCAGGGACCCCCATGAAGTAAAGATTTGAGTTACAAATGTTCGCTTTGCGCACATTTTCAAGATTTTTCAAAAATAGCAGATCTACAAGTGCCGCGCTATGAGCTTGTATATCTGCTATGTTTGAATATCCAAAGAAATCTTAAAATGACGCAGATGCATTCCCGGATTGAATGGGTTAAAAATACCTCAAAGAATGTCATCCTTGTGAATTTTAGACATTAACATGTTGGCATGGATTTTATCTGATCAGCCTTGAGCAGACACTGTGTTTCAACTAGTTCCATTATCCACTCAGGGTGCAGTTTTAGTTGGCCCGTTCTCACACAAGCAGTGGAATTTGTATAATTTATTTTATGTTTGGAAAAATAATTAAACATAATACACACACATGCACGCACGCAAGACAGCATCCACACAAACACATTATGCAAATTCCATGAGTGTGGAGAGGACATTGCTTTCCTTTTTAAATACCCTTTCAAATTAAACTTTACACATCTTTTATAGCCCTGTTGTTTTTATTGTCTGTGGCTGGGTATGTTAACTGTGGTGTATACCGGTAATTACTTATTGTGTTGTCTTGAATGTATGTATTGACCCAAGCAAAACGATTTTATGTAATCTATGTCTATAATATTGAGTTTTCTGAAATTTGGATCTCTGCAGCTCATCTGGGAAAGCCGCTTAGGTTTAGTCCTGCCATCAAAGCAGCTAAAATGTTTTATGGTATTAATTTGCATGCTGCATGAATATAAAGTGTGCCACTTAAGCCTCTATATACTATTTGCTGTATTGAAAAATACGAAAATAGCCAATCTACAAGCTCAAAATGCATCATTCTGTGCCACGTTGAGAGCTTGTATTTTCGAAAACATTTTTAAATGTAAAATGGGGACATCAGGGTTAATGTGGTGAAGATGCTAATCTTTGCCAAATCAAATGTTTTATGGAGATGGTGACATAAAAAGCACAATGATGTTGCAATTATGACATTTCTATTCCATTTACTCAGCCGGGGTGAATGGAATCCATGTAGTCTGAACAGATTGGAAATTAACTAGATCATGCTTGAATGGCTTCTAAAATAACACCTGGGATGTGGCGAGTGCTGCAGCAGGTTCAGACATTCTATTTAGTGCTCGCAATTAGGCCTAAGTACTTGGAGAACAAGCACTGCACCAGCTCTGAATTGTGTAATTACTGTGATATTGCATTATATGAAAGGATTGTTTTCTTCCTCAGGAAGACAATGTTTTATGTCAATTTCATGTAGTGTTACAACCAAGGTTCAGGTTTGTAATACAATATAGATGCCATGTAGAGTTTCTGTAAGCTAAGTAGGTAGATTGTATTTTTTTTTTTACAAGTCAAGGACCCCCAAATTAATATACTTTTGGCCACAGACCCCCATCTGAAAAGATTTTGTGCCAGGGAGCGACCCCCATACAATATTTGTGTTGTTGAAGTGTTTGAAAAATATCGAAAATGTTCTACATTTCTTAAATATATTTTTGGGAAAAAAGCAGATCTGGTAGATCTACTATTTAGGGTTCAAGTGGTTAAACTGATTTAGCTGGGCACCCCCCTGGAACCTCCTCAACAACCAGAACCACTCATCTATACAAGTTATTTGCTTTTACTTTTTGATGTTAACTCATTGAGTGCTATTCACGTGGTTCACGTGTTTTACCGCTATGGTGCAACGTGCCAATCATGTGTTTCACATGTTTTTGAAAAAATTGTAAAAAACAAACCATAAATATAGCTGCAAGCAGCGATAATATGGGGCCAGGAGAGAGAAAGATAAATGATAATTCCTTTAACAGGTCAGTTCATGAAAGTCCTTGCGGTCTTGTTTCCAATGAGTGCCTGTGAGCAATTAGGGGTTAAGAGTCTTGCTCAGGGACAAATTTCATTTCATCGACACATTTGCTGACCTGGCCTGGAATCGTACCTGGGGCAACCAGAGTCTCTGGCTCCCTAGACGGGCTCACTAACCACTCAGCTATGGCCACCCCTCAGAGAGAGAGAGAGAGAGAGAGAGAGAGAGAGAGAGAGAGAGAGAGAGAGAGAGAGAGAGAGAGAGAGAGAGAGAGAGAGAGAGAGAGAGAGAGAGAGAGAGAGAGAGAGAGAGAGAGAGAGAGAGAGAGAGAGAGAGAGAGAGAGAGAGAGAGAGAGAGAGAGAGAGAGAGAGAGAGAGATACGGAATAGATTGGAGAGACATAGAGAGAGACAAATGGAATAGATTGGAGAGACATGGAAACGGAATAGATTGAAGAGAAAGACATGGAAATGGAATAGATTGAAGAGAGAGAGAGAGCGCCATGGAAACGGAATAGATTGAGTCATGTTTTTTGCATTTCAACTTAAATGAGTCTGCATCAAGTGAGGCTTGAACCGGCAACCTTACGGTCATGAAGCACTCTTAGGTAGCTGCAACACTACCTATAGTGCTATATCTTTGTCCAGGCTGATATTGTCTGTTGAGGATCACAAACTCTTGCCTTCTGTCATGACCCAAGCCCCTGTTTCACTAACACTAAGATCACTCGTTCACAAACCATTTACCAATGAAGAAATTGTACATCTCCTCAGAACCAAAATTAGTGAAAGTAGCCGATCTACAAGCTCACAAACCATTAAAAGTTGTCAGATTGTACATTGGCTATTTTCACAATGAAGTATGTTATACATTGAAAAAACATACTCTCATTGCTATCTGAAAAGTTGTGAGATTGTAGATCAGCTGTATGTAAAAAACACTCAATTAAGTATTTCATGTTATCTTTAACAATTGCAGATGTATTCATTGATAGTCATGTTGTGTGAAATGCAACTTAGATGAAGTCTGCACCAAGTGAGGCTTGAACTGGTGACCTTCAGGTTGTGGGGCACACATTTAAGCGAGAAGCCACCAACAGACAAGAACCTGTGAAAAAGGAGATCACACAGATCATACAGTTTCACGCAAATAGCTGAAAAATCCTGGGTTTAAGTGTTTTTCAAACTGCTCAAGATTGCGGACAATCTAAGGGCGGTGCTTACTGGTCAACGTGATAGATGTGTTCCTCATTAGTCAAGGCACATGTGTAAGCAGGTCTAATGGCTGTCGGCCAAACGAGGCATGACTTTTGCCTGTTTAAAGTTTCAATTTTCAAAAAATTGCTATAGCGCTATAGTCCTAGTGCTATAGTCCTTAGCAGAGCAGACTGGGTGTTATATGAATGCAGTCCATAATCCACAGAGTGTGAAGGTCATGTCATCAGGGAGAAGGCAGAGTATATAGATCAGGTAGAGAGATGATGGGCAGCATGTTGAGGGAGAGCTAAGCAGTGGTGGAAAAAGTACTCAAAATGCTTTACTTAAGTAAAAGTATCAGTACTGCAATGTAGAAAATACTCTGCTACAAGTAAACGTCTGGAATTCAAAATGTACTTCAGTAAAAATATACAAGTATTGGCATCAAAATGTACTTAATGTACCAAAAGTGAAAGTACTCATTATGCAAAATCGCCCATTTCAAGTTTTCAAATGTTTACACATCTTTTGAAAATAGCAGATCTACAAGCTCACAATGCGTCGCATCACGACGCATTGTGAGCTTGTAGATCGGCTATTTTCAAATGTCCGAAATGTATATAGGGCTGAAGTGGTTACTGTATGTTTTGTAATAATAATCAAAATCTACAAAGTAACTAGTAACTAAAGTTTTCAAATAATTGTAGTGGAGTAAATGTACAATATTTGCCTCTGAGATGATGTGGAGTAGAAGTAAAAGTATTGGAAATTGGAAATATTCAAGTAAAGTACAAATAGTTACTTTCCACCACTGGAGCTAAGTGTCTGCATGGCCGAGGAACATCTTACACAAAACATAAATGTTTATTATCCAGGCCATATAGGCCTCGTTAGTTATAGGCTGCTGTAAGCCAGACGGATTAAACAAGTATTCTGTGTTAATAAACACATGTTTACAAAATAAAGTCTAATTTTTATCAGGGCTCTGATGCAAATTCTAAACATGAAGGCTGCAGTTGTCGTGCTTAAAGGAAAGCGCAGTTTGCGCTCTCCTCTCAACTGCGCAGCAAACAAAAAAAATAAAATAAAGATCGATCGACACGTCGATAAATGCCCCCGACACGCGAAATACTGAGTCGTTATCAACTACCTCTAGAAGAAGCAGCAATACAAACCACCGGTAGCTGGCTTTATACAACCCATCTACCAAGAAGCATCAAAACGGATCCCAGGCCGGCTTTACAACCCAAATATACACCTTCCACAAATTCGTTGCCACTGATTACCCTTCTTATTAGTTTGCCAAGGGGCATCTCAGTTCACTTCCCGTTTGGATACCTTGAGTTCGAGTATTTAGTCTTTAATACTTACATTTATGTGCAATTCTGAATCGGGTTACTGGGGCATAAATACTGTCAGAAGTGGGATTCGAACCCACGCCGATAAGTTTGTTTCATATACTGTAAGTTAACACATTGATTGCCAAGATATTAAACATAGTTCTCTATCCCTGTGCCGACGTATAATTACCTAAATCCGATAATATTTGAAACGCTGTGGAACCGACATTGTGTTAAAAAAAAAACACGAAAAAAGGTACCTGTGATGAGGCGGAAGGATCTGTGTATCCATGGGAACGACAAGTTTCCAACCGCGATCCGCCATTTTGGAGCTTTGGTCCGCTGAAAACGGGTGGTTTTCAATGAAAAAAAAAGAAACTGAGTTACAGTTGTTTTTCTGTGATCTAGGCAATCAATGTGTTAATGAAACTAAAGGTTTGGGGCCCTCACATCTAGAGTTCGGGGCACAAACCTTTAGTTTCATTAACTTATCGATTATGGATATTTTTTATATTAATCAATTACATTGATTCGTTTGATTAACTGTTGCACCCCTACACTCAAGGACGTCAAGGGTGCCTGTGCAAATCGGCTTTGCTTGGCAACCGTGGCAACCGTTTGTGTTGTGTGTCGTCGTCAGACCAGCGCTCTGGTCAGCCTCTATATAATGATGCCTTTCACCTCGTTCTGAGACATTATAGTCAGAGAAATGTACAGACGTACACTGAACTCTAGAAACACAATATTGACAGCTGCCTGAATCATGGAAACGGGAAAGACGGAGCACAGAGACGTTGATTTCAGCATACTGCTCGCCACCGATTCTTACAAGGTGACACATTACAAGCAGTACCCTCCCCACACCAGTAAGGTGTACTCCTACTTTGAGTGCCGCGAGCAGAGGGCAGACCCCACTAAGAACAGAAAGATCGAGTACAACGAAAGCGTCTTCTACGGACTCCAGTACATTCTCCACAAATACCTCAAAGGGAAGGTTGTGACGCAGGAGAAGATCCAGGAAGCCAAGGAAGTGTACAGAGAGCACTTTCAGGATGACGTCTTCAACGAGTTAGGCTGGAAATACATCCTGGAGCAATACAACGGCCACCTGCCCATAGAGATCAAGGCGGTTCCCGAAGGCAGCGTGATTCCCCGAGGCAACGTTCTCTTCACGGTGGAGAGCACGGATCCAGAGTGTTACTGGCTCACCAACTGGGTGGAGACCATCCTGGTGCAGATCTGGTACCCCATCACGGTGGCCACCAACTCCAGAGAGCAGAAGAGGATTCTGGCCAAGTATCTCCTGGAGACCTCCGGGAGCTTGGAGGGTCTGGAGTACAAACTGCACGACTTTGGCTACAGAGGAGTGTCTTCGCAGGAGACCGCTGGGATAGGAGCGTCGGCACACCTGGTCAACTTTAAGGGGACAGACACGGTAGCTGGCATTGGCATCATTAAGAAATACTACGGCACTAAAGATCCCGTGCCTGGGTTTTCTATCCCCGCTGCAGAGCATAGCACCATCACAGCGTGGGGTAAGGACCACGAGAAAGATGCATTTGAACACATCGTGAGGCAGTTCCCTAGCGTTCCCGTGTCCGTCGTCAGCGACAGCTACGACATCTTCAACGCCTGCGAGAAGTTCTGGGGTGAGGACCTGAGGAGCCTGATAGAAATCCGCGGCGCAGACGCTCCGCTGGTGGTCCGACCGGACTCTGGAAAGCCTCTAGACACGGTCCTGAAGGTCTTGAAGATTCTGGGTAAGAAGTTCACTCCCACTGTGAACTCTTTAGGTTATAAGGTTCTGCCGCCGTACATCAGAGTCATACAAGGAGATGGGATTAGTATCAACAGCCTGCTGGAGATTGTGGAAGGCATGAAGCAACACAGATGGTCCATCGAGAACATAGCGTTCGGTTCCGGAGGATCCCTGCTGCAGAAGGTGTCCCGAGACGTGCTCAGCTGCGCGTTCAAGTGTAGTTACGTGGTCACCAATGGCCTGGGGCTGAACGTGTTCAAGGACCCGGTGGCAGACCCTAACAAGAGGTCAAAGAAAGGCTGTCTGTCCCTGCACAGGACGCACAGCGGAGAATATGTCACCCTGGAGGAGGGAAAGGGAAAACTCGGGGAGCATGGTGCAGACCTCTTGTGCACGGTTTTCCACAACGGCAAAGTTGTGAAGTCGTACACGTTTGACGAAGTCAGGGACAATGCCAAGCTCAAAGACGGAGATCTTGATCAGGTGCGCTGAGGGGCCCTTCAATGACCCCTTCCCTGAACCCCTGGCCCCATGACCTTTTTGCTTCCAGCGTCAACTGACAACTTTTCGTTTCTTTTGTTATGGCATGTCTAGTCTCTGAGAAGGCCTGTCTTGTTTGTCAGATCGATCAGTGCCAAATTATTACTTGTGCACACTGCTAGTAGGTCACAGAAGTAATCATATGTTTTATACTTTTTGAAACTTAATTTATTTAGTACGTTAATGGGGCTCTGATTGGCTCAGACCTTGCCCGACTTTGGAGCTATACGTTATAGATACCGCATGGTACGACTGACGCCATAGATCAGCGGTTCTCAGTGGGGTCCGGGGTCCCCCATGGGGGTTCCCAGCAAAGTGTGTTATTACAGCATCGCAATAATTTTAACCACTCTATCCATTTATACGTTGGCTATTAAATTCTGAATTTTCTTTGACATTTTCTTTGAATAATCTTAAATGCTTGGAACAGTTTGAGGTTTTTTTTTTTAACACAAATCTTCTCTTCTGGAGGTCCTGGCACAAAACCTTTTCAGATGCACATCCATTTTGGGTCCTTGACACAAAAGAGTTTGAGAACCTATTTCATAGTCCATATTCACACGGCGGCCATTTTGGAATTTAACATTGCGTTGCTGTGGCAACTGGGGTGGCAACTAGGGTGGCATTTCATTGACTTAATGGCAATATGGCCGCCGTGTGAATATGGTATATTGACGACCCACTTCACAGGCTGGCCACTGAGTTCTGAGATCCACATTGCTGCCACTCTGTTCCCATGTGGATCTCGAGATCCACATGATCTTTTAAATAGTTTTACATAATGACTACAAGCAAGGCAGCGTTAGAACCTACAGCAAACCCGCAGCCAAAAACTGTTGTATTTGGCCGCGGAGAATTTTAGTTAAACTTCTCACGATTTATCAAAAATCATTATGTCACAAAAACAAGACCAGGAGACCTGGTTCTGCCAGACCCGGCAGATGCCCATCTGTCTATGCCCATGTATGGACGAATGGGGGACAGACTTTTATAAGCCGGACTTCACATGACGTGTCAGCCTGTGTATGCCCATATATGGACGAAAGGGGGACAGACTTTTATGGCCGGGGCCTAAGGACAAAGGGGGCATGCCCATGTATGGAGAAAACGGGTACAAAGCCTAAAAAATTGTGACATATGAATATATATTCATATATATATGGCTATAGGGCTAACATCTAAAATGACACTGATGTTTTAATGGGTTAAAGAAAGAATATCATGTAATTTGTATTAACATATATATTGTTTTATATTAATGTTATATTATCATTGAAATGGTAGTATTTTGCCCACCAGTGGGGCCCTGCCCACACTCTAGAACCGTAGAAACAGGACCCTGCAAAATCATGTGCTCCCTGCTGATTGGCCAGACAACAAAGACAGATATACACACTATGACCAATCAATCAGTCAATACAATTATCTCCTCTTTCCTTGCAGTGATTATAAAACGACTGAATAGTAATCTACTGCCTATGCAAATGAGACAAAATCCAAGATTCAAGACTCATTAATCAACGGAAAAAAAAACAAACAGAAAAACTAAACAAAAAAACAGTAGCCTACAGGTTTACAAACGAGTCCAGGTAAAACCACTTAACTGCACTGGGGGGGAGTGTTGCAGAATAGGGAAGGAACCATTTAGCAAGCAGCCATTATATCCAATAGTAGCCAATAATGGCTAGCCTGCCGCTAGTGTGAATGCGGCGCAAGTGTTGCTAAGCAGCGCAACCAGAAAGCCCCTTTCTGGGCCATTGAGCATTAGGTCCACTGCAGCAATTTCCAGTATTAAAGCCCCTCAACAGATGGTGCGATTCTCAATGTTTGTGCAATTAGACCCAACAATATAAGCTACTGTATGTCACACAAGCATTTCTGCATACTGTAACGACCCTATGTTTGCCATCGCTCTCTTGACGAGGCCTAACAAAACACACACGGCCAAGTGGCGTCACAAAAGCAGATGTTTTAGGCCCTGTTGAGCCACAAAGTCTAAAGCCTGCTTTGTGCGTGTCCAGTATAAAAGGGCTGGTGTTTACAACAAAACAGCCAGTCAAATGAACAGAACTAGGGCAACGCATTTCGCACATTAGACGAGCAATGTCAATCATCACAGCAAAACAAGTTACAGTTGGCCTATATTCTGTGACTGGGAATTCTGTCTCAAGAACCCTGTAAATAGCCTGTTTATCCCCTATGCCGATAATCTATTAGATTCATAATTCATTCTAAAAACTCTTGATTAGGGAAGGGATGATAATCGTTGTTATAGTTTATCGTGATTAAAAGACGCTCACAATAATCGCTTTGAGATTTTGATTTATCGTGAAATTGTCCTCCGTCATACATTAGGATGAATTAGCTTTTGTTGAGCTGCAAATAAAAAAAAATAAAAAATCAGTACCACTTAAATCGGTGGTTCTCAAACTTTTTCATGTCAAGGACCCCCAAATTGACACTTATTAGCCCGCGGACCCCCATTTGAAAAGATATATGAAGGACCCCCATAAGAGAAGATTTTTTACGGCTCTAGCAGTGATTTTCAAGGACCAAGGACCCCCAGTTTGACATGCATTAGGCTACGGACCCCCATTTTATGGAATGTCTATCTCTGGGACCCCAATTTATTTTGTAAAATCAATGTTAATTTAACTCTGAGTGTGTACAAATGGAACCAAATGGACCCGTAAGGGTCCATTTGGTTCCATTTGCACACTTTCAGAGTTACAGACTTATAAGGGTCCATTTGGTTCCTATAACTACCTATTTAGCTGGGGACCCCCTGGAACTCCCTCAAGGACCCCTGGGGGTCCCCGGACCCCACTTTGAGAACCAATGACTTAAATCACTTGATAAAATGGACCTGTAAATATAGTGCATTTGGTACACAAAGTGATTTGCCGATCTACAAGCTCACAAAAATAGCTTGTAGATCGGCTATTTTTGGCGTCCCCCCAGAATAGCGGTTAATAACAGTGGCATTTTAAGTTTTAGGCATATTTTGGTAATCGGTTAATATCGTTAATCACAATTATTTTTTTGCCACAATAATGGTGACATGTCATTTTCATATCGTTCCATTCCTACTCTTCATTGGTCAAGGGGCAGACATGATATGGTATTAACTTTCATATAACCAGATATATTGCGGTAATCCCCCCACCTGGTCCTTGGGTCTACCCCTTGGCATGCATGGGCGTGCCTGGAAAACCTCCCGGGGGAGGTGACCAGGAGCTACATCCTGTGGAAAACCTCCCCAGGGAGGTGACCGCAGGAGCCACATCCTGTGGAAAACCTCCCCAGGGAGGTGACCGCAGGAGGCACATCCTGTGGAAAAACCTCCCCAGGGAGGTGACCAGGAGCTACATTCTGTGGTCACCTCCCCGTGGAGGTGACCGCAGGAGACATCCTTACTTAGATGCTGAACCACATCAACGGGCTCCTTTCCATGCTAAGGAGCAGCGGCTCTACGCAGAGTCTCTCACAGACGACTGAGCGCATTCCGGGGATATAGGACACCAATAGGCTTGTAAATTGAGGCTACGTAGGAAGTGTGACAGTTCATATGAATGGCCTGTAGTCTCGCTGTTTCACACCTGCTGGTTGCAGAAGCAATTAGGCTCTATTGAAGCGGATGGGTTTTTAGCCTAACTTTACATTTGATTTTATGACCTTAATAAACATTGTCATAAATTATACTATATGCTTCCAGTCGCTAGTTTAAAGTCTTCTTTCAATCACCATGATTTTGCGTTTTGGTAAATTATCTAGAGCCCCATATGTGGCCCTTAGGCCCTGTCCCGTGGCTCCCAGTTGCTTGGACAAAGAAGTATGTATAGGAATAAGAGTTTTTCTTTTTTACATTTTAATCATAATTTATTATTGTAGTAGGCATAAAGTTATTCTTACATTCACCTAACCCTAAAAGAAAAGTGTTGCCTCTACACCAGATAAAAGTAAGAAACAAATTATTGAAGGAAAATAAATAATTTATTAAAGCATGGGACATGTTTGTTTGCTTTCACTATCAACGCTGCTGGCTTACTGGTATACTTGATCTGCTTTGAGAATTTTGTAGTACAAATAAATAAATAAAGCAAACATATTTTGCGGCTCCAGACAGATTCTTTTTTAATACATTTTGGGCCAAAAAATTGCTCTATTAATAATAAAGGTAGCCTTATTACTATAGCTAAGCAAATTACAATTTAACTTTTGACAATGGACATTTTAACGACAATGATTTCTAAGTGACGATATGAATATGACACACCTTATTGAATCTTTGGGAAATAAATTGGGTCGATGGTTGATAAAATACAACATATAATCATTAAGTTATGTGCTATTTTTAAGTATAAAGAGACTAAATAATAACTACACTAGACCCATTGGAACACAGGGTTCTTGTTTTTTCTTCTTCCTCCATTTCCTGAACAGTAACCGTTTTGGGACTGACAATGTTTCCGTCCCGACATATGCGACGATATGCAGAATAATCACGTACAGAATATATTCTGAGCACAGATACGCATCAAACTGTGCCAACAGGCAGCTCTGCAGAGCGAGGCAGGTCCAACAGTCATTATCCCATTAAGACCTGAGGCCCATTCCACAAAATGCCTTCTAAATCAGTAGTTCTCAAACTTTTTCGTGCCAAGGACCCTCCAAATTGATATATATATATTTGGCTGCAGACCCCCCCATCTGAAAATGTTTTGTGCCAGGGACCCCCAGAAGAGAAAACATGTGTTAATTTTTGTGTCAAACACTGTCAACATTTTTCAAAAACTATAAAGAAATAGCAGGCCTGTACCGCTAGCCTAGCGGTCCGGGCACCTACTACAGGCTCTAATGTAGCCTGACAGTGTATCACGGGTTTGAGTCCCGATCCCGACGATCGTTACCGCATGTCTTTTTACCTTAGCGCTAGGTATACTCTTGGTTGCTTGTTTTTGCAGGAAATGCACTTAGGACTTCTGGTGATTAGTAGTTTTCGTTCCGTACCTACAGTATGTTGAATACACTTATTGTAAGTCGCTTTGGATAAAAGCGTCTGCTAAATGACTGTAATGTAATGTCTCTCTCCCCATCTCTCTCTCCCTGTTTCCTGTCCATCTCCACTTACAATTATCAATGAAGGCAAAAAAGACAAATATCAAAACAATAAATAAATAGCAGATGTACAAGCTCACAGCGCTTGACGCGCTGTGAGCTTGTATATCTGCTATTTTTGGAGAACCGCTGCTGTTCTAACCCACTATTCTGAATCCAAAGAGTTTTCTGAAAAAAAAAACGTATGTTGCTAATATAGCTAAAAAAATCTAAAATGACACACAGATGCTTTCCCCGGTTTTAATGCCTTATGACAATGTATTGTGATCGGCCTTCGGCACCCTCCTGGTTTGATGGTGTTTGGGCTGCGGTGGCAGGACGCATTGTGTAAAGAGCCATATGGCTGCTGGCACCAAGGCAACGCTTGAACGCTCCGCGGGACACCTCCCGCAAAACGAGGGAAGGAGATAGAGGTGATCCATATATACTGGAGCTCGATGGTTCCCAAACTGGGGTTCGGAGTCCCCAGGGGGGCGTCCCCAAAAGATTTTTTTGTTTTCTCACTCAACAGTAAGCAGACCAACATACAGTATGCGTGTATAGACCAGGGGTCTTCAACAGGGGGTCCGGGACCCCTAGGGGGTCCTCAGAATTACTACAGGGGGTCCGCCAAATCTTTGTTTGATATCATTTTTTTTTTACTTTAACCACTTGAACCCTACCATCCTTTTTCTGAGGAGAACTTTAGCCAAAAATAGCAGATCTACAAGCTCACAAATAGCAGATCTACAAGCTCACTTAGATCGGCTATTTTTGGCAAAGAGGTATAGGTGTAGAGGGAAAAAAGAACAGTTTTATACAATATAGAGGGGGTCCCCGCTTCATCTCTCTCTCAGCTAGGGGGTCCTTGGCCTGAAAACGTTGAAGACCCCTGGTATAGAGGATTTCTGCACATTTCTAAAGTAAAAATGTAAGGATTTTACCTCTAAAATGAGAAAAATTAACTAATAAGACCAATTGTCAAATATTGCCTATGAAAGAGGCTTCTTTTTCTTTTTAAATAACCGATCTACAAGCTCACGAGGCCTCGCGATGTGAGCTTATAATTCGGCTATTTTCCACAATATTTATCTGTGGATAAATCCTACAATTCCAAGTGCTTGTCGGGTTGGGGGGGGGGGGGTCCCCATTTCAAATATGATTCTTTTGGGGGCCTGAGAAGTTTGGCAACCCTTGCTGTAGCTCTATACACCCACAGAGGATTTTTGGTTTAGAATAACATATTTATACAAATGTAGCTAATTAAATTAATGTATAAGTCCCCTCACATCTGTATGCACATAATTACATCCTGCACATAATTCTGCATTCATTCAAAACTCTGAACTCTGACTGGGGAGGGAGGGAGTCTGGGGGATAATCTAATGATCATTTTCCAATGAAAGAAAATGTCTCAAATATTGTATTTTTTGATGTGGTGTCATAATTAAACTCGCTGACCCCTGGTTTAAAGCTTTCAGTATGTGTGAGAATGTTCACTTATGTTAAATGTTAAACTATCTTGTTATCATGCGACTCCTGCTTTTATCATCTCCCGTCTGGGAATACATCCATCAGTGAATCCTTGGCCTCTGTTTTGTATGCTCCCCGTCAGATGCCGTGGAAGCAAAGCTATACTAACACCAGCCGATGGCCAGAGGTTAATCCATTGAGACCGGGAACGCATCTGTGTCATTTTAAGATTTATTTGGCTATTTTATTGAAAAAATCGTGGACAGTTTGTGCAAATCTTTGAATATTCAAGCGAGCATTTGTAACTTCAAATCTTTGCTTCTGGGGGTCCCTGGAACAAACCATTTTGATTTGCTATATCAGTGGTGCTCCAACCTTTCCATGTCAAGGACCCCCAAAATGATATGTATTTGGCAGCGGACCCCCCATCTCAAAATATGTTCTTCCGGGGACCCCCAGAAGCATTCGCTTTAAAACACACATATGAATTAAAAAAAATATCAAAAATGTTTGAATCCCAAAAAAAATCCCCAAAATAAATATTTAAAAAAAAGAGAGAATGTACAGGCATACACACATACTGTACGTACAGTATAGTGAATTTAGGAACAGGTTCGGTATAAAACAGCTGGTACACGATACGATGCGGGACGATTCAGCCTCCCTTATACGTTTTCATTTACATTTTTTGAAAAATAGCAGATCTACAAGCTCACAGCGCGGCACTCGGTGCCGCGCTGTGAGCTTGTATATCTGCTATTTTTGAATAGCCAAAGAAATCTTAAAATGACACAGAAGAGTGCCCGGTAATAATGGATTAAGGGCTAAGGACGAATGAGCTGAATGCTATTTCTCCTCACTCCCATTTTCTTCCATATTTACGTTTTCAAGGAGCTGAGGCGCTTATTAAGTGAGTCTAAATTGACTCGGTAATTCGCTGGGACACGGCACGGGCGTCAGACAGGAATCGTAATGAAGGGTTGATAAGACAGACAAGGGAGGATAGAGAGAGAGAGGGTGAAAAGAAAAACAACCTCTTGTCAGTCAGGGATGTCTGTCCAGCCTCTACAAAGATGTGAATAAGTAAGTATAGCCTTGGGAACCAACGTTTCCCCGAGCACACGATGTGGCCCCATAGGTCAGAGAACTCCTGTTTCCGTATAGCGCGAGGCTAGCTTGACGTAAGAGGACACTCCCTGGGCTAGTATGCAGGGGTGCAAAGTAACTAAGTTACTCAAGTACTGTACTTAAGTACAATGCTGAGGTATTTTTTTACTTTACTGGAGTATTTCCAATTTGCAGTACTTTAACTTCTACTCTACATACTGTATCAGAGTCAAATATTGTACTTTAACTCCACTACAATTATTTGAAAACTTTAGTTACTAGTTACTTTGTAGATTTTTGAGTATTATTACAAAACACACTAACCACTTCAGCCCTATATATATTTTGATAATGCTGTCATCATTAACCTTAGGCACTAAAGGGTTTTTCTTCGGACCTATTTTACTAAAAGTTAGTTCTATCTATCTGTACATTTAGAACAGACTAGTACACATTCGTATAAGTAAATCCTGATGGATTTACTTCTTGTCAGTCTGCCGGTTTGAGAGAGGCACCAGGCAACAGGCACTCACGCATAATATTATAATGCGCCCTGGGACTTCCAAACGCTTGCTTACTTGTCAAAAACCATGTAGATCTGAGACCTCTGGGATTTCGCCCTCCTGTCGACAGAGGTGTTACACCCTGGCCCTGGCAAAGACGTTTTGCCGGGGCCGGTGCTGATGAGTTGACAGGTAGCTGATGGTCCCCACTTCCTGCTGGAGCGGTGGCGCCAAGATGAAACTGCTGTCAGGTCTGAAACTCTCTCCTCCGGTGTGGCTGGTTGAATCTCATGCAGGCTGTATCCTCAAGACTCCCCTCTCGACCACGCAACGCATTGTGAGCTTGTAGATCGGCTATTTTCAAAAGATTTTTTACTTTTGGTACTTTAAGTACTTTGTGATATCGGTACTTTTGAACTTTTACTCAAGTGCATTTAGAATTCCGGACTATTACTTGTAAGGGCGCGCTCCCACCAAAACATGGTCGGCTGCTGTTAAACGCAGGTTGTGCGCGGCCTCAGTTTTTTTGCAGCCAGCGGATTCTAAGAAACGGGAGTGACGCACCTGTCACTCACTTTCAGGACCATCCCCCCCGTAGCCCGCACCGCCTTCTGCCTTGAGCACCATGGTGCTTCCTGAGTCAATTGGGACGCTCCGCCTTCGACTCACCCGATTGGACAGAGGGGGAAAATCAGCTCCTGCCTCCAGCAGTTTTATGCTTCAAATGGACAAGTCGTGTAGAGCAGTGGTTCTCAAACTTTTTCATGTCAAGGACCCCCAAATGGACACTTATTACCCCATGGACCCCCATTTGAAAATGTAAGCCAGGGACCCCAATAAGAGAAGGTTTTTACGGCTCTCTAGCAGTGATTCTCAACCATTTTAATTTCAAGGACCCCCAGTTTAACATGCATTAGGCTACGGACCCTCATTTAATGGCATTTATACCTCTGGGACCCCAATTCATATTATAAAATCAATGTTAATTTAACTCTGAGAGTGTACAAATGGAACCAAATGGACCCGTTAGGGTCCATTTGGTTCCATTTGTACACTCTCAGAGTTACAGACCCATAAGGGTCCATTTGGTTCCTATCCATCATTTAGCTGGGGACCCCCTGGAACCCCTTCAAGTACCCCTGGGGGTCCCCGGACCCCACTTTGAGAACCAATGGTGTAGAGCGCATAAACGCAAGGTCTGCGCGACAAGCGAAAAAATCCGCTCTTGCGTGAATCCACGCATTTACATTGACAAAGCATTGGCAGATTCTGCCCCAGAGGTCAAATAAAAGTGCGGTGGGAGCGCGCCCTAACTGAGTATTTCTACACTGCAGTATATTGATATTTTTTACTTAAGTACTTTTACCGCCACTGCTAGTACGTCGCAGGGCTTTACTCCCCATCCTGCCCTTGATGCTGCATATGGCATTGGGTGAAATTTTTATAGTGGTATAAAATTAACATAAAATGAACCCCCGACCGCACGGTCTCAGGGCGGACACACTCAACTACGAGGCCATTGAGCTGGTACAAAGACATGAATGGTGCTTCACATGTAATTGCAGTGGTTTAGACCAGAGCAATTATCTTTTTTTTTAAAATTTTATTTCAAGGACCCCCACTTTGATATGCATAGATTAGGCCACCATTTGATCGTTTTTTTTTTTTCTGGGACAGAATATACACTGTAAAATCCTGAATATAACCAAAATAGATTCCATTTGTACATTCTCTGAGTTACTGACCCGTAAGGGTCCATTTGTTTCCTTACATTATCAATAATTTAGCTGGGGACCGACCCTCAGCCTAGAACCCCCTCAAGAACCCTTGGTTGTCCCTGGATCCCACGTTGATAATTTATGTTCTAGAGCTGTTATCAGTCCTATATAACTCATGACATCAAATTATATCAACAAAAAAAGATGACTTATTTCAAAAGAAAACCTCCTTTATCTTCACTTAATTCAAATTCTGTTTCTTTTTTAAAAGCTTGATTATTAGCTTTCATAGACTGGCACTGCTATAGTATGTATCCCATGAAGCTCAAGGACATTAAATCATCAAACATTCAGTTTATATATATATATATATATATATATATATATATATACCCCTGACTGAGTAGCTATACCGATCAGTGATAGGTTCTTTGAATGTTTTTTCATAAAGCCTTTTTATAAATAATATACCTCTGCTTCTCAAACCTATGTTCAAAGATCTCGACTAGAACGAAACGTGTTTAGAAATCCTATTTATACCATAAAGAGGGTCAGACGCGTCTAGTTCGCATTCAACTCCGTCAAGCACATCTAAAGACAACACGAACCACAAGGAATGCACATAACACGGTCCCTTTGAAATGCTAATGCTCACTGGCTTAATGGGAAGTACAGCGTTTTAATTAGATTGTCTTTGCATTGTAATGGATTGGTCTTCTGTCGCCTTTCTCCCAGCATTGATAATTCATTAATCGTCCCTTTTTGGCTGCTGTTGTGGCATTTAATTAGACGCTGTGTGGGAATCAAAAAGACTTCATCAAGTCAACTCGTCAACAAGTAAAAATGGAAATAAAAACGGCTTATGCTGCCCTAGCCCATTAAGACCGGGAACGCATCTGTGTCATTTCTTTGGGCTATTAAAAAAATAGCAGATATACAAGCTCATAGCACGGCACTGAGTGCCGCGCTACGAGCTTGCAGATATGCATTGTTTTGGGAAGAAAATCTTTAAATGTGTGCAAATATTTGAACATTTACATTTCAAATCTTTGCTTCTGGGGGTCCCTGGAACAACATATTTTGAGATGGGGGGTCCGTGGACGAATACATATCATTTTGGGAGGTCCTTGACATGAAAAGGTTTGAGAACCACTGATATTATAGCAAAAAAAAATAATCTAAAAGCTGTTAGGATTTAGAAGAAATTTGAAGAATCCCACAGAAGCAAAGATTCGAGTTACAAACGTTCGCTTTAAAAAACATATGTATTCAAACATTTGGACGAATTTTCAAGATTTTTCAAAAATAGCAGATCTACAAGCTCGTAGATCTGCTATTTTTGAATAGCCAAGCCAAATCTAAACACAGATGCGTTCCCGGTCTTAATGGGTTATGGTGTACAACCAGTGTTTCTCAAGGGGAAGGCTAAATTGACAGTGACAGAATCAACATGGACACACACAGTAACATATGGTGATTGTTGTTGTCTTGCTGGTAGCACAGTGTTGTTGTGGACCTTAACAACACCTGCATTCCACCGCTTGTACCTGTATGAATAGTGACAAACAAACCCTCTTGATTCTCGATTCTATAACAGATGGTGATAACGTTAATCTCTCAAGCCGAGGCAACTCTTCCACAATCTGGTGATTGACCATGACTGAAAGAAACAACAGAAACACTGACAGCATGCTCGCTTAACAATTATTTTGTAATTAGTAAACACCAATACATGAACTCCTTTGCTAGGGGCAATACCTCATTCCCTTTCCGGAGTGAACAATCCACCGGTTTCAGTGTTGCCAGATTTTGCAAGAGAAACAAGTGACCAGGTCTATGAAAACAAGCCCAAAAGAAGTGACTAGGCTACATTTTACCACTTTACAGCAGCTATTTGAAAACAAATTTACACATTTTGGAATGTTTTGGAAACATTTTAACACACATCTTGTATGGGCATCCCTGGCACAACATATTTTCAGATAGGGGTCCGTGGACAAATACATGTTAATTTGGCGGTACCTGACATGAAAATGTTTGAAAACCATTGGTTTGAACAATAATAAACAACAATTTGGAGGCAAGCCCAAATAAGCAACTGCACTTTAGAAACAAGTCCAAAAAAAACACAACCCGCGACTGCCAATTTTACAAGCAACTTTACAGAAAAACAAGCCCAAGCCCAAAGTCGCTTAAAATAAGCAGACATGGCAACTCCGACCGGTTTCCTGCTGAGAACCGTGGGCTCAGTATTTGGAGATGCTGATCCTCATCCCAGCGGCCTCACACTCGGCATGCGAAACGAACCAGTGAGATCTGGAGGTCACGGGGCGTCAGGACCACATCATCTGCAAAGAGCAGTGATGAAACGCTTGTCTCACCGAACCATATACTGTACCCTCTCCTCCACGAGTCTGCGTCTCCAAACCCTGGCCATGAATACATAAAATAAACAAGCAGGATAGGTGACAATGTGGTGTGTGTGTGTGTGTGTGTGTGTGTGTGTGTGTGTGTGTGTGTGTGTGTGTGTGTGTGTGTGTGTGTGTGTGTGTGTGTGTGTGTGTGTGTGTTACTATACTTGCGAGGACCAAGTATAGTAGAATTTGAAGAAATCTACATTGTGAGGACCGTTTTCCTGGTCCTCACAAGACAAATGGTTGTTTTATAGTTAAAGATAGTTAGAGATACGTTTACAATTAGTAAAACATTCAGATTAGGATTAGACATTTAGAGGCTAGGTTTAGGGATTGGAATTAGAGTTAAACATGATTTATACTTAGTTGCGTGCCAGTGTCATGCACCGAAAAAATAGCCGATCTATAAGCTCACAACGCGTCGCAGCGTGACGTGTTGTGAGCTTGTAGATCTGCTGTTTTTTGGCTTTAGGCTTACGGTTAAAAATGGCATCTAAAGAAAAGTGGCATTCATAACATTGTTTAGAGTAACACTCTAAACATGAATGGAAAATGTGCATTTCCTTTCCTGTGCAAACCAATTCTAAAACAGTAGAGGTAATCCCTAAACTGCGGGAAGAATGCTAAAAAAAATACACAGTACGATACATCAAGTGTTCCTTGTACTCCTAACAAGCGTCCCTATGTCTGCCAGCAGTGGTGTAAAATAACTAAGTACATTTACTTAAGTACAATTTTGAGGTATTTGTACTTTACTTTTGTATTTCCAATTTCCAATACTTTAACTTCTACTCCACTACATCTCAGAAGCAATTATTGTACTTTTACTCCACTACAATTATTTGAAAACTTTAGTTACTAGTTACTTTGCAGATATAAATTATGATATTATATAACATACATTAACCACTTTAGCCCTATTTTATACCTAGGTTATTTGAAAATAGCAGATCTACAAGCTCACAACGCGTCGCATCGCGACACGTTGTGAGCTTGTAGTTCTGCTATTTTCAACGTTCTAGTACTTTTCCTTTTTGGTGCTTTAAGTACATTTTGATGCCAATATACTTTTGTACTTTTACTCAAGTCAAATTTTAATTCTGGACTTTCACTTGTAACAGAGTATTTCTATAATGCAGTATTGGTACTTTTACTTAAGTAAAGAATTTGAGTACTTTTTCCCACCACTGTCTGCCAGTCTTCTGCTTATATGTGCAAGGTAAGCAAGTAGCCTTTTGGAACCAGCGTGGCCCATAGGTCAGGAGCCTATCTCCTGTTTGCTTAGGGAGTGAGGCAGATTGATGGTACAAGTCCACCCCCGGACATGATGTGACGGTGTGTCACAAGGACTTACCCCGGCAGATCCAGCCCTGAATGCCAAGCAGGCATCGGGTCCCATTTTTATAATCGTTGGCATGACTCGGCCGGGGATTGGATCCTGACCTCCAAATCTTAGGTCCAACCATTGAGTCTAAGGCCACTGAGCTGGTCTGTACTGTATGTGCAAGGTTACAACATAAAACCAATACATCACACACACACACCTGAGACTTTAACCCATTGAGACCTGAAGCCGATTCTACATGTCTCCTAAATCTCAACAGTTTTCTGAAAAACGTATGTTTCTATATCAGTGGTGCTCAATCTTTTTCATGT